>NC_043748.1:13854944-14190077 GCF_902148845.1 Salarias fasciatus | reverse complement strand
CTTCACTCTCTTTGTGGCACTTCTGCTCCTTTGCACTTTCCTCTTTCAAAAAGTGAATTAGGTTGTTGCTCTTCTTCCCCTTCTTATTCTTCTTCCCTGTATAAAAAGTAAAGTGAAATATGAGTGAAAAGTTATGACACAAAAGAGGGGTACAGCTGTTATATGTGAATAAAAGCACAAGTAATATGCTGTTGTAATATGCTGCCAGGCTGGTTATTTTATTATATGACGTTTTCACAATTGTCTAGTAGATATGCAACACTGTTGTGAAGGAATTATTCGTTCACAACCCAGACGTTTCATTCTTCATCAATCATATTATCCCAGCAGTGCTACCGTCCGTGATACCGCTAATGCTCCGGTAATGTTTACTTTACTAGCGGAGCGCAAATGGCATATTTTCGGGTGTCTTATATGCTCAAAGCAGAAAAGCAGGCTACGGTAATATCAATAAAACGTGTCATGGTCGTGCAGAAATTCAAACAAGTTAATCGTTAACGTTATATGAGCAGATGCACGTAACGCTACACAGCTGTCACGTAACTTTGCAGAGACCTTAAAATAGCGTTTTTTGTTTTGTTTTGTTTTTTTAACAAAAAATACTCACATTTGTAGATTTCTTTGGCTGCCGCTGATGTTTTCTTTGCTATTTTGCCGGAATTTCCCAGCGCAATGTGGGAAATTTCACATAGCCCTCGTTTTCTAGTGTGCCCCCGGAAAATCTCCGTTTCGAGGGCCAGATAGCCCTAGCACTCCGCCCTCCCCCTCGGTCTGAAGGGGTGTGAAGTAGAATCAATCGCCAACCTCCGCTCATGAAACATGAAGATAATGCGGAAGTGCAAAAAAGCTGTAGTTCCGGAGAAATTCCAGCAGGGGGCGATGATGTTGGTTTCAAAAAGAGCCGGGGTCTCATTGGAACCCATTCAAAATGCCGATTTTCAGAGTGCAAATAAACATATAAAGCGCCCGGTTTCAGAACATGTTTTGGTCTCTGACACTAGTTTCTATAACTGTGCTGGCTTCACCAGACTCAGATTTTCACATAAATCATCTGTTGATTTTATATTACGAGTTAAAGTTCAGCATAAATCGCTCTGTCACAGCGCCTCCTCTGTCCACGTGATGCGGTCACGTGACGGACGGGACCAATCACATTTACATCCGGTTTCAAATATTCAATGTGGAGACGTCCTGCTGGACTCGCTGAAGACTTCAGAATGGCGGTTGGGAACGCAATGGGTGACGTCACGAAAGGTCTATCCATTTATTTACAATCTATGAGTAGAATCGGGACACCCCTGCCACTTCACATGAACGCGCAAAACGAAGCATTAGGGCCAAGGGCAAGGGCTAAGGGGAGAATTGGAATTCACCCAATGTCTTTCTTATTTTAACTGGTTGGCTATTATGTGCTTGACTATTCAGTGCATGATTTGGTGTGATGTCTCAACTCACTCACAAGAAAGAACACCAGCACCCTCTTCAGTTGCAGTTAGAGCACTGAGCTGACACTTTGTTCTTTCACCTCCCCTCCTTCCTTTGAAATGTCCCTTTGAGTCAGTCAGTCAGTCATTTGTGACACAGACAGGATAAGACTGGGACACTAGAAAAAGGTAAGAAAAACAGCATTTACATCCCAAAAAAATGATTATTTATCAGTAAACGTTCTCACCAAATTGGATGTCTTCAAAAGGAGTTTCAGTACTTTCAGGTGTTTTATGATCTTTTGTGATATTTTATGTATTCCCAATGATTTCCCATTTTAAAACGAACTTGATTCAGTGGAGTACCAGAACATGACCAAACATCTTCATTTTATTCTAACTACAGATGCCTGGATCAAACAAAAGATGGATTCTGGTTGCTGTCATGTGTGTGATCACACTGCTGATGCTTCTCGTGTATTACAAGACCATAAACAGCTTTTCACTCACTTCACAGCAAATGGTCATCCAACAAAAATACAAGTAAGATCAGTACTGGATGTGTGTGTCTGTGTGCAAACTTCTCATTTATCCTTTGCATTGTTTGGCAGTATTATTACTTGATCTGATTGAATTTTTTACTTGTAAATTCCAACTATGTATTTTCATATATTATGCAGCCAGCAGGTATCTTGCATTTGTCACACCAGAGTGCTGCATTGCATTTACAAACAAAATCAAATTCATGTGCCATCACATGTTGTCTCATATGTTTGTTGAAATATCTGAGAGATGAGATGTCTCAAGAGTGCAAGAAGCAAAACTAACATGTGAACTGATTGGACAAACGAAAATGGGTGAAATGTTGGAATTTCAGGATTTTTTAGTCTTCCAGAAATTTGGAGTTACTGAATGATGATGATGAATTAAGTGCCATTAAACAGAGGTACAAACCGTTCTGACGTACTTTTTTCAAGCTGAAGGGGAAAATATTTATAAAAGTCAAAATGTAGCTTACTTAAAAAAAAAAAAAAAAAACAGTATAAACTCCTTAATGTACTCCGGTACAAGAGTAAAAATACATGAACGCATGAAATACTGAATTACTGAATTGAATAATGTGACATTATAAACACTTTAGTTCTTGCCCCACCTACTACTAATAAACTCTTATCACTCTTTAGTGTATACAGCTGCACAATGTGACTGAGAAAGGGCTGATTGTTGAATTATTTACCTTTGGTCTATTTCCTCTGTTAACCAGCCAAGTTTTGTGATAACTGAAGAGGAACTAAGTTCTGAATGTACAATAAATGACCTTTCAGTGGAGTTTCAGCCATTTCTCTCTCTTGTCTTGTGTGTTTGGTGCTGTTCTGACCCTGTCTCTTGTTTCAGGCTCTGTGGCTCCTTCTGCTCATGTCTGATTTCTGTTCTCTACCCTGATGTCTGTCACCTGTGCTGCCATGTGTGATTGCAGTCACTCGGTTTTATCAGGGGCTGTCCTTTTGTCCTCTGTCTGCCTGTGTTGTGCGGTCAGTCGGTATTTCTGTATTTTCTATGTTTCTGTGTCTCCGCCCTCTGCTGCGGCTGTTCATTGTTTCCTGAACCTAAATCCAGAGTCCATGGTGGATTACTCCTTTGGTTGGTTTTGAATTTTACTGTGGATTTTTTGATTTTTGGTTTCTTCTTGGATGATGAAATGAGTCGGAACTGCAGCAGTGACTGGCTCGTTGGGTCCTCATCCCTTCACCCCCTTCCTCACCTAAACATGACAGTGGTCTCCAACCATCTATCATCTTTGAGCTCCTTTCACACACTGGAAGTGCCGGAGAGCTTCTGGTGGCATGGAGTGTTTATTCACACCACAGAATTCTATACTGAACAGGTAAATGTGCTTGTTCTGCAAAAAAGACATTCTAAAATGTTGATGCAGAACACATATTATCCAAATAACAGCTGGAAGGAAGATCTAAAACTCTTAAATAGCATAAAGTAACTGAGAACTGACAGGCATCAAAGCCCACTAGATGACTTATTTAAACTGCTCCAATGTAAATCGTTGATGAGAACAACACCAGTAAAATTGAACAAGTACCATAGCTACGTTCCAGATTTATGTGTAACATGTAATGAGGCCAAGGGAACCTGATGCCGTGTGCAACAGAGGCAAATCCAGTAAGAAAACAACTGAGAGTCCTCCTGAACTCAGTCCTTCGGCTGAAGTTCCTCTGCAGGACAGGTGTGATCACCTGGCTCTGAATGAAATGTGTGATAACAGACCAGCCATAACTGAGGGAGGCTCATCGCACAACTGGCAGAAAAGACAAAGACAAACTCGTTAACAGAAATAACCCCAAAATCACAACTAAACCAAGGGCCACAAAAACCTGAGAAATGCATCATTTTCCATTTCAAGACCAGATCTGTGTCACCTGTGATTTTGATTGGGTGAAAAAGATCAGTTCACCAGTTTACTGAGAGACCAAACAAATGTCATGTTATTGATTCTTTGGCAAGAAACTGGGAAGAACTTGGAGCGAAATACAAATAGAAATGGGTGTAAATAGTTTCTAAAAACTAAAAAATATTGTGAAAACCAGTCTAAATTTTATCAACCTGCCCATTGCTATTTTTTTCCAGGCCAACAGGTTCAAAAGAAGCCCAGCTGAGAGGAATCCTGCCCAAGAAAGATGAAGGGTTTTTTTTTAAAGGGTGGAAATATTGATCTTTCAAGGTGGCGTTATGTCTTTCAACCCTCCAGGTCCACATTTCCCCGTCAGCCTCCACCTTCTCCACCCTGTGAATGCACTAATCACCCAGTGCTTCTCAAAGATCTCCTCCCCAAGGAGCAGCGTGAGGCCATCATGCAACGTCGAGCAAAGGAGTTCCAGCAACACAAAGCAAGGTAATGGCTGCAGAGACTGGCTCAGATCCAACAAGATGGGTGAATGAATGACTTCCCAGCAACTGAGAATGGCGGATTGTTTCTTTGTTTTATTTTTTGACATCTTGCACAATATTCTTGTATTACAGTACATTATTTAGGGAGGCATCCTCTCATTTTATTTCATGCATTTGTTGATTTCAATGCGACTGCCTGGAGGTCTTTGTTCCTTCTTGGACAGATATGGGAGCTGACATTAAAGGAATACTCTGAAGATTTTGGACCCACGCCCTTTCCCTATCATTGACAAAGTGACATAAGCTCATAAATACCTTCTTTGTGTCTCTGCATCCAGTGGCTGGATCCTAGCTGTTGGCATCGTAGTTAGCTTAGCTCAATTGCTGGAGGTGAATAGGAGTCAGAGCCGGACTGATGAAAGTGGACAAAATACTCCTTCCAGTGGTCCAGGGGAAGGCGTATTAGCACGTGAAGTAAATACGAATGGTTATAAAACATTTTAAAAGACGTGTTTTCTTTTCAATCCGTGAAAATAATGTTTTGATCCACACAGACCTGCGCATGTGCAGTGCTCCGCGGAAGGATATACCGGCGCACAGCAGTAGAAGCCATAGACTCAGCCGCTGTGTGCTGGTATATGGGCGTGGGTCCAAAATCTTCGAAGTATTCCTTCAAGGAGTGGTATTGATTCTCACAAGTTCCTTGCATCCCTCTCCTCCACAGGACATCATCTGTTCTGTCCAAACTCCTCTATGCTTTGCCAAACTCTCCTCTGCAGTATCCCATCCAAGGCTACACAGTGCGGCCTTTGACCCCAACACTAATACCAGGTACTTTTTAGCTCTCTTTTTGCTGATTAAGATCTTTAATATCAATTGACCTAAAGTGTAATCTGAAATCTGTTTTTAAACATGTCGCAATGGATAAGAAAATAAATCACACATTACCTGTAAAGTGAGACATTTTTATGGATGTAATTTCCCTGAATGTGTGGCTGTTAGTGTCTCTGGGGCCTTTTTCACCAAACTGGTTCCCGGGCCAAATCGGGGCCGGCACCCACAATTGAACCGCTATTAGTCTTATAATGACTCGTGCCTTGTGCAGGGTGGGATGGGTTTCACCTCCCTGAGACTCTGAGTTGGGTGAAGCAGAAGCAACTTACTATGAAGCCAAACAGAAACATCCTTTCAAATGAATTTCATGAAATGAAATTCTTAAAATTGAATGGATGAGATGTCCTTTTGTGTTTTCAGTATTAGGGCTGCATGCAGGAGAAAGAGACAGCTACAAGGTTGGTTATGTTCCATTGACTGATCCTTGGTGGTGGGACGCAGGTCTGGTGGGTTCCTGCATGTTTGCTCCACCTTTCTGGGATTCTTCTGCTGGGACAGGGGAGATGCATCATTGTTCTCCAACCTCCAGGCTTCCAATGTCTTCAGTTTCTGTGATTTTGCTTCTTTTTCCTTGTTGAACCAATTTGGTGAGGACCCACAATTCTGGTGACAATTCTGTAAATTCCAAACAGATAAAACAGTTGAATGTGGCCCTGGACGTTCAATTAATGAGTGTAACATCTGTATTTCCATTCAAAAGCTGCCTTTGAATGATTTGGCTCTCCATGGCTATATCGCTGTCTGCTCTGCCCTGTCACAAGCGCTCACTGCATTGTTTGCACTGCAGTGTTTGAGAGAGAACACCCGCCCAGGTCTGCCTCTGATTGGCTGACTAAGACAACATTAGTCTTCCTCAGCCAATCAGGATTTCTCATGTGATTGTTTCACCCTCCAAACTCCCAGTCAGATGATGAGAGCTTCATCGGCCATAAGCTAACCAGGATTATCATTCTTGCTCTAACCTTTGTGAACCACAACATCCTTAGCTCTGTAAAAAAAATCTCTTTTCACTCACCTTAACGCCAAAAGTTCAAGCGAAATTCTATAGCAAATTGTTACTATTACATTCTGAGCATAATGACATTTTGTTCATGAGTCGTGGCACGGTCGTGACATGATGCTCTTGATACGGTTTCTGCTTTCTCGACACACACTTCATGCTCCCCCTTCCTTTGTTGTAACAGTCGGACTCCAGAGGAGAAAAAAACAACCAGAAAGTATGCTGAACTTCAGTAACAGAGCCAAACCACATTTTATTGACAAGAAGGGGCTTGTAACACTGATTACTGATTCCCCGTCACTAGAAAAAGTAATGCTGTTTATTTTAACGCCGTTATTCCCATCACTGATTAACAGACGACACAACTGGATGCTTTATTTTAACTCTACTTTAGAACTTCCAAGTCCCAGGAGAATATGGACTGGGAGTCATGACACTCTGGAGGCCGCCGTTGTTGTTTTTGCCCATCTATTCATGACTGTGCAGATAAAATATTGACTATGGCCATGTTCTGCATGCACAGCAGCAGCGTTTCCAGGGTCTCCATGGAAATGGAGCAAAGTGTTTTCATTTCGTCCTGTTTGTCAAACATTTTCAACTTGGGAGTTGTTCTCAAAAAGTTACTTTTTCAGGTGCTTCGAGCACTGTTGGTGTGTAAACCAACATCCAAAGCTCCAGAAAAGTTTGATGTTTCCACTTGAAAACAGCTCTTGTTGGTGGATGTCAGGGGATGTTTGCCAGCGAGCCTCAGTTACTCTTTAGTCCTTTGCTTGAATTCAAAACCAACATTTACTTACAATTAAATATGCATTAAAAAAAAAAAAACAAAAAAAAAACTTGTGATTTTTTTTTTCAAAGGTGATCCTAAATTAAGAGTACAGCTCTCAATGTAGCCACAGTTCAGGGTTTGCAATCGGGTCAGGGCATCGAATACAGAACCAATACAGACAAAAGCTTCCTGGGGAGATGCATATGCTATATCGGCTGCAATCTGAATGCAAGAGGTATTTTTTTAAAGGCATCAAGGGGTTGAAATACTGTTTCAACCTCAGGCAGGTTGAAAGAAAAGTGGCTACAGCATTTTTTATCATTTCTCGTAATCGGTTGAGACAGTACACCTTTCCCAAACATCGTTAACTTCATTCCCGGATCCCAGATCTCAAGGACATCAATGCCCAACCCTCTTTGTTGAAATAAATGAAGCAGTTGGTAGAAGATGTTGCAGCACCTGTAAATTGAACTTTGAATTGGTCAGGTCATGTTTCTGACGTCAGTATTCAGTGCAGCTGTTGATGAAGCAGGAGAAAGCTCATGAGAGCACAGTTAGTTGAAGACATATTAATGGCTTTTCTGTCCTCTTTCTCATACAGATGACAGTCTGTCTTTAATTGTAGTGAAAATCTGGTTTGGTAGTTGTGTTGTTGATCTTTAATCAGTTTCATTCAGGTGTCTCTATCGTAGGTGTTCTTGAATGTGTCCAAAGGCATCCTGACGACAGCGACTGCAGACACACAGGTGACAGTTAAAGGTGAGTACCTGTTGGGAAAACTAATTTCAAATAATAATATGTTTATTTAATTTCCATGCTTGTCAAGGCATACCTCATGCCTCCCTTGTTGGGGGTGCTTTCACACCTGTACTGAGCACTTAAAAACTGTATTTATCGGTAAACGAAAGAAACCTGAAGTAAAAAATAAACAAACTTTCACACAAAATCCACGAGTTGTGTTCTTTTCACGACACCACTCCTCAAACACCCTTCACTTACAGTCATAAAGAGACCGAGTGGAGGATGCTCTGTGTTGTTTTTGGCAGCGTATTTTGATTTAGTTTTAGTCTTAGTCTTTTGGACAAAATGCTTATTAGTTTTAGTCACAGTTTAGTCATTTCTACACTTCATAGTTTTAGTCTAGTTTTAGTCTAGTTTTAGTCGACGAAAACCAAATGGGTTTCAGTCCAGTTTTAGTCATAAAAAAAACCTTAAAAGGAAAAAGACAAAGGAAACTGTAAACAAAACAAACATAATAAAATATACTTAAATGGCAAAAACACAACACAACACATTGATGCCTTTGAATATTAAATAATAAACTGGACTAGTTTGATACTAACTCAATGCAGTGCTTATATAAGCTCCGCCAGACAGATTAAGAGGACTAATAGGAGTTTTGCTGATACTTTCAAGTTATTTTTATAATGTCCATAATGATATAAAGGCTAACATCTTTTATTAAAACTGGTCTGTTATGTTTCTATGTTACTGATTTGAACTGGTAAGAGTAACTGCCTGTTATTATTTTGGAGGAATGATAAAACCAATATTAAGATGGTTATTAGGAAAATACTAGCATTAAAAATACTGAAATAAACAAAATTAATTCCTTGGGTACACTTGACGGTATGAAACACTTGGAAGTCTTCAAAACTGAAACGACAAACATAACTTGAGTTTGATAAACTTTTAAGTATTCCTTACCTGAATTTTGTCTATACAAATATAAAACAAAAGTCAAAATACATTACTTCAAAATAAGACAACACCTGAATTATTAAAAAAAAAAGAAAGAAAGAAAGAAAGTAAAGATTTATTAGGTACTTGGGGAAAAAAAATCTTCACTAATCAATGGTGGGCTTCTATTGCAGGTTCACAGTAAGAACAAGCAGCCAAACAGTTGGATTAGTTCCTCCGTATCCCACTACAAGGCATTCTGTTTTATTTTCTGCTGGATTCTGATTGAAATACATCAATAAATCACTGAGTCTTTTCCTCCCGCTAAGCCCTGGCGAAAGTTGCTGCCATGCACCGGTGCATGCAGTGCAGGCATGGTCAAACAGGAAGCAGCTCGTGAATTGATAATATTTTCAGAGTAATGCAGCCGATCTGTGTGAGCAAGCTGGGAGAATCACATTTGTTCTAATTTATTTTGAAAGTCAACATACTGACATTTTCGTCTCGTCTCGTTAACGAAAACAACAGATACGTCTCGTCACATTTCCGTCTTTTAAAGAGATATTTTTAGCCCGTCATGTCTTGTTTTAGTCACGGTAAAAAGGGGCGTTGACAAAATATTTTCATTGTCGTAATCGTTAACGAAAACAACACTGGATGCTCTAGCACTCTGAACAGTGTTAAAGGTAGGGTAGACGATGTTGAAGAGCCTGCAAGATTTGAAAGTCGCACACCTCAACCCATCCTCCCTAAGCTCCTCCTACTCCAATCAGTGCTTGCTCCAACGCCACACCCGCACAAACATGACCGCGCCGTGACCGTCCTCCTTTACCCGGACATGTCCACTTTTTACGTCCTGTCCGGGGCGTCCGGGCGGGTTTTCTAAATTCAAGGAAATGTCCGGGGTTCACTGTTTCTCATAGCACATAAACGTAAATTGACCAGCGCTTTGCACACAATACTATGATACTTTGTTGCACGACATAGTTACCAAGAGGCGGTCTTGTGAGCCGATCTGCGCCGTGCGCTCACACACACACACACACACACACACACACACACACACACACACACACACACACACACACACACACACACACACACACACACACACACACAGAGCTGAGCAGACGGGGCTGTTCAGACAGCGGAGCATGGCATCTGATTGGTTTCTTAAGAGCGGGCCGTGCCTTACGATTGGTCGGAGTTTTTACAGTCCTTTGACCGCTACAGTTGTCAGATTTTTTTCTGCACCTTTTTCCATACACATAATGTATTGACGTCTCCCAGGGGGCAAGGAGCATTTCACTCAGTATGACAAAAAGTGCTGTTGGACAACATCGCCTACCCTATTTCTAATCACATTCTGAGGGAGTCCTGCAGCATTTAAATTACACCACTGAGGGGCCAGGCACTCCTGGTGAATACTGCTCCCCCTGCCTGTGACAGCATGTCCCTGCAGAAGGGAAGCTGCCATGGCTGACCCGACAGGAGGTGAAAAATGTTTGCCAATCAGTGCATGGCCAGTCAGTGCATGGCCGGCCAGTGCGGAGCAATCAGAACCAGCATGTGGCGACACTCCTTAACTGTGTCCAGAGTCAGGGGAATCAAAGACAATGGGGGAAAGGCGTACAGGAGGGCCAATGGCCAGATATGCGTGAGCACATCCACGCTGAGCGGCACACCTGGATCGCGTATTGAGAAAAACAAAGGACATAGAGCATTCTCTCACGATGCGAACAGATCCACAGCGGCTCTACCAAAGCGGGCCCACACCGGAGTCCTGCACAGGTCCAAATTTCGATATCTGCCCCGGCCCGACCCGGGGACGTACAAACCCGCAACCGAACCGCAAACCCGCGCATCAGCCCGATTAGTACCGCGACCCGATCAGACCCGTTGAAACACGACCCTCAGCCCAACCCGTAACCCGTATTTAAAGTGGACCTATTATGCTATTTTTCAGTCATGTCATATAGGTCACAGACGCCTAAAGACATAGTATATAAGTTTGTTTGCCCCAAATTCATCCTATGTTCGGAGTTTGAGCGGTCTAAAAAGTGGCTCTGAGGAGCCCTCTTCAGAACAGCCTGTTGTTGACAGCCTATTTTCCGTGATGAACTTGAACGCATCTGGCCACACCCACCTCGTAAATTCACTGTTGTTAAGAAAGCACCCTACAGGAAGTTACACCGGAAGTTTCAAAATAAAACACAATGCACGACCTCACGGACGTAAACTTTTTCCTATATGTTGTTATTACGCCACCTCGGGAGGCACGAGAATCAGCTGAACAGGGTCCCAGACAGTAGCAAACGCGGAAATTACCGTTTTTATATAGAATGAACCATACAAAAGGAAGCACTCATTTCAAAACATAAACCATGTACTCATCCTTGTTGGAAGTACTATAAATTACAGATCAATGTGGCTGGACGAGCAGAGCGACCTTGCAGAAGCGAAATGAGGTGTGTGGTTTTTTTTTTTTTTTTCTGTTTATATCATGTGTTGTTCCTGTGATATCGAGAGCACGACAGCCTCTCAGAGGAGCAGCCCTCTTCATCTGGACGGCGCTGCCGGTGTGTGCTGACTTTGCGCCCCGCGCGCAGTGCGCCTCCACTGGGCTCCGGAGCTTCGCAGCCTCCCGGCGAGGAGAGGAGCGGCCCATCAGCCCGTTTACCCAATCAGCCCCAACTCGGCCTGTGGAAGTCAGACGCCCGGGCGCTGTCACAGCCGCGGTCGACTCAAAGTGCCTCTCTGCTGGGGAGAGGAGCTCCGCAATGTTCCCATCCGAGCTAATTGTGGCTAAGTTAGCGAAAACTGTCAGCTCGTCAGCTAACCCACCTGAAGACGGTGGATGAGCTGACTTTATGATAACACTGGCGATGGATGAGAAAATACAGCTGAAATGAGCAACCTATCCGGGGGCCGGCCAAAGGCTGGATTCTCTTCGGGGGGGAGTGGTGTTCCTCTTCATGACGTCAGAAAGAGGAAGATTTCAGAACCGCGTGTTTGAGTGTATATTTTCTTAAAAGTGGAGTGCACAATTGAGGGAGGTGACTGAATTTTTCACTTCTGGGGGATCATACAGAGGCTCTGGGAGGCAATATGACTGTAAAGACACCTTTTTAAAGTGAATTTTGCATAATATGACTCCTTTAAAGTAATGATTTTGGGTCATATTGTCTGAATACTGAACAGCATATGCCACAGTTCAGGTGCCAGTGAGTAAACAACGCACCTGAATGAAGCAGCTCTTCCAATAAAAGCCTGACTTCAGTCATGAATCATCAACCCTGCGTGTTCTTCTCCCATACAACTGTAACCCCCGATGCACACTGGATGCGGTCCGGCTCCGGAACGGCTCCGGTCCGGACACCGCAGCTAATCCGTAGTCATTAAAATCAATGCTGTGATGCACACCGGCCGCGGTCCGGCTGCGGTCCGGCTCCGGTCCGGCTGCGGAGCCTCTGCGGAGCTCCGGTCTCTTTCCGTAGGGATCCTATTTTTCCGCATGCCGGAGCCCTACCGCGTCAATTCACACAGCAGCAAGTCGGGTGCCCGGAAGGAAACGCGATACGTATTCCAAAATAAGTCAGTTCAAAATAAAATCTGTGTCGTGTTTTTGCCTTAATATTCTATTTTTTTACTTCTTCTGGTAGAATACAGAACAAACAACGTCATGTAGTCATTATATGCATTAGAAGAATGAACCGTTTTGTACTTCGTCACTGCTGAGAAGCCAAATGACACCAAAATGGCTCAAAACAGCTCTGTGACCGGAGCAGCTCCGTGTTGCCAGATTGGATGGGTTTGTTCCAAATCAAGCGTCTTTTTGGAACACGTCGGACGGGTTGATGAAATGAGTATGTGTTTATGATGTGTTTTTTATCATACAAATACGGTTTTAACGTACATTTTCATCCGAGATGGCGGTTTGGGCTGCTTTCTACTGAGTAAAACGGGTTTCAAATTGTCTACGGGGGATAACGACAGATCTGGCAATGTCCTCCGGCTTGACTGCGGAGACACTGCAGGCGGTGTGAATCACAGTGCTGCGGTGTACCGTGCCGGAGCCGTTCCGGAGCCGGACGGCATCCAGTGTGCATGAGGGGTAAAAGTTCCACACTTCCACACCTCAGGAGGGCCTGACTGGGAGGAGGAGAGATACAGACTAATAATTATCTACAAAACAAACACAATCCTTAATTTCTCTGACCATAACTTAAATATATATCAAATACACAAATTAAATTTACTTTCTTAATTGGCTCCAACATTCCGGCCCCTAATTGTGACTCTTTAGCAAAACAATTACACAAACAAAAATACAAAGGAGCCAAAATAAAGCAAACAATCAAATCATCTTTTTCTTATTGTCCATTGAATCCACAGTTGCTCAGTAATCTTTTCTTATTACAGTCCATGATCATTCAGAGTCTTAGTCTTTTTGGTAGAAGCCGGAAATTCTCAGTCTCTTAGTTCATTCATCTGCTTCCATAAGAAGACAGAGCTTGTCTGTCGGTCAACGAATGGTGGATGTTTTGGTTTGAACCAAAACACTTCTCACGAGGCCATTCCTGTCTGGAAAAGTCTTTACAACACGTCCCATAATCCATGAGTTCCTTGGCGCTGTGTTGTCAATGACGATAACAACATCTCCAGAAGCCAAATTTCTCTTTACGCTGATCCACTTGTTTCTCTCCTGCATGACTGGACGGTATTCCTTTGCCCATCTTTTCCAAAACAGATCCCTAGGTATTGTACCTGTCTCTGTCTCTTTCGTGAATAAATATCTTCTTTTTCAAAGAGTCCTAATGGCATTATTGCTTTAGTCTTCAGCTGGAGCAGATGGTTTGGGGTTCGAGGTTCTAGGTCATTGGGATCATTTGATACTCTGGTTAGAGTTTGGTCCTTTAGGGTAGCTTCAACCTCTCACAGTGCAGTTGACAGAGTCTCGTCAGTCAGTGTTTGTTGTGTTAGGACTGATATAAGCATCTTTTTGACTAATCTAATTAGACTCCACCATAGTGAGCTCCAAAAGGAGTTCCAACGGAGATTCGGTTAGTTGACACTGTGACCTATCCAGACTCTTCTGCCACACTGCATCCATTGAGTGGTCCAGTCACCACCTATCCTAGTAAGGTCTGCATCGCATATGGTCAATTTCCTTGACTGTTAATAATATTCCAAGGCTCCATTGCCTGAGGAACATCAGTCCCAATCAGAAGATCAACAGCTGCTTTAATGTTCCTTGATGTTGTTGAGGTAGGGCCAGTTTGTCAGATCAGCTTCTGTAATAATGTATTCTTTTGATAAAGGAATTTTGTCTTGAGTGTAAACTTTGGGTAATTCAAGGTAAACATGTCCCTCTATGTCTCCTACTTCCAGTCCTCGCACCTCGTAGGTCTTTGCAGGCTTCTCTTGCCCCATGGTCCGCAAAAGAATTTCTGTTTTGCGTCCTCTTATATTCAGTCGATTCAGAAGTTTCTCTGTGCAGAATGTTGCTGTACTTCCAGGATCCAGGAATGCATAGGTTTGAATGTACTTGCTTCCTTTTGCAACTTTGACTCTGACTGGAACAATTGACAGTGCACAGTCTCTTCCGGCCGCAGTTGCATCACCTGCTGAAACCAGAGCGCTGCTAACTGAAGTTTCTTCTTTACGGTTAAGCGACCGAACCCCTGTTCGTGCCAAAAACCGACATGGCCACAGAGTCTGTGCACATATCCAACAGATATGAACGCACAAAGGTGGACGCGGAGGCCCAAGAGGCAGCCTGGCAGATGTCACCCACTGTGACACCCCTGCACAGGGCCGCAGAGGCAGCCACACGCCGTGTGGAATGAGCACGAATCACTGCCGGCAGCGAGAGATTCTGTGCCTCGTAGTAAGCTGCAATAGCGCCCCCCACCCAGTGGGCAAGACGCTGAGAGGTCAGCGGGGATCCATGCCCCCGGGCTCCATACCTCACAAACAGCGGTCCGTGGTGCGAAAGCCAGCTGTACGCCGGACATAAAGACGCAGAGCCCTGACCGGGCACAACAACCCCAGCCGCGGGTCGTCCCCAGACGAGCCAGGCATGGAGGTGAGCGTCCTGACCCTGATCACTCGCGACCGGAAGTCCGAAGTGATCACCTTGGGATGAAAGGCCGGGTTAGGCCAGAGATGCAGGAGTCCCCCATCTGCGCTGAACGCCATGCAGGATGGGTGGACTGACAAAGCGCAGAGATCCCCAACTCTCTTGGCGGATGCCAGCGCTAACAAGATGGCGGCCTTAAAGGAGAGAAAGCGGTCCTCCGCCTGCGCCAAAGGCTCGAAGGGGGGTCCCTTAAGATCCTCCAACACAATGTGGAGGTCCCACGGGGAGACCACATGCCTGGGGCGTTGCCGAAGCCGACACGCCCCGCGCAGAAACCGCTTCACAAGTGGTTTGGCTGCGCGCCGAAAAGTGACCGAAGCCGCCATGACCCGCCACGATAGCCGATGCAAACACCGCAAGAGTGGACGCAGCCCAGGCGCCATCCAGCAGGGTCTGGAGGAACTCCAAAACTCCACCGATGGCGCAGGGGACCGGATCCAAGCCACTCTCCGAGCACCTCCGAGCATCTCCACTAGCGTCACCTGCTCAGCCTCCAAACCAGGAGTCTCCTGCCCAGGAAGGGGCGGGAACGAAGGGCGCCCCCTGCTTGCAGCAGCACGTCGGGCCCATCGGGAATCGGCCACGGGTCCCCAACCACCAACTGAACCAGGTCCGGAAACTACCGTGCACTCGGGGTATCCGGAGCCACCACGATCACGTGGAGACTGTGCACCCTCACCCTGCGCAGCAGCGGGTTCAAGAGGTGGGCCGGAGGGAACGCATACAGGAGGCCCGGAGGCCAGGTCCTGTGTGCGAAGGCGTCTATCCCCAGAGGGGGTCCATCTGACGACCTGAGCGAGAACCAGAGTGGGCACTGTGCGTTCTTTGCACTGGCGAAAAGGTCTGCCACTGGGCATCCGAACCGGCGCCAAAGCTGGGCTGCGACCCACGGGGACAGGCCCCACTTGTCATAGAGTGGGCCTCCCCGGGACATCCTGTCTGCACCGACATTGAGAACCCCGGGCACATGTCGTGCTCTGACAGACTCAAGGTGCCGGTCCGCCCACAGGAGGATCTCCGCCTCTTTGCGGTGAAGAAGGGGAGACCGAGTCCCCCCCTGCCTGTTCAGGTACGTGACCACTGTGGTGTTGTCTGACCTGACAAGCACATGGCTGTCCTTCAGCCTGGCTTGGAAATGGAACAGAACCTTTTGCACCGCATTCATTTCCAGCACATTGATGTGAATGGGAGTGGAATCTCAAGCACCGCTCACCGCATGGTGGTATAGGGTGCCTCCCTATCCTGCGAGAGACGCATCCTTGAACACCTTGACGCGATGCGACATGCAGCCCAGGGGGACTCCTCGCATCAGGAGAGCCGGATCCATTCAATAGATGAGATCCTGGCGTGCGTGGAGCAGGATCAGGAGCCTTCTGCGACTGTCCCGCGCCCCCACGTAGCGGCGGCGTGCGAACCACCGTTGCAGCCTGCGCATGTGCAGGAGGCCCAACCGAACCACCAGGTGGGCAGCAGCCATCAAGCCCTGAATCGGACCCTGACCAGGGGTGTGGTCATAACAGACCTCAGGGCCAAGAGCAGGGAGATTCGTCTCTCCTCGGAGAGGTGGGCCGTCATGGAGAGCGAGTCCAGCTCCAACCCCAGGTAAGCCATCCGTTGAGCCGGGGTGAGCGCGCTCTTGTGTCGGTTCACCGTGAACCCCAGAAGCTCGATGTGGTGCAGGACCTGAGTCGTGTGCAGCACAGCCTCCTGCTGGGAAGATGCCAGTATGAGCCAATCGTCGATGTAGGTGAGGATCCTCAAACCGCGACGACGGAGGGGCTCCAACGCTGCTTCGACACACTTGGTGAATGTGCGAGGAGCAAGAGAATAGCCGAAAGGGAGCCGGGTGTATTGAAAACACCTGCCTCCCACGGCGAACCTGAGGAACTACCTATGCCTCCTCAGAATGGGGACGTGGAAGTAGGCGTCCCTCAGCTCGACCAACGTCATCCAGTCCCCGGGCCAGATGCACTCCAGGAGGACGGAGACCGTCAGCATGCGGAATCTCCTGGTGGCTATGTGAGTATTGAGGACCCGCAGGTCCAAAATGGGTCTCACTCCCCCGGACTTCTTGGGGACCAAGAAGTAGGGGGAATAGAAGCCCGAGTGCGCCTCCTCTGCGCTCAGCTCCGTGGCCGACCCTGGCGGAGGAGTGAGGCTATTTCCACTTCGAGAGCGGCTGCCCCCGCAGGGCATGCGAGCCGCGTACGAAGGATGCCACTGAAGAGAGGCAGGCGGCAGGCGAACTGCAGGGCATAACCTTTTCTCAGTGTCCTGGACAACCAGGGAGAAAGAGGACCCAACATAACATGCCATGTGTGAAAATGCCATGTGTGAGTGGTTGCACGATGGCCTGGGGGGACAGCCCACCCGACCTCCCGGCCGTGGGGGCGGCGTCCCGTGCTCGAGCGTGGGCAGCCGGTGCGGGGCCCCGGGCCGGCTCTTTGTTGGAGACAACCCGGGCAGAGGCCGCAAGAGTGCGGCGTTTCCCGGGTCGCTGGCCGTGGTCCTGAAATTGCGGCCGAGACGCTCCAGCAGAGGCCACGTAAGCCCGGAGTCTTCTGGGTCGCTGGCCGTGGTCCTGAAGCCGAGGCCGGAATGCTGAATAACGGGATGCCTCGTGGCGATAACCCGGAGCGGAACGGCTCTTACACCCCGACGCCTTGCCGTGCGTCGTGGCGAGGCTGGAGGGGAAAGGCTGCTGGGAGCGTGCTGAACAACGCCGACAGCTGGGTGCCCGACGGCGGAGACCCGAGTCGGCGAAGCTCCACTGCTGAGACACTTCGCTACGCTCACCTGAGCCAAAGCCGACGGATAATGCAGCCTGGAGAATGTATAGGGTGCAGGAATTACCTCAGCAGCGCTCCGTTTCCGAGACGCGCACGACAGGGAAGCCAGGGGTCTAGACGCGCTGCTGCATCCCGTATGCGTGGCAACCATGCAGCCACTGGAAGGAGTATTTTGTCCACTTTCGTCAGTCCGGCTCTGTCTCCTCTTCTCCTCCCGCAGCTGAGCTAAGCTAACAACGATGCTAACAGCTGGGATCCAGCCACTGGATGGACAGACACAAAAAAGGTATTTATGAGCTTATCTCACTTTATAAATGATAGGGATAGCGCGTGGGTCCAAAATCTTCGGAGTATTCAAATCAGCTGTTTTGTACCCGACCCAGTGCAGGACTCTGGCCCACACCTGCTCTACAATGGCTGAATGTAATATCCATGCCCCGTAGAGCGGCGCACTCCTGGACCACAGGTCTGTCCCCCTATTTCAAAGCCCTCGGGACATGGGTGGCTCTTAGAGACTAGAGGTACCTGCTGCTCCACAGAATCAATCTGTGTGCCAGTAACTGCCAGGCATGCAGACCCCCTCGATGATTGATACATGCCACCATCGTCGTATTGTCCATTCTCACCAGGACATGATGTCCTTTGAGAAATGGGAGAAAGCGTCTCAGTGTGAGAAACACCACCAAGAGCTCGAGGTAGTTTATGTGAGTGTACCGACGCACCAGTCGTCCCGACCCACCATACGCAGCAGGGATGGGTGTGTGAGCAACCGGAACTGATTTTCTCAGGTATTTGTTCAGAGCCCAGAAATCCAGGATTGGGTTCCTCGCTCTAACATTGTCCGGGAGGCACCACACATATTGCTCTCTTTTCCAATAGCGAGTGAATTTCCTCCTGGAGAACATGACCTGACTCTCCACATGCCTGAGAATGCACTATACCAGACAAACGAGGGGGGACGGCTGCACACTGAAGCCTGTAACCCCGTGATATCATTCTCTGAACCTAGGCTGAGCTAGGGAGCACAGCTCACTGCTCACTCATCAGGGTGTGACCCTTAGTGACAGCCTCTGTCACACCGCCTGTCACTGGAGACTCCAATAACGGTGTTATGGCACCCCTTAGTGACAAGATGCGGCTGCGACCAACATGCGCCACTGCGCCGGATGTTAGTGCATTGACAGGCCCGGTGCCACTCCGGATCTGGGACCGGCACCGAACTGTTTATGCGGTCTGGATGCGACAGTGAAAAACTTTTTATTGAACAAGAACACGCAGTAGCGTGCTCCAGGGCTCTGGAAATCAAACCAAGCATGCTGAGAAAGAAAGACGGGTGAGGTTGCAGAACTTGCAGCGCCAGTACCAGTCTGAAGAAGGAGATCATCAGGTTGGTTGTGTTCTTCTTTCTGACCTGCTCACCGGCAGTCTGCGCGTTCTGTGATGGCTGAGCTGCTGTCGCTGCTGTCGCTGCGGTCGCTGCGGTGGCCTTTCTGGGCCAGCTGGTCCTCACCTCCTGTCTGGGGGGAACAGCAGGGGCAAGATGCCCCTTATCACGGTAATCTCATCCCACGCTGCTGGATCAATGTAGCACACAAGTGCCACCGTAGGTCACCGTAGGACACAGGTGACTCCACAGCCAGTGAGTTCAGACTTATTTATTGCACGTGTCAGTGGGCCCAATCCCCACATCTCAGTCCGCGCTTCCCTCCTCATCCCCGAGGACAGCCTCAGCACCTAGTGCGGCAAGCTGAGCGGAGGAAATGAGGACATCGTCCTCACTCCAAGATAGTCTCATAGTCATCCTCATAGTCCAACTCCAGCACGTCTTCTGCGAGCAGAGTCAGAGCGGCCAGGTCCAGCTGGGAGTCCCAGCTGCCACTAGTGTGTGGGCTGAAAACCGTGTCATCACCTTCCTTCTCCCCACTGGTAACAGCCGTGTCACTCGGAAGAATGAAGGGGTCCTGACCAGACGAGCTAGCTTGGTGTGCTAGGCGTCGTCTGAGACTCTTAACGGAATGCGCAATGCTCCCAGAAGCCCGGGGCCTCGATAGCTTCCCGGGCATGTTGCAGCCTGAGGCATAATGAGTAGACCTGGTGTGAGTCGCGGATTGACATCTTATTGCCGCTGACGCAGAGCCAGGCCCCGGAGTCTCCATCTCCTGTGAAATAATCCATGTCTCTATTGCAGTGAGCTCCTGAGAAAAGACACATATTGAAATAAAAAGAGGCCTGGCATAGTTTCTCCCCTCAGCATGTTGTGTGGTTAATGAGCTTCTATAACGTTGTAAAAGGTATGTGAGTCAGAGACACACACTTCAGTTCGTTAATTATCAAGCAAGAAGAAGCCATGCACAAACAAAAACCACTGCAAAACCTTCTCACCTGACCATCAGGTGTTAAACCCAGTCCTCTCTCTGGTTCTCAGGCGAGCAGAGCTAACACTGAGCTCCAGGACAGTCTGGACACCTCAGGGTGGTGAGAGACAGTTATGTGATTACGCGATCGACCGAAGAAGGGATCAGCAATGCTTGGATGTTGAAATAATGTTATTTTTTTATTCAAATATTTTTATTATTTCCTTGACATGAAAAAAAAAACATGCTTAGTTTACAGAACTTTGTCGTTCTATACAGAGTATATTGCACGGGAATGGCTGTACACTTTCTTTTTCCCTTCCCCCCTTTTCCCCTTCCCCCCTAACCTGACAAGCCAGATGGACAGTTTCATATGTCTGCCACGGAAATATTTCACAAGTCCATCTGGGTAGCCGTTCTTCCGATTTGATTTCAGAGGCGGGACCTTCAAAACAATCAGTAGCTGGTGATTGGACGACCGTTCGAACCAAAGAAGAAGACGATTGGACGACCGTTCTGATTGACACGCGATTTACTCACCACAGACCAACCCACATCAAGCCACGGTGTGACATAGCTTATGTGCGCTGCTGTTGAGAAGCAGTAGACATCGTTTCCTGACAAAAAGGCTTGATGTGATGTTCTGTGCTCCTCTTTCAAAGAAGAAACTGAGTCGCTTTCTTATAAAACTGCAGACATTCCCGTGTCCACGGAGATCGCTCCGCATGCCGCCATTGTTTTCGAACTTTTTCGAGCTTCCCGCTGTAGTCACGTCTTTCGTCACGTCCGCTCCTCCCGCAGCTCCCGCCTCTTTCCCCTGATTGGGCAGGTGAAATTTTAACTGAGTGAAACCATTGGTCTATGGAGCGCTACAAGATGGGATCTGCAGGATTTAGGAACTGAATCAGGCAGGCCCATCTGCTATGCAAGGTTAGTCCCCCCCCCCCCCCACAAACACAAAAGAAAAACAGAACAGAATCCACCTTGTCCCACCTACCATCCACCCACTGTCACTGCCAAAATGGAATGTTAATTTCAGGAATTGGTACAATCTCATGAAACTGGGTCTAAGTGATTAAAGAACTGGAAATGCCTTCAACAGAGAGCCCCACGTGTCTTGAAAGGCACCAGGAGTTTGTTTTGATGAGCATCTTATCTTTTCTAATTTCAAGCAGGACATGACATCCCACAGCCACTGACTGTGCGAAGGAGGAGAAGCGTCCTTCCATTTAAGTAAAATTGCACAGCATGTTAATAGTAAGGCAAAGGCCAAACACTGTTTTCTAGAGGAGCTAAGACGATATTGTTTCCCAGGGACTCCAAAGAGAGCTAAGATTGGGTCTGGCTCAAGCCTTAAACCTAACAGCTGAGATAAAGTGATAAAAATTGTCCTCCAAAAGTTGTCCGAAAGTGGACAAGACCAGAACATGTGACTCAGGGAGGCCCCTGTCTGCCTGCATCTGGTGCATAAGGGGTCAACCTCAGGAAACATAGATGATAACCTGGCCTTAGAGATGTGTGCCCTGTGCACAATTTTAAATTGAATTAATTGGTGGCGTGCACAAGATGAGTAGACTGATTTGAGTGGATCAACCAAGACATCCTCAGTTATGACGGCACCCAAATCCTCCTCCCAGGCCTTTTTAAATTTGTCCTCTGGGGGAGTTTTAAGTTCTGAAATAATATTGTACAGTTTAGAGATTAGACCCTTGGACGGCTTCAGTGATAAAATTGTATCGAGTGAGTTTGAGAAATCAGACAGCAGTGGCACAAGAAAGTTTCTGATCTGAAGGTAGCGAAAGAAATCAGACTTTAAAAGATTGAATTTCTCTGTAAACTCTGTAAATGATTTAATGGTACGGGATTCGACCAAATGTACAAAACGAATGATCCCCTCTTGATGCCATCTCTGAAAGCCCATGTCTATTGTAGAAGGTTTAAAGAGTGAGCTAACAATATGACTCCAGTCAGAGAAACTAACAAGGCCGAAATATTTCCTGAATTGACCTCAGGTTTTTAACAAATGTTTTACAACAGGATTATTGAGTTCTTTAATTGGAGGTATAGGTAAGGCAGAACATGCATAGGCCAAAGGCGAGTTACCCGAGGAGAACTCTAAGTCAATCCAGTCAGTTGAAACTGTTCGTAGAAGGAGGACCAATACACAAGACATCTCAAAGTGGCTGCCCAATAATAAAATCGGAAATTTTGGCTGTTTGAAGATATGTTTTACCTAACCTTGGTCGTTTGCCTTGCCATAAATAGGAGGATATGATTGAGTCGAGTTGCTGAAAAAATTAATTGGGAATATAAACTGGCAAAGTCTGGAAAAGATATAAAAATTTAGGAAGAATGACCATTTTAACAGAGTTCACCCGACCCACTTGAGACATTGATAGAGGTGACCATTGAGATGTCAATTGCTTGGTCTGATTTAACAGGACAGACAAGTTCTCCTTGAACAGATCCTTGTGCTTTTTGGTAACCGTTACACCTAGATATATGAACTTATTTTGCTCAACCTTAAAGTTTAAGCTAGAAAAATCTAAGGCCCTTGCCAAATCATTTATTGGGAACAATTCACTTTTGCTGATATTTAGTTTATAACCTGAGATAGTACCAAAGTGATCTAATAGTATTAAAGCATTATTACGTGATTGCAATGGATTAGAGCTATAGAGCAAAAGATCATCCACATAAAGGGAGACCTTGTGCTCCACGCCTCCTCTCCAGATCCCGGATACACCTGTGCAAGTGCGAAGGGCTATAGCCAGAGGTTCTATCGCTAGGTCAAAGAGTATTGGACTGAGGGGCCACCCTTGTCGTGTACCGCGATGTAAATTGAAAGGCTCTGAGCGTTCACAGTTGGTGCGGATCGTAGCAGTAGGGTGGGAGTACAGCAATTTGACCGACGAGGTAAAGAAGGGCCCAAAACCAAATTTGTTAAGTACAGTGAACAAGTACGACCATTCAATACAATCAAATGCTTTCTCTGCATCGATGGAAATAATACATTCTGGTTTATCCTCCTTAGCAGTATAAAGAATATTAAAGAGTCGACGGGTGTTATAGAATGACTGCCTATGAAATAATGTTATTTTTCAACTGATGTATTTCAGCAAAATTTTTAGAAGTCATAATTGTGAAAATAATGATGATTAGATCTACAGCTAAAGAAATGTTGATATTTCAATGTTGAATCCATAGTGAGTGAGCAACACTACTTGAATGTTTAATGTCCGTCTCATGCCAGCTGTGGTTCCACTCAGATGAAATCTTTGTTGGTGGATGATTAATGTGCATTTTGTACTCATGCCTGACAGGTGCTGGTACGAGAGAATTGTCCATTGAGTCCAGCAGCCTGGTGTTCCTGAATGAACTTCTGGCTAAAGTCTCATACACCAGCAGTATCTACCACATAAAAAGTGGAGACCTGGGTATGTGTCCAAGAACAAATGAAGACAAGAAATAAAAGCTGGAAATGAGAGTTTAAATGCAAAATGATGTCATTTGCAATCAATGGTGCCGGAAGTGTAATTAAAATGGGATGGATTGATGGATGAATGGATGCATGCATGCATGCATGGGCCTTACTAAGCCCATTCTGTATTCTTCTGCATTCAGCATTCTTCAAGTTTGAAAATCATGAAGCTGTGTTTCCCATTGCCATCAAACAGCCCCAAGTCCCAGTTCTGTACGACATGGGAACAGGTAGGAAAACACTTCTCATGAGTTTCTATACAACTCGTATTGTTTGTGTTGTGTGTTACAGAACAGTCCCTGTCTGTCTCTTGAGATGTTTATTCTGACTAGACTAATTAAGAACAACAATCCTCCATGGAGTATTTGATGTTAACAGGAGCCCCTGCAGTATATGAAGACAAAACTCATGAACTAAAGCTTTTGATGCACATACAAACTGAAAAGCCTTCTGTTTTGTCCTGTAATCAAAATGACTGAATTGCATGAAATTATTTAATTGCTTATTGAGTTAGGTTCCCAATTGGTCCCAGCTTTGAACAAAATAGATGCAACATGACGTACATAAAAAACATGAACATTTTCAGAGGTCATCAGTGTCACATGTTAATTTATCTGTTGTCTTCTTTCATCTATCAGACATTCGATCTCAAGTCACCATCCTCACAAAGACTTTCCTGAGATACCCACAGTTAAAGGTGCTGTTGGCCAGCATTCGACAGTTCTACCCTAACATAACAGTCATAATCGCAGACGACAGCTTTGAACCAGAACACATCTCTGGAGAAAATATCCAGCAGTACATCATGCCTCCAGCTCAGGTCTGCAAACACACTCAAACTGTGACACACATTCATCTTCTTTTCATTTTCTGCTTAGTTTCATTCAACTTGATTCACAAATACATTCAGAGTAAGATGTTAAAGACTGTGTTTTGACCCTCAGGGCTGGTTCGCCGGTAGGAATCTGGCTGTTTCCCAGGTGGTCACCAAATACTTCTTGTGGGTGGATGATGACTTTTTATTTACACAGAACACAAAGATTGAGGAATTTGTAAAGGTGATGGAGGCTGTCCCAGAACTGGACGTGGTAAGAATCTGCGGGAAATAACTAAACAGACGAAACTGCAGGCCAATTTCCTCCCCTGATTAGAAAATTTTGGAATGAGCTCAAGGGAGGACGAGCGTTATCTGATTTTCTGCTTTATTACTGGTCTTCAGTGATTCAGACCTTTACCTTTTCGTTAGATATACCAACACCGTTATCTGTGTGACTAAACATTGAGTGAGAGGACTGCTTCCCATTAGGGCTGGACAATGTAAAAAAAAAGCATGTTGATAAAAGAAAAAAAAATCATATTGATCGATCTCAGTATTTTTTATTAGTTATCAAAAAATTTGATAAAATATATTTTAAGTGCAGACTTAGCTATGTTATGCTATTCCCTCATGACCTTCTTTTAAAGGAGAACTATGCAAGATTTGCTTTAGCGCTCCCCCTACAGGGTCTCCTGTGAAAGCTCACTGTCGTAAATGTTCTCCGCATCACCCCCCTCCCCCACCCCCGTCCCTGCGTGCAGAGGGCGTCTCACTCCCGTTTCCTTTTTTTCCGCTCGTCAGACAAAGGTTTTTTTCTGTCCTTTTGGTTCTGCCATCCGTGAGCGCCTAAGGGTGGCGTTGCTAACGCTAGCGAGGGTTTCATGTTTGTTTTACGCGCTTTTATACTTGTACTCCTGTAAGAGTGCCGTAAAGCAGGTTTGTTCTTGCGAGATGTAGTCGGTTTGGCTCCTCTGAAAGTTGCAAGCGCTGTTTTCAGGACACAGACCCCGGGAGTGGAGGGACCAGAGAATCACCGTGACAAGTCTTTGTTTAGTCTTTGTTTAGGAGTTCTCCTCCCAACCCCCAACCCCCCTTGTGTGTTAGATGCGTGTATGAATTGCTCATGTCTGGATTGTTGAATCCCTGTTGGTTGTAGGGTGTGATAAGTTGAGTTAAGGGGGGCTGTGGGGGGATGGGGAGCGTGGTGCCCCCCCGTTGCTAAGACCCAAGTCTCAGCTGCACCCCCCGTGCCTTCCTCCCCAACGCCGAACGGCCACACCAGATCCAGGGGCCACGCCCACCCCGACAAGGTCCTCCGCCTGCCTTCATCGCAGTGCGGGTGAACGCAATAGGTCAAAACAATGGCAGTGAGATAAGCTGGGGGAGGGGCGTATGCCACTCACACAGCGGGCGCGACAGTACCGAGTCCGTGAGTGCCAGCTGGGGCCGTGCTCGGGAGAGGGGACAGCCACCCAGCGGAGGCGGAGGCTGAGCCACAGCTGTAATATCCCACCAGGGCAGTACTCAGGAGAGGGGGCGCCCACGCAGCTCCCATCCAGACAGCTAGCAACGGGGGGCTCCTCATCTCTCGGCCCTAGTGGCCTCAAGCTACTACCAGCCATGCAGCCAACGGCCACGACAGAACTCCAAACCTACACACACAACCACAACAGTCGGAAATACAGTATCACACCAGTCCAATCACTGCTTCCTTCTGAAGCCTGGCGAGGGACGTGAGCGGCATCCCTGCACTCCAAAGCTAACACCAACCACGCCGCTAACGGCAGCGGTCGTCATGGAAACAAAGCCCCGGGGGGGTTTCACAGAAACCTCCCATAGAGCAGAAGGGCAAAAGCTCGCTTGATCGTGATTTTCAGTTTGAGTACAGACAGTGAAAGCGATGCCTCATGGTGCTTCTGACTTTTTGGGTTTTAATCAGGAGGTGTGAGAGAAGTTACCACAGGGATAACTGGTTTGTGGAAGCCAAGCGTTCATAGCGACGTTGCATTTTGATCCTTCAATGTTGGCTCTTTCTATCATTGTGAAGCAGAATTCACAGAGCGTTGGAATGGGGAATAGGGAACATGAGCTGGGATTAAACCGTCATGAGACACGTTAGTTTTACCCGACTGATGATGTGTTGTTGCAATAGTAACTGCTAACCCCCGTCACTCAATATGAATAATAGTACGTAGATTCAGCAACATTGCCGTCTGCCCGGAGGTTATGAATGAATCTCTCACCCCAGGAGACGCTGCATCAGCGGCATAGACTTAGGTGAATGGGACCCTGCATCACGCCGCAGCCTTTTGGAGGGCCAATGTGCAGCTCCCACCGACACGGTTGCAAGGCTCCCAGCAGATGGAGCATCCTGATGCCGTACAGGCTCATCCCGTAATGTTAGAGCTGTATGCAAACTGAACGCGAGAAGAGAAAAGGAGCCGAACCTGGGGTTGGATACCGGAAATTATCCTTGCTCCTGGGTCACCCAGGGGTCACAAGTGACGTTGTTGGTATACATACTCAAACTGCGTGTGCGTGAAGGGAACATTCCAGTGCTTTCAGCACCACCTCTGGTCAGTAGGGATTAAATAGATCTGCGTATCACTTGATGGGTATGCACTGAATTGGATTTGTAGCACAATAAAATAACATTTGAATCTAAAACAGATCTCCCTTTTAAATACCTATTGCCTGAAATCCAATTTCTGATGCTCCTTTCTGGACAGAGCCCAGAAAAAGGTATTCACTGTGTTGGAGATTTGTATATATAGATGATATCATTGCTTTATTCACACAGCTACAGAGGACAATACAGGAACAGTTTTAAAAATTAAACTGAAGCATGTATGTTTGAGAAAAATGCTCGATAAAAGATATTATCAACAAAAGTTCAGTGTAACAAGCTTTGGTAGTTACAAAGTAACATGTAGCCCCAACGCACTGCAATCTCCACTTAATTGTGCTCTCTTAATCGTAGTCAAACAAGACTGAAATGTGCAGAGTACACCATGCTGCATTATGAAACTTGACATACGAGTCACCGATATCAAAGGAACCAGGCGTTGCTTTGAATGTTTGGTCACCACAAACCAGTTGTAATCCCTGTAGTCACTTTACTGTAAATATTCAACACCACATTCAAGAAGGTTTATGAAATTATTTGTCATTTCTTTATAGCAGCAAAAGCTTAATTATCACGTTTCTACATAGAGATTTGTGGAGCTTCTTTCTAGATGTGATAACATGAATACTGAAACCAGTTGCTGTCCAGAAGTCCACAAGATTAACAAGACACTCACACAAATTCAGATGGATTAAAATGCATTCTCCATCTTTTCTCTTGTCGACCTGGAGATCATGAAACACATTTCACCGACCAAGCTGAATGACTTTGTGGTGTCTCTTCTCTCATCAGGTGGGAGGCTCAGTCGAAGGGAGTCAATTCTACTTTTCTATTCTCTATGAGGAAGGAGACGAAGTGGAAGGTGGCTGCCTGATCAGGAAGTCTGGTGGAAAGTTCCACCCACTTCCTGGTTTCCCAAAATGCTCTTTGGCTGATGGAGTGGTAAATTTCTTCCTGGCTCGGACAGATGCAGTACGGAGGGTGGGCTTTGACCCTCAGCTGCAGCGGGTAGCTCACTCAGGTAGATCCGTTTAATTACAAATCTAAACCCATCCAGGTTCTTTCATCCATGACACAATCGTGTTTTGATATGAAGATTACCAATCCTTCCCTGTGTTTTCAGAGTTCTTTATGGATGGCCTGGGCTTACTGATGGTCGCCACATGTAAAGACGTGAAAATCAGCCATCAACGCAAAACTGAGGAAAACACCAATCCACGCTACACAGAATTCAGAAGACCTAAAAACAGCGACAATAACTTTAAATCCCAGCTTCACTATTTCAAAAATCATCTCAAGTGTATTCGTTATTCGTAAGACTTAAAGGTTGTATAGAGGATTTTCCATGGAGAGAGAAATCCAGTGACAGTTAGTCCTTTTTGAAATGCTGCGCATGTGTGACCCACACCCCCTCCTCCCTGGAGGAACGCCTCTTCCTTATGCAGAAAGTAGCACATAGCAACTTAGCATCATAGTGCTAACACATAGCTAATCCTTTTGAACAACACAAAACACAGCGAATATGAGTAAAATCCTGCACTTGCGCCAAATCCTGTCCCTGACCCGTCCCTGCTCTCGGGTGGATCAGAGGAGGACGGGGAGGTTTGTGTGGAGCTGCATGACTGCAGCAGACGCTTGGAGCTCACAGCTGATCTGTGTGTGCGCTGCAGCATGCAGGCGTAAACAAACCCACCCCCTCCTCCTCTCACTCTCCGGACTTTTTCATACAAGTCTTGTTTTAAGATTAAAACATTCATTGTTGCCAAATGGCAAGCACGTTGCAGCTATGATTAAGGAAAATTGTCTCAAGTCTACGGGTGAAAAGGTGTTGATAGCGGCAGCAGAGCCTAGCATGGGTGGAGCGTGTGGAGGAGGGTGGTACGAAAAGGGCGTAGGAGCATGACAGTTACGCTACAAATGTAGAGAGGTTGATTGACATGTTAGAAAACCAATAGATAACGAGGCTACCTCGTTATTGATTGGCTAAAGTAATGTTGGTTTTACAACCTCCAGAGTTGATTGTTTATTTTTCTTTTTTTAATCACGATAAAAACAAGGCTGCTACAGCTTAATAACGCCATTTTTTTTTAGCTTTAATTCATTTTTGTTAGTAATAAAGATCTTCTATACAACCTTTAAGAACAAAAGAAATGTTGGTGTGAGCTCTGCAGCTGTCTTTTATCCAACCCTTTATTGTTTTAATTTGGGCCTCAGAGCACATGATCATGATGATATCCTGTTTATGACACTTGCAGTAATGTAATCCCATATTTTTGAAACAATAAAAATGTGATGAAATATTTGTTTGTGTGTGTGAGTAGGTTTGAGAGTGTGTGTGAGAGAATGTGAGTGTGTGTTTTGGGTCTATTGCAGTGTGTAGGCTGCACGCTGTATGGTTTGAACACGTGGCTTAATGTAAGCAGTAAATGTATCTTTTTCTCCTGGAAATGAGCACAGATAATTTCTCACACACCGACACCAGAGGGCAAAACGTTTGACCTTCTGACAACAGGAAGGTAAGTTGTGCAATCATGAGACTTCACCACTTGGTGGCAGTAATAAATCTCTTGCTGAGGAAGCTGGGGTTAATGCTATACTGGACTTTGTAG
Source organism: Salarias fasciatus (assembly GCF_902148845.1). Classification (NCBI taxonomy): domain Eukaryota; kingdom Metazoa; phylum Chordata; class Actinopteri; order Blenniiformes; family Blenniidae; genus Salarias; species Salarias fasciatus. The sequence continues at coordinate 14,160,591 of NC_043748.1, read as the reverse complement.
TCACCATGTCCCCAATGTGTCCATTCTAACTTGTTTTATGGTCAGTACCATCATGTTGTCAAATGATTTTATATTTAATAAGATTTTTCTGAATATAGGGCTATCTTGAGAATTAAGAAAAGCACACCGTGATTTATGACCGTGACAAACTCAGTTTGAAGCGAACAGGAGGGAATTTGGAACTGAACAAACTCCTGAGCAGATCTCCGATGACACTACTTTCTACAACTTTCTATCAGCTGAAATAAGAGCTTGTTTGCCTTTGGTGTTGTTACCAACTTGAAATAGTGTTCTCAATTGACCACTTGGTGATTTCATGGCCTGCCTGTCTGTATTGTTTCTTTCTCGATTTCAGTGTCTTTGGGACTCTATTAAATGCTTGACAGGCAACTCCTATTGTAGGGATTTTTCTCATTGTTTATTATTTAATCTTGCAAACAGGCAGCTTTATTACAGTAATTTGACTGTTAATGTTGTCTGGTGTAACATCTGAGCTCACAAGAAAGAACACCAGCACCCTCTTCAGTTGTAGTTAGAGCGCTAAGCTGACAGTTTGTTCTTTCACCTCCCCTCCTTCCTTTGAAATGTCCCTTTGAGTCAGTCAGTCAATGAGTTGTGACACAGACAGGATAAGACTGGGACACTAGAAAAAGGTAACAGCATTTACATCCCTAAAAATGATTATTTATCAGTAAAAGTTCTCACCAAATTGAATGTTTTCAAAAGCAGCTTCAGTACTTTCAGGTATTTTGTGATTTTTTGTGAAACTATATTTATTCTTAATGATTTTCCTTTTTAAAGGGAACTTGACCAGTGGAGTGCCATTACATGACTTCATTAACAGAATATAACCAAACAGCTTCATTTTATTCTAACTACAGATGCCTGAAGCAAACAAAAGGTGGATTCTGGTTGCTGCCAAGTGTGTGATCACACTGCTGTTGCTTCTCATGTATTACAAGACCATGAACAGCTTTTCACTCGCTTCACAGCAAATGGTCCTCCAACAAAAATACAGGTAACATCAGTAATCTGGATGTGTGTGTCTGTGTGCCGACTTCTCATTTATCCTTTACATTGTTTGATCTGATTGAATTTTTGACTTGTAAATTCCAACTACATCTTGTCATATATTATGCAGCCAGCAGGTATCTTACATTTGTGACACCAGAGCGCTGCATTGCAAACAAAACCAAGATCATGTGCCATCAGATGCTATCTGTGTTTTATTCAAATGTCTCAGAGATCTCCTGAGTGCAAAAAGCAAAATTAACATGTGGACAAACGAAAATAGATGAAATGTTGGAATCTCAGGATTTTTTAGTCTTCCAGAAGTTTGGAGTTGCTGGGTGAATTAAGTTCCATTAAACAGAGGTACAAACCATTTTGACATGCTTTTATCCAGCTGAACGAGGAAATAGTGATAAAAGTAAAAATGTGGCTTCGTGGTTGACGAAAAAAAACAAAACAAAAAAAAAACAACAATAGCGTAAACTCTGCAATGTACTAGGTACAAGAGTAAAAATACATAAATACATTAAATACTGAATTGAATAAAGTGACATTCCCACCTGCTGCTAATAAACTCTTATCACTCTTTAATGTATACAGCCGCTCAATGTGACTGAGAAAGGGCTGATTGTTATATGATTTACCTTTGGTCTCATTCCTCTGTTAACCAGCCAAGTTTCGTGATGACTGAAGAGGAACTAAGTTGTGAATGTACAGTAAATGACCTTTCACTGGAGTTTCAGCCATTTCTCTCTCTTGTCTTGTGTGTTTGGTGCTGTTCTGACCTTGTCTCTTGTTTCAGGCTCTGTGGCTCCTTCTCCTCATGTCTGATTTCTGTTCACTGCCCTGATGTCTGTCACCTGTGCCACTGTGTGTGATTGCAGTCACTCGGTTTTATCAGGGGCTGTCCTTTTGTCCTCTGTCTGCCTGTGTTGTGCGGTCAGTCTGTATTTCTGTATTCTCTATGTCTCTGTGTCTCCGCCCTCTGCTGCGACTGTTCAGTGTTTCCTGAACCTAAATCCAGAGTCCGTGGTGGATTACTCCTTTGGTTGGTTTTGAATTTTATTGTGGATTTTTTGATTTTTGGTTTCTTCTTGGATGATGAAATGAGTCGGAACTGCAGCAGTGACTGGCTCGTTGGGTCCTCATCCCTTCAACCCCATCCTCACCTAAACGTGACAGGGGGTCTCCAACCATCTATCATCTTTGAGCTCCTTTCACACACTGGAAGTGCCGGAGAGCTTCTGGTGGTATGGAGTGTTTATTCCCAGCACAAAATTCCATATTGAACAGATAAATGTGCTTGTTCTGCAAACAAGACACTCTAAAATGTTGACGCAGAACACAAAATTTAAACAGCTGCAATGTAAATTGTTAATGAAAACATATATTACACCAGTAAAATTGAACTCGTACAATAGCAACTTTATATAACATGTAATGAGGTCAAGGGAACCTGTTGCCATGTGCAACAGAGGCAAATCCAGTAAGAAAACAACTAAGAGTCCTCCCACACTCAGTCCTCCAGCTGAAGTTCCTCTGCTAGGGTTGCCAACTCCCAGAGATTGAAATAAGGAACGCCTCTCGCGGGCAGCTGAAAAAAACTCGGTTTTTGGGGGGGTGAAAAACGCATATATAACAGCATTTTGCTACAGTTATACCTATTACAGACTATAAAAACACATTAGGCTACTGCATTCCACCTACAGTAGCAAGACTGTAATAACTCATGATCAGCTTGATCTGTTTGTATTTGAGGCCTACAGTGAGACAGTTATCATTCAAGTATCATCATCATGGACAGCAGCTCTCAGCCACTGCACCGGACGGTAGAGGAGCTCAGCAGCTCCTTCAGTGGAGACTGAGACCCTCAGAGCAGGAAGGAGCTACCACAGGTCTCTCATCCCCTCCGCTGTCAGACTGTACAGTTCTACTGTGCAGAATATAACCTAATCCTGGACATTATAATATCCTGCACCCGCCCTTTCAGAAATTCAGCGACACTTTATCATCCATTCACTCTGCTAAAACATATTATACGTATTATATCATACTGCATCATATATTGCATATTGTATTGTATATATATAGGATACAGGATATATATATATATATATATCCTGTTACATTTTTAAGATTCAGGTAGTACATACAGTTAAATCTTCATTGTCTTTAGCTTCTATTGTCCATCCTAGTATGATTTGCACTATTACTTGTTAATTATTGCACCATGCATTACTTTTGCATTCCGCTGTGGGTTCTATGAGCCGATACACCTGTAAATTTCTCCACTGTGAGATTAATAAAGTCTTCTATTCCTATTCTATTCTATATTTATTGCTAAATGTGCAAAATAACAAGCAGCTGCTGTCTCTTCTGGATTTTAACATGTTCTTTTTTTTTTTATTTTCAACTAAAAAAGTGCAAAATCAAAACTGAAAAACCTTCTGAACAAAAAAACCAACAAGGCTCCGTTTCTAAACTGAAAACACACCAGTCTGCAGCAGCAGACACAAATCAATGAACTAAATATGATATATCTGTCTCTGGAAGCCAAGCTGCGCTGCTTTAATGTTTTGATTTACTTCTACATTTCAATAGCAGAAGCCTATATGCTAACTTTGGCCATATCAAGGAATATCTTAGCCACTTCACTAATCCATTCAACATCATAGCGGTGACTGAAACGTGGATGAATACTGACAGAGGATCTGATTTTAGCTTGGATGGTTACGAACTACAATATATCAACAGACCAAATAAAACAGGAGGCGGTGCAGCCATCTTCATTGAAAGCTCTCTACAATATAAAGTTGTTGAGAGAATGACTACTGTCATTGAAAATGTTTTGGAGTGCATCTCAATCGAACTCTGTAATAGAAAAAAGAAGAATGTCATAATTAGCTGTGTGTACAGGGCACCTGGTACAAGCCTTGAAGTCTTTAATAACTGGATTGAATCCACTTTCTTGCATACTTTTGATAAAACCGCCTAAATTTGTACCCCAAAATCATAAGACCTACTAGAATAACTACTGAAAGTGCCTCTTTGATTGACAATATATTTACAAACGACATAAGTATTAATTCTGTAAGTGGGCTTCTAGTTACTGACATCAGTGATCACCTACCGATATTTACAATTTATAATGATGACTATAAACAACAAGTGAACAACAGCAACACAATCTGGAAAAGAATAAAGACAATAGAGACTCTTAATGCCCTAAAAACAGATCTGCTTGTGCAAAATTGGAATGAGATTTACTGCTGTAATGATGTTGATCGAGCTTATGCCACATTTTTGAACTTGTTTAAAACATTGTTTGAAAAACATTGTCCTTTAAAACAATTAAAAACAAATACAAAGTTTAAGAATTATCCGTGGATCACTGGAGGAATAAGAAATGCATGTAAAAAGAAAAATAAACTTTATAAAGATTTCATTAAAACAAGAACACTTGAAGCTGAATGTAAATATAAGAAATATAAAAATAAATTGACAACCATAATGCGGAATGCTGCGAAGGAGTATTACCACACACTACTAGAAAACAATAGAAACAATGTACAAGGCATGTGGCGTGTTCTAAACTCCATTATAAAAAATGAAAACTCTATGAAACGCACTTATCCCTCTTATTTTACTGATAATAACAAAACACTTGATATGAATCAAATTGCTAACAAGTTTAACGAATACTTTGTCGGCATTGGACCAAAATTAGCAGGTGAAATCTCTCGTTCCGCGAGTCCAGATTACTCTTTAATTGAAAGGAAGAGCAACTCTATGTTTCTTGCAGATGTAGATGAGAGGGAAGTAATCAATATTGTTTCAAAGTGTAAGTCAAAAGTGTCGACCGATTGTGATGAAATAGATATGAAAACTGTGAAATGGGTTATTGAGGGGATTGCAAAGCCTTTAACATATATATTCAATTTGTCATTTTCATCTGGTAAATTTCCTCTTGAAATGAAAACAGCAAAGGTCACTCCCCTTTATAAAAACTCAGACATGCACCTCTTCACAAACTATCGTCCTATAGCTCTTTTATCACAATTTTCAAAAATATTACAAAAGCTATTTGATGCCAGACTGGAGTCCTTTATTCAAAAATATAATATATTAACCGACAGCCAATACGGTTTTAGGAAAAATCGGTCAACATCCATGGCAATAATTGATACAACTGAAGAAATAACAAACACTATTGACAATAAAAAATACACGGCTGGAATATTCATTGACTTAAAAAAAGCTTTTGATACCATTGACCACAATATTTTAACAATCAAACTGGAAAGATATGGTATTAGAGGAGTTACTTTGAATTGGGTCTAAAGTTACCTCAGCAACAGACAGCAGTTTGTGAAGATGGGCAACTTCAAATCTTCATGCTTGAACATTTCTCACGGAGTCCCCCAGGGGTCAGTATTGGGCCCGAAATTGTTTAACCTTTATATTAATGATCTGTGCAAAGCTTCAAGGCTTTTAAAAATGGTATTTTTTGCTGATGACACAAATATGTTTTGCTCAGGGGAAAACCTGGAGGACTTGTTACATTTAATGAATATGGAAATGAAAAAAATTAAATTCTGGTTTGACTCTAATAAATTGACACTTAATCTGAGTAAAACCAAACTTATGATTTTTGGTAAGCGTAACAAACAAACTAATGTCCAAGTACAAATAGACGGAATTTTAATTGAAAGAATACACAAAACAAAATTTCTGGGTGTAATTATTGATCAGCAGATAAGTTGGAAAGAGCATATTAAATATATTGAAAATAAACTTGCAAAAAATATCTCAATTATGTATAAGGTAAAGTATCTTCTCGACCACAAATCGTTACATATATTGTATTGTTCCTTGGTGTTACCATATCTGAGCTATTGCGCTGAGATATGGGGAAGCAACTATAAAAGCTCAACATTGCAAATCTCGCTTTTGCAAAAGAAGGCCATAAGAATAATTCATAAAGCTGGTTATTTTGACCATACAAATATATTGTTTCTTAAATCCAAAACACTAAAGTTTCAGGACATTGTAGAATCTCAAATAGCTCAACTCATGTATAGAGCACAGCAAAACTCCTTGCCAGAAAACATTCAAAAGCACTTTCATCATCCATATAATGTTTATCATCTCAGAGACATTGGTTGCAAATTTCTTATTCCCAAACATAGATCAACAATGAAAAGCTTTTGTGTCTCCGTTTCAGGTGTAAAACTTTGGAACAACTTAAAGCTATAGTGCGTAGCTTTTAAATGTCTATGAACGTCTGTTTTAGCCAAGCCACTACTAGTGGAGATGACAAAATGCAGATTAAGCCGATCGGCTCCTCTAACATGTCGCGGGATTTTTCAATATATATATTTCTTGCTTTGCGTGTCGACCGGCGACATTCCCGCGCTGGCGAGCAGGAAATTACGCATTTTACGTCACAACAAGAAGGGAGGGGGAGGACACGCGGAGGGTCTCATAGCAACAGGCTCAGCTCAGGCAGAATGAGGAAGCGGCATGGCGGATAATCCAAAGAAATGGCCGAGAAAGAGTCCTGGAGTGGATCCTACCACCAGAAAAAAAGCCTGGACGGTTGGGAGAAGGAAAGTGACCGACGGAGAAGGCAAACTTGTCAGGTACAAATTAGCAGGCACTTTGTCTCCCGTTTGTAATAAGCTATTTGCGTTTCTGTGGCAGAAAAAAAAAAAAACAATAATTACCTCTTCGGAAGAGTCCGTCTTTTTTTCACCAGCTGTCCTTATTCACACACAATAAAAACCGTTTCCAACGGTGATTGGCGCTGTGGAAACGCGAATCACTGTGGCAGATTGGGGGGAGAGGGGGAGGGGGGGGGGAGGAGGGGGAACACCGGGGTGTACGTCATGTGGAAGCGCCGGCTTTATTGTTGTAAGAACGCAGAATTCCGCTAGAGGGCGACCGAAGTTACGCACTATAGCTTTAAGTCCAGATCTGAAAAAATGTTCAAGCATGAGGATATTTAAGAAAAAAATAAAAGAATCGATACTAAAGAATTACGATCTTAAGGAAATCAACTAATTTGAAGATGTTTTCTTTGTCTTTGGAATTTATGATATGTTACTGATCTGACACAGGAAACTGATAATGATAAGTTTCAATTGGGAGAGGGGGTGGGATTAAATAAGCTCTGCTTCTTCCCACTCCTTTTCAGACATGTAGGATGGCATCTATGTTCTCTATGTTTGGTATATTTTGTTTGAATTGATGTCTGTTTTGATTGATGTCTGCTTTACAAAGTCGCTATTTAGATGACTTTTCAATTTTGAATTATGGTTTGCATGTTTGAAACAAATAAATTCATTCATTCATTCATTCCCATGAGCTCTGTGCCCGAACTGACTACTGGCCAATGAACTGCCGTAGCCTCCTAGGAACAGTCTTTTTTTGACCAATGAGATAAGAGTGATTCTGTGTTGTCAAGCCATCTCTGTCAGCTCATTGGTCACAGAACCTCAGAGAGCCGGTGAACAATTTACCGTAAGTTTTCAAAAAAAAGCGCATGTTCCATTGCTCACGTTTTGACTCTCACAAAAATACGGAACAAAGTGCGTTCCTTTTCAGCTCAATACGGAACGCACACTTTTACATCCAAATACGGAACGATTCCGTTTTTCAAGGAACGGTTGGCAACTCTATCCTCTGCAGAACAGGTGTGATCACCTGGCTCGAAATGAAATGTGTGATAACAGACCAGCCAGAACTGAGGGAGGCTCATCACTCAACTGGTAGAAAAGACAATGACAAACACGCTCACAGAAATAACCCCAAAATCACAACTAAACCAAGAGCCAGAAAAAACCTGAGAAATACAGGAGAAGTTCCTTTTCAAAACAAGATCTGTGTCCCCTGTGATTCTGAGTGGGTGAAAATAATCAGTTCACTAGTTTACTGAGAGACCAAATAAATATATCAGTGATCCTTTAGGAAGAAACCAGTAAGAACTTGGAGCGATGTGTTGGAGGCGCCTGATTTACATAAACAACACTGAAAATCATGCAGTTAGCATGTACGACCACGAGTGAGAGCTCCTGTTTACTTTTGTCCTGAAGCCACAAGCCGAGAGAACAACATGCGATATACATGAACAGTGGCGAATACATAGACATTGACCTGGACCAACAATCAATTTAAATTGTTGCTCTGAGTGACTTTCAACTGTAGAACGACCAAGTCCCAGGAGAAAATGGACTGGGAGTCATGACACTCTGGAGGGAAACTATACTGTTGTGCGAGAATGAAATTGTGAACGTTTCAAGCATCTCTTTCTTTTGGTGTTTGAATCTTTTAATAGACTGTTTCCAGCTTAGCGTTTTGTAGCGCATTTTTCTCTTGTATGAAACATGCTGTAATGAAGTTTAATTGATTGACTGATTCAATGTGGAACCAGTGTACGCTGAGCATCCCACAAATGGGTGTGTTATCATGGAGTCAGAGGTGATTAATCAGTGTGAAATGCAAAGAACAAGTATTGTGGTTAGTCTTCTGTGATTGTTGTTAATTTATAACAACTGTTTAGGAAGAAACATGAAGGGTTTTTTTTCTCAAGAGTTTCAATATTGATCCTTTAAGGTGGCATTACGTCTTTCAACCCTCCAGGTCCACATTTCCCCATCAGCCTCCCCCTTCTCCACCCTGTGAATGCAGTAATCGCCCAGTGCTTCTCAAAAATCGCCTCCCCAAGGAGCAGCGTGAGGCCATCATGCAACGTCGAGCAAAGGAGTTCCAGCAACACAAAGCAAGGTAATGGCTGCAGAGACTGGATCAGATCCAACAAGACGGGTGAATGAATGACTTCCCAGCAACTACGGATGGTGGAATGTTTCTTTGTTTTATGTTATGACATCTTGCACAATGTTCTTGTAGTACAGTACATTATTTAGGGAGACATCCTCAGGGCTTGAAGCAGGAAAAAATTGCATGCCTGCGCTTGCGGGGTGGGGGGGCATTCTGGCTTTTCCAAGTGAGTCCAGGGAAGAGGACAGTATGGAACATTTGTACTCTAAATTGAATGTCGTGCACGTTGACACCATAACTGAAAAACTAACATTCTTGCATTGCCTCCAATTGTGAAACAGATACTTCATCAAAATGTTAAACTACCCTTTAAAGGGAACATATTATGCTATTTTTCAGTCACGCCATATAGGTCTCAGAAGCCCAAAAATATAGTATTTAAGTTTGTTCGCCCCAAATTCATTCTTTGTTCGGAGTTTCAGCGGGCTAAAAAGTCGCTCTGACAAGCCCTCCTCAGAACAGGCTGTTTCTGAGCCTGCTTCCCGGTATGCACTTGAACGCATCTGTCCACGCCTACGCTCACACACACACACATGGTGGGGGCACAGTCATGGGGAGGAGTTAAATCTACTTATTTCAGGATAAGCGGACCAAACTCAAACTCCACCGTTTCAGTCGACATTTTCACAACATGTGGTGTAGCAAGACAGGGAGGAAACAGACCATTTTCAAATTTGAACATCATAATGAGGCTACGGCAACACACACTACTAAAAGAAACTCTTCACAAAGTGAAAAAGTATAATATGTCCCCTTGAAACATGACATCAAAATGCTGTGAAAAAAGTCTGTTTTTGAGATAGAAATCCAAATTCTATGACTCCAACATTTTTGACAAATCTATAATGATGTGAGGCGGAGGTCCAAAAATAGTTCCTCCAAGCATTGCTATACAACGTAGTGAGATTTTACTCAAACCGCTGCTGCCCTGTGCTTTGCATGGCTTACAAGTTCAATCTTCTTACCGCAGCTGTGTTATGAATCAATCGCATTTATGTGTCACATATTATTAAGGTACGTAATAAGGTACGTAAGGTATGGGGCGACAGTAGCTCAGTTGGTAGAGCAGGTTGTCTTATAACCGGAAGGTTGGCGGTTCGATCCCCGCTCCCGCAGGCGTAAAAAAAAAAAAAAAACTGTCGTTGTGTCCTTGGGCAAGACACTTCACCCACCTTGCCTTGTATGAAAGTTGTGAGAGTGAATGGTTGGTGGTCGTCGGAGAGGCCGATGGCGCACATTGGCAGCCTCGCTTCCGTCAGTCTGCCCCAGGGCAGCTGTGGCTACAGTAGTAGCTTACCACCACCCAGTATGGAGAGAATGAATAATGCAATGTAAAGTGTCTTTGAGTGTCCTGAAAAGCGCTATATAAAACCAATGCATTATTATTATTACGTGGCTGTTGTTCACTACAAGTGTTAGGGATGAAACGGTGGCTGAGGAGAAGCAGGTGCACATAAAATAGGTGGAGTTATCGAGATCTGACCAATCAGAACAATGGAGAGTCTCGAGGAGCGGACTATAATAGTAAAAAAAAAAGAATAATATGGACATGTTACAGGTCTCAGGCTGAGATCCTGTTGACAGATAAGAAATCCTGTCAGTAAGAGGAAACAATGAGAGATGCCCCGTTAGCTCCTTTCCGCTCCGTTCCATCAGCAGAATCTTTATTGACACATTAAATAAATTTCACATTTCATCAATTTCTCAGAACGTGAACACACCTATAATGCTTACAAATCATCGTCTGTATTCAGAACACTGAAAAAATGTATCTGTTTTATGAAATTAATTACTTCCTCCAAAACCCGATCCCTGTAAAAAACAAAAACAAACAAAACAAAAAAAAAATAGAGGAAAAAAGAGCGAGAGCGCGCAGGCTCCCTTTCCATCTCGACTGTCACTCACTGACAGTTCTGCATGTCCGGAACAGTTTTAGGTTTCTGAAAAACATAATCAACATGCTGTCTCAAATAATCAAACAGTATTCACACTGAGCTACAACACACTGGAGCCATGAATCACATTTCAACTCGACAGGCAACACAAAAAAGGCCAGACAGCGCAACGCGTCCATCCAGAACTATCAAGTCCCGTAGACAGCGCTGCCAGGTCTTCATCTTTCCATCCAACCACCAAACTCGCTCAAATACAAAGCCTTAACCAACAACTTATTATTACTGTTTCGTGTTTTCCAACATTTTTGGGAAGTTAACTGACCTGTCGATAAGAGGAAACAATGACACCAAAGGGTGGGGGGTGTTTACTTTTCCCAAGCCATATAACAACCTCCATCCACGGACACGGACGGACTGTCAGGATGTGAACTTCAAACTCTCCGCCTGACTCGGTTCGCCACAGAGCTCAGATACTTAAGCCGCAAGAAGTTCAACACGCGTCAATTTTGAGGTCCTACACTGAACAACACCGGGCCCCCGAGGACACCGCTTTGACGCGTCGCTTCTGTGGTGGGAAGGCGGGGCTTCCGGCCTATTTCCTGTGTTAGCTTAGCATCATGGCTAGCCCTGTTGAGCGAGTGGCTTGGTTTTATTTGTTTAATAAAGCCAGACAATCACGTCATCGGCGGACGGTACGCTGTGCCTGGGTGCACGATACTATCCAGAGATGGTCGGAGTTTGGTGAGTTTCACCATTTGCTCCAGGAGCTGCGCCAGGATGAGTGTCGCTTTCACTGGTCCCCGCTAGCCTGGCATGCCAGACTGACCTCATATGTTACACACAGAGACATTCTGGTACCGCGCCATTGGGGCTTCATTTCAAACAGGCTGTCGAGAGGCGGGACTATTGAGCAGAGAGAACCAATCCAAGAAACGAGGCTGTGACGCAACGACAATGCGACATACACAGCGCTCCGTTGTAGTAGTTTTGTAGTCCAAAACATGGGATCATGGCATAGAGTTTTACGTCTGTTTTACCCCCAAATTCCACCGGACGCTTAAGCGCCGCGTCACACCGGTGTCTTGTTCCTGAAGTCAATGCACACCGGGAGCAGCGCGCCACGCCGCGCCGTTTAGAAGCGGCGACCTGAAGCGAATCACCAGCGCCGTGGCGCGCGCCTCCGTTCTGGTGATCTGTAGTAACACCGGCGCTTCTGAGACGCGGCGCGGCGCTTTGGTGTCCGGTGGAATTTGGGGTTAAAGAAAAGCCTTCAGAGCAGATTCCTGCTGTGGTTTCAGCACCAAATTCAGTTCTTTCAAAACTTCAAACAGAGCCTTGGTAAAGCCTCGCTGTGTTGCGGCCACCACCATGATTGTTTTGAGGGGAGGGGGGTATACTATGACGCATCGCTAACTCCCGCCTCTCGTGGGCTGTGATTCGCCCGGCAGAAGTTTGCCGGGCAGAAGTCAGACTCAATTGGCGCTGTACCAGACTGTATCTCCGTGTATCCCTGAGCATGGAGAGACAATCTGGCGTGCCAGGCTAGGTCCCCGCTCCCTGACCTACGTCACCATAGAGACACTCTCTGATTGGTTTGCCGCAAAAACACCACGTCAAAAGTTTCGATTTCCTAACTTCAGGGTCGGCCGCAAAAACACGACACGCCAAATTGCGCCGCTGATGCCAGAACGGCCCAACACACCGTAAAAACGCATCACCGCCAGCGTTCTCCATTGTTGTTCAGTTACATTTGGACACAAAAATGAGCAAATCATTTGGGGATGTGGTACAGAATAATTTCTGATCCGTTTATGAGTGCCTCCCCCGGGCTTTGCGCTCTGATCTGTTGGTCAGCCTCCATTCTCCACGGAGCTCAAACACCATCTCTCCTGCTGTAACAGCTGTCATAGCGCCTGTCAGAGAACTTCACTGTTTGTCCGAGTGAGGGGGCGGGGCAGTCATAATGTCAATCAATGTGGGAACGTGTTTTCGTGATGACATATCATGTCGAGTCGCCGCCTCTGTGCGCGCTCTGGTTGTGAGCCGCGCATGTGCAGAGCATTGTTTAGGAAGTGACATGCAGTGGGAGAGACCATCACACAGCATTCAGAAGCGGCTTGCTCCTTCCGGCGCCTCCGAAGATGGCTAGCCACAAAAAAAGAACATTGTTTGAAATGACAGAGGATAGAAGAAAGGCCATAGAAAAGAATGGCAACACGCGTGTTTTACTCTGAGATTCCTTTACGAGGAGGCGGACATTCAAAGCACAAACGGGATCAGGACTGGTCACGACGTGGGGAAGTTTCTGCTGGACAGGTAACATGCTTATTATCCCATTCAAATGTGTTTCTGTTGCATAAACACGTAAGACACTACTTTACGGATCTTATTCTTATGTTTGATTGGAAGAAGAGTCCGACATGATTACAGATGTGTTTTAATCCTATGCGGAAAGACGATGATCCAGTTGCGCGGATGTAAACAAACTGACATGTGGCTGACGTGCGCGCTCCCCTCAGTCCTCATGCGGAGGGAGCCGCGCATGCGCAGTGCTCCAAAAATGGCAAATCGGCCATGTTGTACGAAATCGGTGGAGAATCCTCGAATATGCCTTCAACAGACCGTTTTCACGAGTACGGGAGGGGCTGCCTCTCTGAGCAGCAGAAAAACGAGGAAAGCTCAAACACACAGGCACGAAGGAAAAAATCAGATCTTTTCATGACAGTCTGAACAACACAGATCCAATTTTTTCAAATGCGACCCAGGCCACTTGGATATGTGGTCCTAAATCGATACGTATCTGATCTTTTGCTATGCGACTTCAGTCTGAACGTCCAGGTCGCATTTATCCGAACTACACGTCACAATATGGGGCGTCGAAGACGTGTGTCTTACCGTGAGTGTTAAAAAAAGGCGCTCGCAGACGTACATGAAGGTAGTTCTTGTCATTTGAAAATTATTCATGAACTCCGTATCATTAAAGCCTCTCACATCACGGTCCCACCAGTCCTGGCTGCGACCCTGCACCTATGTGTTTCTCTGGAGATGAAAAAAATGATAATAATAAATGCTGCACTCTGTGTCCCAGCAGTGTCTTCTTCGCAGAGACTCCACATGTGTTCTCTCTCTCTCTCTCTCTCTCTCTCTCTCTCTCTCTCTCTCTCTCTCTCTCTCTCTCTCTCTCTCTCTCTCTCTCTCTCTCTCTCTCTCTCTCTCTCACACACACACACACACAGAAGGAGTTTGGCACGGCTAATTAGAAGTGCCACGCTCAAATGATTGCTCAATGTTCAATTGTAATCAAACACGCATTTGCATCAGTTCTTAAATAACTGATCGAAACTTGAAAAGTGACACATTCTGTATGTTTGTGGGTTCTGCAAACACTGAAGCGCTCGCTCGTTATGTCCTCTTCTGCGCACGCGGGACACTGTTGGGTGGTATTTAAGTTCAGACAGGAGATCACAAACAAGTCGCATTTTATTGTAATTATGAATGAACTCGCTAAAAAAAACGGATTTCACAAAAAATTCTGAATTGAGCATTAAGCCCTGCAGTCTGAACGTAGCCAAAGTGAATTTTGCATGATACAGCCCCTTTAAGGCCCGCCTGACTCACTATGACTGGCTAAAACTCCTTAACATTGAGTCCCACTGCAGTGAGAACTGTCACTTAATGACTGTACTATATATACACTTAATGACTGTATTATATATACACTTAATGACTGTACATATATATATATATATAAATATGTGTATATATATATATATATATATATATATATATATATATATATATGCATATATATATATATATATATACACATATATACACACACACACACATATATATATATATATATATATATATATATATATAAATATGTGTGTGTATATATATATATATATATATATATATATATATATAAATATGTGTGTGTGTATATATATATATATATATATATATATATATATATATATATATATATAAATATGTGTGTATATATATGTATATATATATATATATATATATATTAGGGGTGTGAATCTTTGACCCACAAAACGGTTCGATTCGATCTCGATTCACAGGCTACGATTCGATTCAAGGGCGATTCATAAAAATTATTTAGCGATTCGATTCGATTCGATCCAATCCGATCCAATTCGATTCGATACAAATTGTCAATTTAATGTAACTGTCAGGCACTCTGTAACTAAGAGAGAAAAACAGAAATTAAACTTCAAAACAGCTTTTGTTTATTTTTTTGTATTCAGAGTAAACCAAAACAGACTTCAACAACTACAGTAATTTCAACAACTTCAAACTCTGCCTGTACTTAAAATACAATCCCAATGAAAAAAAACTAAAGTATAAAAAAAAAAATAGATAAAAAAAATAAATTATTACAAAATAAAATAAATAAATATAATTTATAGAAATAAAAATAATATAGAAATATAAATAAATTAAATAATGATAAATATAAATAAAAAGTGGCCTGCGAACAATCATATCTGGCCCACCAGATGATTTTAAGAATCTGAGGCACCTGCTTCACAGAGGCAGTAACACCATCGATTAACCTGTCAGTATCCAGCTCCTCCTAAACCGCCTTCATTACCTGTGAAACACCTGAAACCCTCTGATTCAGTGAACAACCTGCGGCGCTGTGCAGCACTGTGCTGCGTTCAGGGACACTTCGTAAAAGTGTCCTGCTGCGAGACGTTGCAGTCAGAGGTTAGCTTAGCTGTTAGCCACCGACGAGCTAGCTGGATTTGAACGATTCTTTCATGCTTCAACATCAGTCGACAGGACGCATCTCAACTTCTGAGATGGTGGAAAGAAAATTTAAACTTGAGACAGAACGGGAAAGGTGTTGTTGAAGGACAGTTCAGTTCTGAGAGGAAGTATGTGAGCGGCGTAGCGGCGCCTTGGAGAGAACGAGGGAAACATTGTTCTGGTAGGTTTAATTTTTGGGTTTAGCGTAGCTGTTTACTGTTCTGCTTGTTGTTTTATCTGCATCTTGTTGCATCCTCTCGTTTTATTTCATGCACTTTCTAAGTTCAATGCGGCTGCCTGGAGGTCTTTGTTCTATCTTTGACAGATATGGAAGCTGAATTTAAGGAGTGGTATTTATTCTCACAACTTTGTTGCGTCCCTTTTCTCCACAGGACGTCATCTGTTCTATCCAAACTCCTCTATGCTTTGCCAAACTCTCCTCTGCAGTATCCCATCCAAGGCTACACAGTGCGGCCTTTGACCCCAACACTAATACCAGGTACTTTTTAGCTCTCTTTGCTGATTAAAGGTGCATTAAGGAGTTTTTCAACTTTAAAAATACTTATTTTCCACCATAAATATGTTACACATTTTTAATGATGTGTACAATGTGCCCTGACATATTCATTACAAGTACTGCTAACAGTGCTAAATTGTCACTTGAAAGTTGCAGTGCCGGTCCGGCACTACAACTTTTTTGAGGAGAATTGTAAAGGAATGACGTAATGCACGCTCCGGCTGGCCTGATTTACTTAGGTTTCATTTTGTCCGCCATGACTCCACCAGATGTTTAGTGAGCAACAACTGAGCAGGAGCTTCCAGAAAGTAAGAAAAGAATGGCTTCTTGCACTGCCACAACTCCAGCACAGACTCCACCAGGTAAAGGAAACTTAAATTTTACTCGAGCGCTACTAAACGAGCGAGGAAGGAGTTCCCCTCTTCCGTACGCGCGAGCTACAGGCATTTGTTTTTACTAAGATGCATTACGCCCAAGGCCTGCAGGGGGCGCTGTTTTGTATAAAACGTGCAAACTCCTTAATGCACCTTTAAGATCTTTAATATCAATTGATCTAAAGTGGAATCTGAAAACAGTTTTTAAACATGTCACAATGAATAAGAAAAGAAACTAGATATTACCTATGAAGTGAGACATTTTTGATGGATGTAATTTCACACATTAATGTGTGGCTGTCAGTCTTTGTCTTGTGATGGACTCGTGCTTTGTGCAGGGTGGGATGGGTTTCACCTCCCTGAGACTCTGAGTTGGGTGAAGTCGAAACAACTTACTATGAAGCCAAACAGAAACATCCTTTCAAATGAATTTCATGAAATGAAATTCTTAAAATCGAATGGATGAGATGTCCTTTTGTGTTTTCAGTATTAGGGCTGCATGCAGGAGAAAGAGACAGCTACAAGGTTGGTTATGTTCCATTGACTGATCCTTGGTGGTGGGACGCAGGTCTGGTGGGTTCCTGCATGTTTGCTCCACCTTTCTGGGATTCTTCTACTGGGACAGGGGAGATGCATCATTGTTGTCCAACCTTCAGGTTTAATATCTTCACTTTCTGTGATTTTGCTATTTCTTTGTTGGACCACTTTGGTGAGGATTTTCTGGAGACCATTCTCTAAAATTCCAAACAGATAAACCGGTTGAATGTTTCTCTGGCAGTTCAGTTCATGAGTGCAACATCTGTACTTCCATTCAAAAGCTGCCTTTGAATGATCTGGCTCTCCATGGCTGTACCGCTGTCTGCTCTGCCCTGTCATGTACGTGCCCTCACTGCGTCAGTGTTTGAGAGTGAACACCCACCCAGGTCTGTTCTGATTGGCTGACTAGGACAACCTAAGTCTTCCTCAGCCAATCAGGATTTCTCATGTGATTGTTTCACCCTCCAAGCTCCCAGTCAGATGATGACAGCTTCATAGGCCGTAAGATAACCAGGATTATCATTCTTGCTCCAACTTTTGTGAACCACGACATCTTCAGCTCTTATAAAAGATCTCTTTTCACTTAACTGAATGACCACAGCTCTTCAAGTGAAGTTCTGCAGCAAATTGTTACTATTACATTCTGGGCATAATGACATTTTGTTCTTGAGTCGTGGCACGGTCGTGACTTGATGCTCTTTATACGGTTTTTGCTTTCTCTACACAAACTTGATGCTCCCCCTTCCTTTCTTGTGACAGTTGGATTCCGGAGGAGAAAAAATCAACCAGAAAGCATGCTGAATTATAGTAACAGATCCACGCCACAATTTATTGTCAGGAAGGGGGTTGTAACACTGCAAAAAGTATGGATAACCCGTCACTAGAAAAACTAACACTGTTTATTTTAATGCCATTATTACCATCACTGATGAACAGACGACGCAACGGGATGTTTTATTTTGACTCTACTCCAGAACTTCCAAGTCCCAGGAAAATATGGACTGGAAGTCATGACACTCTGGAGATCGCTTTTGTTGTTTTTGTCTATTTATTCATGACTGTGCAGATAAACTATTGACTATGGCCATGTTCTGCATGCACAGTAGCAGCATTTCCAGTGTCTCCATTGAAATGGAGCAAAGTGTTTTCATTTTGCCCCGTTTGTCAAAAATTTCCACCTTGGAAGTCGTTCTCAGAAATTTGCTTTTTTAGTTGCTCCTAGCACTGTTGTCGTGTAAACCAAAACCCAAAGCTCCAAAAACGTTTTGCGTTCCCACTTAAAAACATCTCCTGTTGGTGGATGTCAGGGCATGTGTGTCAGCGGGTCTCCATTACTCTTTAGTCCTTTGCTTGAATTCAAAACCAATATTTATTTACAATTAAATATGTATATATAAAAAAAAAACAAAAAAACTTGTGCTTTGCTTCAAAGATGATCCTAAATGAAGAGTACAGCTCTCAATGTGTCCATAGTTCAGGGTTTGGAATAGGGTGAGAGCATCAATGCCATTTAAATTGTTTCCCTACCAAGAGACCAACTCGGACAGTCTGTGTCCACGTCTCCTGATTGAACTCTTTCTCATTGAATACACAGAAGCAGTTGTTCTTGTTGAGGCTCAGTGTTCAGGGGTTAGGGTCAGGGTTGGAGGCCATGAATTGTGCATAGGTCCGACTCCGACCAGTCCTATCAGGAACCAATACAGACAAAAGCTTCCTGGGCTAGGGTTAGGGTTTGCATATGCTGTATCGGCTGCAATCTGAATGAAAGAGGTTTTTTTTTTAAAGGCATCAAGGGGTTAAAACACTGTCTTCAACCTCAGGCAGGTTGAAAGAAAAGTGGCTTCAGCATTTATTATCATTTCTCGAAATTGGTTGAGGCCGTACACCTTTCCCAAACATCATTAACTTCATTCTCGGATCTTGATTATGTCAATGCCCAACCCTCTTCCTTGAAATGCATGAAGCAGGTCAGTTGGTAGAAGATGTTGCAGCACCTGCAAATTGAACTTTGAACTGGTCGGGTGATGTTTCTGACGTCAGTATTCAGTACAGCTTTTGATGAAGCAGCAGAAAGCTCATGAGAATTAGTTGTCAAGACACCTGAATGACTTTGCTGTCCTCTTTCTAATACAGATAACAGAGTCTGTCTTTACCTGCAGTGATCATCTGGTTTGGTAGTTGTGTTGTTGATGTTTAATCAGTTTCATTCAGGCGTCTCTATCGTAGGTGTTCTTGAATGTGAGCAAAGGCATCCTGAGGACAGAGACTCCAGACAAACAGGTGACAGTTAAAGGTGAGTTCCTGTTGGTAAAACCAGATTCAGATAATATTATGTTTCATGAGTTTCCATGCCTGTCAAGGCATACCTCATGCCTCCCTTTTTTGGGGGGCTTTCTCACCTGGACTGAGTACTTAAAAACTGTATTTCACAACATCAACATGAACTATTCCTAACGTATTTATTTCAATGTGGACACAATCTTGAGTCACATCTTTTCAGTAATGTGGCAATAATAAGCCAAGAACCACAAAATGAATAAATACATTGAATAGTAATAATAATAATAATAATAATCATCATCATAATAATAGTAATAATAAATTAATAAATGAACTATATTTTTCAAATTTACAGTAGCACAAGGGAGATTGCTTAATTTGAACGTACACAATAAGAATAATGTAGTGTTAACTGTCACATGCAGTTGGAATTAAAGGGTTTTTAAAAGTTGGCGTTGGGTGGAATACTTCTGAAGTGAAGTCTGTGTTCAGTGGGCACCTCAGTGGCTCCACCACAGTTCATAACTTGTGATGAGGGAACAAGTCCAAACACAATGTTCCCTGGTTCATACAAAATCCACAAGCCAAAAAAAATAAATAAAACTTACAGCGTGGCCCCGATCAGCTTTCCCACAGGACTTCCTCACCAACCTACCTTTTCTCCCTCACCCTACGCCCCATAAACAAAACAGTGCTTCTCTCCCCCTTGAACTAATCAGAAGTATGTGTAATCCCTGACTGACGTTAATAAGGTGAAAGTATATAGACCAGTTGCTAGGTTCGGCAGGAGTACAGGAACAACTGAGGTTTGAGTGAAATGAAATGGCTGGAGGCAAGAAATGAGCAAGAACGAGTATAATATTTCAGGAAAAATAAGCAAACAAAACTATATACAATTAACAAAATTCACAATAAGCCGGCATCTCAAAATTAAAATAAAATAAAATCCCACAAGTCTTTACTGAGCTCAGTGGTTTGTTTCGTCCTTTTTAGTCGTGTAGTCGTATAGTCGTGATTTATCTCAGTTCAGTTCCTTTTCCGGTGTTGTGGTAGTTTGTGTTGTTACCACTTGGTTGGTTGTGAGAGAAGACTGATGCTCCTCGGTCCAAAGGTTGGTTCAGTTTGGGCTTGACTCGCCATCTCTGTCCAGAGAAGAATCCAGGTGTCCAGCGTTCCAACGTCCAATCCGGAGGTTTCTTAATCAAGCTATAATACCTAGACTGCACACAATAATGATAGTATTATTGTATACAACCTAACAGTGTTCATTATCCTTTCTCTTTACATAGCTATGTTTCTTGTTTATCTTCAATCAAATTATATTACCAATGTACCAATATTCAGCAATATAACATACATGCATGTTTTAACTCAAAATATCTGTTGTACATGAACTGACTTTTTAACTCATGTAAAAAAAGATGAATTTATCCCTCTCACTGACACTGATTTAACCATGAATTTATGATTACTAGTGTATATTTTTAACCAATGAAATTATTGATTTTTAAACTGTTCTTTAATCTCTTTGTAAATCAACAAATGAAATACAAGTTTTTTTGTTTTTTTTTATCTTTCTTTAGGGATACATTAGTGGAACTTATCCCTTGTGGCAGAAAAAGTCTTTCTGAGCTTCCACTTCAACACCACAATCAGCATTTCACAATTTGGAACAGAAAAAGTACATTCAAAATCAATATTACCAACACATTTAACAGAAAACAGTGCAAAATGAAAATAAAATACACTGTGGTACTACTATAAACTTAAATCTCCATTGGCAGAACCAAAAGTTAAACTAAAGTTGCATTTCTGTTGCCTTAAAACATAAAAACCCACACGCGATCAGCTTTAGTGTATTGCTAATGAAGCTAACATGGCGTCTGCAGCAACATGGTTCAGAACTCACCAAGATGAAGTTTTACTGCAAACACACGGTCGGGGAAACAGCCTCGTGGCCTCACAGTTTGTGCTCCCATCCACTAACAAAACACATGTTTGGTGTTATCATTTCAACAGCACAAATAGTTGTTTACAACGCCTGCTAGGATGGAAACTCACCAAGATGAAGTTTTATTGCAACCACACGATCAGGGAAGCAGCCTCGTGACTTCACAGTTTGTGCTCCCATCCACAGAATGACCCGTGATTTGTGCTCGGACCCTCTGAAAACTCCTCTCTCTCATTGTCTGAGTGGAAAATATCCGCTAAACTAACACGCAGAGGTCCACAGCATGTAGGGCGGGACTAACGTCATTCTTGACGAATGAGAAGGTCAAGATCATCCAATGTGACCAAAACACAGGAAGAGTGAAGCTACGGAAAGCAAACAACACTTCCTCTTTCCAAAATAAGTTTTTTTCAAAATAAAATGACAAATACATTTAAACCAATAAAAACAGAAAATAGGTCATTTTCTGTGCTGGGTTACATATGGCAGACACAAAGTCCGTCTGCCGGCCAATCACAAACACATGAACCTGGCCATGACGTTGATTGACGGGTATGAGATTGTTGGGGGGAATTATAGGAGATTATATGAAATATTTTTCATTCAAATATCTGAAATCATCAAATTGTGTTTGTCACACACAATAAATGCCCAATTTGTTTGTCATTGTTCTACAATACTGATTCAAAAGAAATGTTCAGACTAATCAATGAAATTAACATTGGTTTTCATTCAAGTAACTTCTCATCCCTCACACTCTTCTCCAGTCTTTGTATAATTGATATAACAGGGTCAATCTTCAGCTGCTTCCTGATTCCTGATTTTCTCTGGGACTTTTTTCAAATAGCACAGCTGAGCTCAGCAGGTCAAAGGGTTTCTTTTAAAACTCTGATATGGTATCACAATCTTTCTGCCAGTCCATTGTGTTTTCCCAGCACATATCTTATCAGGTTAATTCACCACTTCAAAATCTTTAATTGATTTGATGATTGAACAATGTTTAATATGAGCAATAATAAGACATAGGTGCAGGGCCATGCAGAGACCTTTGGAGAGGCAGATTTTTTTTTTTTTTCGAACCTCAGGAAAAACCAAACAGGACTAATAGTTTTGACACAAACATGTCACCGTAGCAGGTGAACCCAAAAGCAATCTGAAGCAGATCAGGTAAAAACAGGCTTTAATGTGGCGAACAAGTTCAGACCAGGTAATCCGCAGGCAGAGTCAAAGTCCAAAACAGAGTTTAAGAAAACCAGAGGCAGATAACAGGCAGGCACAGAAGGAGCGGAAGGGATCAATATTGTTTGGATGTTGAAAAAAATGTTATTTTTGAACTGCTGTATTTCAGCAAAATTTTTAAAACTCATGATTGTGAAAAAAATGATGATTAGACCTACATCTAAAGAAATGTTGATATTTCAGTGTTGAATCCACAGTGAGTGAGCAACACCACTTGAATGTTTAAAATGTTTAATGTCAGTCCAATGCCAGCTGTGGTTCCACTCAGATTAAATCATTATTGGTGAATGATTAATGTGCATTTTGTTCCATGCCTGACAGGTGCTGGTACGAGAGAACTGTCCATTGAGTCCAGCAGCCTGGTGTTCCTGAAAGAACTTCTGGCCAAAGTCTCATACACCAGCAGTATTTACCACATAAACAGTGGAGATCTGGGTATGTGTCCAAGAAAAAATGAAGAAAAGAAATAAGAGCAAGAAATGAGAGTTTAAATGCAAAATGATGCTATTTCCCATACAGGAAGTGTTATTAAAATCGATGATTGGATGGCTGGATGGATGAATGGATGGATGGCTGGATGGATGAATGGATGGATGGCTGGATGGATGAGCCTTAAGGCCTCAGTATACTCCCCCGTCGCCGCCACGGCGTTCCTACGCCGACAACCCTACGCCGCTACTGAACATATCTTGCTCCTGCGTCAAGGGAACGCCCTCCTCTGCCAAGCCGCTGGCAGTCACAACAACAATGCGGCTTCCGTAGCTCCGGCTTTACCTAGACATAGATCTATAGAAATAGATTTCTAGACGTACGTATCTAGACACGCGTGCATTTACCGAACATATATCTGCATATATGACATATCTGGCGACACCGAGCTGTCGTGAAGGAGAGGCTGAGCGGACCGTGATGAAATATTGGTGAAACTAATGAGCTTTTGGACGATTAAAGCCGTTTGAGGAGCGGCTATACACATAGCCCCGTCTGCTAACAGTGCTAACACTGCTAACAGTATAGGGATGTGTGCCGCTCAATTTTGGATCTATATTTCTCCCGAAGTACTGTTCGGGCCAGAAAAGTTTTCCGGGTGAGTTCTACTTTATTCTATAAACAACGCGAAAGCGGACCAATCACAGCCCTCGACGTTCACGTCACCACGCGTCGAAACGACGCGAAGTCACAATTTTCGGGAGGCGCACGTCAAGCCCCGACGTAGCCCGACGTAGCCCGTCGTAGGGCTACGACGTCTACGTCGTAGGAACGACGTAGCGGCGACGGGGAAGTATACTGAGCCCTTTACTGAGCCCACACTGTATTCTTCTGCACTCAGCATTCTTCAGGTTTGAAAACCATGAAGCTGTGTTTCCCATTGCCATCAAACAGCCTCAAGTCCCAGTTCTGTACGACATGGGAACTGGTAGGAAAACACTTCTCATAAGTTTCTAAATACCATTCGTCCACTTTGTGTTGTGTGTTACACAGCAGACCCTGTCTGTCTTTTGAGATATGTTTATTCTGATGAGATGAATCTAGAACAATAATCCTCAAGGAGTATTTGAGGTTAACAGGATCCCCTGCAGTACATGAACAGTAAACTCATGAACTAAAGCTGTTGATGCACGGACAAACTGAAAAATTAGTAGTTACTGGATGTAACTCTAGTTCTACGAGTAAGTGCATGCCCGCCTACGGGCTTTGCTATGGGGACTCTGTCCTCTCGTCCAATCACTGAGACAATGAAAAACCTCGACGCACCAATCCCCGACGCGTGATGGCGCAGCACCACGCCCCTCACCGAGGGTATATATCCACGGCAGGCACTTCCACAATTCCTTCTTCTGACGATAAGTTAGGAAGCAGACAGCTGGTCCAGCAGGTAGGCGGGCACGCGCTTACTCGTAGAACTGGAGTTACATCCAGTAACTAGTAAATTCTACTTCGTAAGTGCGTAGCCCGCCTCCGGGCTTCACTATGGGGTACTCACCAAAGGCGAAGGCCATAGGTCGATGAATGTACTCCCAGCTGGCATGCTGACGGGACTGGTGTGTAAGACGGAAGTAAACAAACCGTACTTCCAGAACAATTGTAAAACTCCCGAAGAATGAAGCGGGCATCCATGTGCCAAAGCACCGCCCGCGACATGAACAAGCATCGCCACAGCGACACACACACGCCGGCCGGGGCAAACCAAAGTGGCAGGCAGGAAATCCCTGGTCCACAACCACACACTGGAAGCGGCAGCCGGGCAGGAACCAAAAACGTCAAGCGGCAGAACTCCTGTTCCCGCTAACACCGTCGCAGACAACACATCCGCAGGCCATGGCACAGCCAAGCGGCAGGTGGGAAAGCCCTGGACCGCGGCCCCACATGGGACGCAGCAGACAGCCCAAGAAGGACTGAAAACGGTTAGGCGACAGAACTCCTGTTCTCGCTAAAAACCGACATGGCCACAGAGTCTGTGCACATATCCAACAGATATGAATGCACAAAGGTGGACGCAGAGGCCCAGGAAGCAGCCTGGCAGATGTCACTCACTGTGATTCCTCTGCACAGGGCCGCAGAGGCAGCCACACGCCGTGTGAAATGAGCACGATTCACTGCCGGCGGCAAGAGATTCTGTGCCTCATAGGCAGCTGCAATAGCGCAATTGAAGGAGAGAAAGCGGTCCTCCGCCTGCTCCGAAGGCTCAAAGCGGGGTCCCTTAAGACCCTCCAACACAACGTGGAGATCTCACGGGGAAACCACATGCCTGGGGGGTGGCCGAAGCCGACACGCCCCGCGCAGAAAACGCTTCACAAGCGGATGGTTGCGTGCAGAAAAGCGGCCGAAGCCGCCATGACACGCCGCGATGGCCGATGCAAACACCGCCAGGGTGGATGCAGCACAGCCGCTGTCCAGCAGGGTCTGGAGGAACTCCAAAACTCTACCAATAGCAAAGGAGACCGGGCCCAAGCCCCTCTCCAAGCACCACGTCGTGAAGAGTTGCCACCAAGACCTATAGGCCTCGACAGTGGAGGGGGCCCTGGCATTCTGGATGGTGGACACCACTGCCGAGGGGAGATCTAGTTCCACTAGTCTCTTCCTCTCAGCCTCCAAGCCAGGAGCCTCCCGCCCAGAAAGGGACGGGATCGAAGGGCACCCCCTGCCTGCAGCAGCGCGCCGGGCCCATCGGGAATCGGTCACGGGTCCCCGACAACTGCACCAGGCCCGGGAACCACCACGCGCTCGGGGTGTCCAGAGCCACCAGAATCACAAGGAGATTGTGCATCCTCACCCTACGCAGTAGCGGGGTCAAGAGGTGGACTGGAGGGAACGCGTACAGGAGGCCCGAAGGCCAGCTCCTGTGTGCGAAGGCGTCTACCCCTAGAGCGGGTTCATCTGACAACCTGAGTGAGAACCAAAGTGGGCACAGTGCGTTCTCTGCACTGGCGAAAAGGTCTGCCATTGGGCGTCCGAACCGGTGCCGAGGCTGGGCTGCGACCCACGGGGACAGGCCCCACTCGTTGTAGAGTGGGCCTCCCCGGGACATCCTGTCCCCACCGACATTGAGAACCCCGGGCACGTGTCACGCTCTGAGAGACGCGAGGTGCCGGTCCGCCCACAAGAGGATTTCCGCCGCTTTGCGGTGAAGAAGGGGAGACCGAGTCCCCCTTTGTCTGTTCAGGTACGCGACCACCGTGGTGTGGTCCGACCTGACGAGTGCGTGGCTGTCCTTCATCCTTGCTTGGAAATGGAGCAGGACCTTCTGCACCGCAGTCATTTTCCAGCACATTGATGTGAATGGGAGTCAAATTCCAAGCACCAAACCCAGATAAGCCATGTGCTGAGCTGGGGTGAGCGCGCTCTTGTGACGGTTCACCGTGAACCCCAGGAGCTCGATGTGGTGAAGGACCTGGGTCATGTGCAGCACAGCCTCCTGATGAAAGGATGCCAGTAAGAGCCAGTCGTCGATGTAGGTGAGGATCCTCTACCCGCGACAACGGAGGGGCTCCAGCGCTGCTTCAACACACTTGGTGAAGGTGTGAGGAGCGAGAGAGTAGCCGAAGGGGAGCCGGGTATATTGAAAATACCGGTCTCCCATGGCGAACCGGAGGAAGGTCCTGTGCCTCCTCAGAATGGGGATGTGGAAGTAGGCATCCGTCAGGTCAGCTGAAGTCATCCAGTCCCCAGGTAGAATGCTTTCCAGGAGGTGTTTGACCGTCAGCATGCAGAACCTCCTGGTAGCTATGTGAGTGTTTAGGACCCACAGGTCCAGAATGGGTCTCATGCCTCTACTCTTCTTGGGAACCAAGAAGTAGGGGGAATAAAAGCCCGAGTGCGCCGCCTCTGCACTCAGCTCCATAACGGTGCCCCAGCGGAGGAGCGAGGACACTTCTGCTTCGAGAGCGGCCACCCCCGCAGGGAATGCAAGCCGCGTACGAACAATTCCATTGAAGGGAGGTGGGCGACAGATAAACTGCAGGGCATAGCCGTTTCTCAGGGTGTTGGACAGCCAGGGAGAAAGCGGTCCCAACATAGCATGCCATGTCCGAAAGCGGAGCGTGAGCGGCTGTACCACGGCCTGTGGGGACGGCCCACCCGTCCTCCCGGCCCCGGGAGACGGGGGGCCCCCGGCAAAAGGGATGAGCCCATGGATGAGCGCGGGCAGCCGCTCCGGGACCGCGGACCGACGCTTTGTTGGAGACAGCCCGGGCAGAGGCAGCGTGATCCCGGAGTTTCCCGAGTCGCTGATCATGGTGCTGAAGCCAGGGTCGCTGACCCTGGTGCTGAAGCCGGAGCCGGGGCGCACACCGACGGGAGCTCGGGCTGACGAGAGACTGCCGCTTTGTTGCCCTGCTGTGCTTACCCGGGCGGGAGCGGGCAGAAAACCTTCGCTGGAAGCGGTGTGGGTGATACCAAAGCCGGGACGCCGCACAACGGTAACCCGGAGTGGCACGGCTCCTCCGCTCTGATGCCTCGTCGGGAAAACGCTGCTGGAAGCATGATATATAACGCCAGGAGTGGGCCGCCCGATGGCAGAGACCCGGGTTGGCAAAGGTCTGCCGCTGTGGTGCTTCGTTATGCTCACCTGAGCCTAAGCTGATGGAGAATGCAGCCTGGAGCGTTTACGGGGTGCCGGAAGGACCTCGGCAGCGCTCCGTTTGCGAGGCACGCACGGCGGGAAAGCTAGCAGTCTCAGCGCGCTGCCGTATCCCGCAGCCACAGCTGCTGCACGGCCAGAGCATGTCGGGAGAGCCGGTGACGGCTCGTGCGTCCCGGGGGGACCGTGCAGGTTTAACTCAGCGTTCTCAGCCACTTTATCCCGAGCAGGAGGAGAGAGGAGGAAAGACCCTGCCGAGTTTAACATTTTTCGATCATGTAAAACACGGGGGAAAGGAAAGACAGCTGCACTGAAATAGTTGTAACTTGCCCGACGGCCTTTATTTACAGTTTTGACAGCTGGAGTTGGAGGAGTGGATGGGGTGCTCTGCGGCTCGGGAGCGTGGGCCCGTTTTGGCTGGTCGGCGTCCCGGGAGGATCGGTGGGAAGACGGTCGAGTCTGGCCAGGCACCGGGGAACTCCAGGGGGCTGTACGCCGCTGCTCCACAGAACGTTGTCGCTGCAGTGGGGGCTCACAGCGGGGCTGAAGGTGCGGGGTGAGCTGCTGTGAGCCTTGCGCCGCTGCCTCCAGGCGCTCAATGATGGCCTGAATATCAGGTCCGAAGAGAGAGGAGGTGGACAGGGGGAGCCCCAGGACTCCGTTGATGGCGGTGGCTCTGCACATCCGCATTAGGACCTCGGCCGTGTTCTGGATTTCCTCGATGTCATCCGGAGAGAGCTGGGACTTCTCGTGGCAGATCTTATCCACAGAGCCCAGCAGGAAGGTCATATTGTTGGCTAGGGCAAATATCTGATTGCCGTTAACATAACCACGATCCAGGAAGCTCACCATGTGCCTGTCTCTCTCAGACGGCAGCGTGGACTTACCGCTTAGCCAGGCGGAGGACTTGGGGAGAAAGCACAGTCTCACAGAGTCCTCTACGATAGGCGCTCCGGAGACCGGCGGCCAGCCGTCAACACAGCAATACTCGCGGTAGCCTTTCACCGTGCCCTTGGCGGTGAGCGGCGTACCCCAATCTTTCCGCACATTCTCCTGGAACGATGGCACAGCGGGACATAACACCACAGTCCGGGACCGAGTCCGTGACTGGGTTGCTAGCCCGAGTGCGAAGTCGCGCTGAACCGGCTCTGGAGGCTGCGGCGGCAGAAGTGAAGAGCCCCGCGAGGTGTTCCACAGGCTCGCGGGGGGCTCTCGGCGGCTGGCGGGGGAGATGGTGGAGGCGGAGTCATCAGGGCGGGAACTCCGCGACACTGAAGCACTGCTGCTACTGCTGCTGATGCTGCCGGTGACTTCGTCTCACTCGTAGGCGACGGGGGCGGCGGTGTCCTCAGCATCGTCGGCGTTGTCCTCGCGGGCAGGAACCGGAGAGGTGTCTCCCACGAAGGCAGCTCACAGGCCGGGCAGGAGGACCGCTGGCGGTGATGCCGCCGGCCGAGGCAGAGGAAGCAGTGCTCGTGATGGTCTCCCTCACAGAGCGGAGTGCCGCAGGAATGGCAGGTGAAAGGCCCGACGCCTGATGGTGGCTGGTCGCAGGCCGGTGAATCCATGCTTGATCCGTGAATCTTGATCCAAAGGTCTTGATCCAGAGAAGGTTTCTAAGGGTGAATCCCAATACACCCCTACCCCTACTTTTAAGCCCTACCCCTACATTTGCGCGTTCCCATGAGGGGTAGTGGTGTCCCAATCCCTCTTTGCGTGTAGGGGTAATGGGCATAACGAGGGGGAGGGGACATGAATCTAGCCCTTCAGAGCGAGGGAGCTCAGATGCTGACTCGCCGAGGGAGGGCCGGTATAATTTCCCAGAGTGCTTTGCGGCTCCATTTCCAAAACAACAATGGCGACCCCCAGAGAGCGAGAAGACCCGGACAAGATGTAAGTATTTAAGTATATGTAAGTATTATTTCGCACGTATTCTTTTTTAAAAGAGTATTTAATAACTAGTGCTGGTTCCGTCAACGCTGTTAACGCTGTTCACGGTGTTCACGGTCGGCGTTTCAACAGCTGTTCACGATGAGAGTCGGCTACATGTCCCGTTAACGTTACTCATTAGCCCTCATATTGCCTGCAAATTTGTCACATATTTCACATTATTATGATAATAAGGCAACAAGTATGTTACTTCGTACTGATGGCAGAAGCGTCAGCTTTGAGAACGCTATGTTAGCAAGCAAAGGACATTTATGCCTAACGGTAATCACACATTTCATTCCAGGGACTCCGAATCAACCCCTCCGAACCCTGTGCTGGACTTCCTAAAGGAGGAATCTGCAAAGGAACAGCGACGGCATGAGGAGAGTGAGGCTAAAATGGACAGGTTTTTAAGCTTATTTGAGCAACCTGTCAACAAAATTCCTGATAAGCAGTAGTAGAACACAAACATCCCTACACTGTTTTTTTTAAGATGGTTATTTTCACAGCAATTTATATGTATATAGTATAGTATAGTTCATATTATTGATAATTTATTTGGAAATGTACATATGCACATATTTGTAAATTCGTTTGTAGTATTGTATTTCAGGGAATATCGCTTTGTAAGTAGTTACTTCATAATTTAAAGAAACAGCACTTTACTTTTCTTGTCTCGTGTGAAATATCTTTTTTTAAAATAGTTGTTTAAAAGTTGCTGCAGTTTGTGTTCAATAAATCCGGTTTTGTTCAAAGAACTTTGCTGTAATTCTTTTTCTGCTGTAATACAAAAATACAAGTGCATCAAAGATCATTTTAATATATTTTTTTCCACAGTCCAGGGCTCTGATAATCCTGCACGAAAAAATAATTTTGCATGAATCATATTTATTTTAATCCAGTTTTCAGAGGTCAGTGGTGACAGCCATAAAAAGAAAAAGTACAACTCTTTATTTTTACATATTTACAGGCCATTAACTGACAGTAACCAGTGACTGACGATATGACGATTCAGCTGATATTAAGGAGCTATGAAGGTTCAGCCATAGTTGTATTCTGAATCAAGTATAAGTTAGAAAAATAAACAGTCCTTCTTTTTCCACACATTTTCTCATTGTTCTCATTTCACAACTGATCTTGTTGTACAGTACGTAATTTGTGACATTACCTTACTCTGAGAAACTCCAGGAGAGTTCTCGTTCATTCATATCTCAAAGATGCTGAGGAAGAAGAAGAAATTGCGGAAGTGCCTGCCGTGGATATATAACCTCGGCGAGGGGCATGGTGCTGCGCCATCACGTCGGGGATTGGTGCGTCGAGGTTTTTCATTGTCTCAGTGATTCGACGAAGGGACAGAGTCCCCATAGCGAAGCCCGTAGGCGGGCTAAGCTCTTACGAAGTACAACTTTCTCTTTTGCCCTGGAATAAAAATTACTGAATTGCATAATATAATTTAATTGCTTGTTGAGTTAGGTTCCCAATTAGTCTCAGTATTGAACAAAATAGATGCAACATAACTTACATAAAAACATAAAAAATGTGGTTTGTTGTCAACCATGTCAGTTCAACAATACGATTTTCAGAGGTCATCACTGTCACCTATCAATTTTTTCTGTTGTCTTCTTTTATCCGTCAGACATTCGATCTCAAGTCACCATCCTCACAAAGACTTTCCTGAGATACCCACAGTTAAAGGTGTTGTTGGCCAGCATTCAACAGTTCTACCCTAACATAACAGTCATAATCGCAGACGACAGTTTTGAACCAGAACGCATCTTTGGAGAAAATATCCAGCAGTACATCATGCCTCCAGCTCAGGTCTGCAAACACACTCAAACTGTGACACACATTCCAACTTTCTTTTAATTTTCTGCTTAGTTTCATTCAACTTAATTCACAAAAACATTCAAAGTAAGATGTTAAAGACTGTGTTTTCACCCTCAGGGCTGGTTCGCTGGAAGGAATCTGGCGGTTTCCCAGGTGGTCACCAAATACTTCTTGTGGGTGGATGATGACTTTATATTTACACAGAACACAAAGATTGAGGAATTTGTGAAGGTGATGGAGGCTGTCCCGGAACTGGACGTGGTAAGAATCTACAGGAAACATCTAAACAGACAAAACTGCAGGCACATTTCCTCCCCTGAATAGAAAACTTTCGAATAAACTCAAGGGAGGACGAGCGTTATCTGATTTTCTGCTTTATTACTGGTCTTCAGTGATTAAGACCTTTACCTTTTCATGAGATATGCCAACACCGTTATCTGTCTGACTAAACATTGAGTGAGAGGACTGCTTCCCATTCGGGCTGGACGATGTACAAAAACGCATATTTCTTAAAAAAAAAAAAAAAAAAAAAAAAATCATATTGATCAATAAAAATATTTTTTGGTAACTATCAACAAATTTAACAAAATATATCTTAGGTGCAGCCCTGGCTATGTTACGCTATTGCCTCATTACCTTCTTTAAAAAAAGAACACATAAACCATGTAGCATCCACACAAACACCACTCAAGAGCAAAAATCTGTAGGTTAAAGTCAGTTCCCCCTTCAGTCCAGCATCATGGTGGGTTTGTTTTTTTTCTTTGTCCCTTCTCATTGTCCTGAGGAGCTACGAGCCATTAGCCACTAGCTGTTAGTCGTTAGTGATTGGCTGCTAGCGCTAACACACCAAAATATAAATCAACATTTTCTCATCATTGCCATTTAACTCTAGCTTGTGTTGTGAATACTTCAGCAGAACTGCAGTGGAACTGTTAGCCTGGAGGGAAAACACGCACTGTCGGCTGTTAGTCTCAGTGTGCTCCGTGAGGACGTGCTCGCACGAGTCTGCCCGCCGGACTTCCCATAACTTTTCCTGAGTCTCCTCTGATACCCCAACTCTAAACCATGGACCGTTTCAAAAATGAACAAAACTTGCAATGTCACAGTGTCCACCAGGGGCTGGCTGCAAAACGCCTGTGACTCCAAAGACTCCAGTTCAAAATGATCCATCAATAAAACTGGATCGGCTGAGTTTCTCCAGCTCAGAGTTATTTTTTTCTTTGCATTTCATCGTCAGGACGGAAGATCAAGTGGTCCATCTGAAAATTTAATGATGCTGAATTTTTTATAGAGCATTAAAGTTGTCATGATTAGGGGGCGTGCCTACTGCTCTGGAATGATTGACAGATCCTTCCAGGCTTTCAGCAGGTTTACATTAAGGAGCTGACATTAAGATTAAGTTCTCCTACAATTGTTATTTTCCACAGTTACTTAGTTTGTTGACTGGTTTTAATTAGTTGTTGATTCATTGCAACCATGACTAGTTTCTGGATTAACTGCTCAAAAAGACCCTCAAAGGATTCTGTTATCCATTTTTTTCTGTAATTTTAATTTTAATCCGAATTTATATATAGAATTAACAGTAAATATGATGTGTTGTGTTCCCCCAAAACAATTTTTTTTTTTCTGGTGTTGTGTCCTGAACAATAAGTTTAGCCAACTTAAAGCGAGCAACAGGTTTGTTCCTTTCATTTTGGAGCCAGGTAGCGTTGTCCCTCTTTACACAGCCTCAGGCTCAGGTCTTGGCTTGCTAACCGCAGCCGAGCCACAGTGTCACAGCTTGGTTCGGAAATCCACAGGCTTGAGGGGTCGCAGAGAGAAACCCAGATGGAGGAAAGCTACAGTATGCCGGTGGCCATGCCTGGGCACCAGCGGTCAAGGAGAAAACAACGCCACTACTGGGAAGAAAACACCACGAACGACCGGGGAGATACAGCTGCTACTGGGGGAGAAAACAGCTCTAGCAGCCGAGGGAAAATCACCATGAGTGGCCGGGGAGAAACACCACTTCGGGGGAGAAAGCAAGCCCAGCAGCCCAGAGGCGTAATTTACGTAGGGTTGGTGGGTTATGAAAACCCACGAGCCCTCTAGTGGTGAAATCCACTGCCGAGGATTTTTGTTTGTTTGTTTGTTTGCTCATTCCGAGGCGGAATGAGCGCAGCAGCTGCCTTCTCTCCGGCCAGAGGCGCCGCTACACAGAGGGCCCCGAGCTGGAGGGGGCCCCGAGGGACGGCTGACATCAGTCAATTTCAATGACAAATTAAAGGCGCTACAGTAGACGCTGCAACAACAGCGTGTCGAAAATTCCCGCATGGGGCCCTTTCCGAGTACTCACCCTTTAGTTGCTAGCAGGGGGCCCCGACAGACGGCGGATATCAGCGACACAACTTGAAATCTCCCTGATTATTTACAATGACACGTCGGGAACCTACCTAATGGGGCCCCACTACTACCCAGCTTGCATCAACGTGATGCATTACATGCAGTCAGTATAATGATTAAGTTCAATATTACGGTTTCTGAACCATTTGGAATAACCCGTTTACATGCTTAAACAGATAGAGTTACTCCTGTTTACATGATGAATAATCAATGGGGATCTCCCCATTCAAACCACTGCGCACAGACAACGCCATGACTGCATTTGCACTTCATGCCACTAAGTGTGCTGTTTGCATGTTCAACCTTATTTTACACAGACACCACAGAAGAAGAAGGGCCCCTGAAGTGCAGGCTCTCTCTGCCATGCTCTCTGCATGTTGTGAGAAAAAGACAGCAGGACGTGGCAATATGTTCAATGATGCGATACATCGTTTTTTCAGTAAAAGAGAAGAACTGATCGATCGTTTCTGCACATTTTATTTACGAGGGTGTACCCAAAAGAATCCGGAATTTGACTGTAACTTTTTATTTCTGACATTTCAAAATAAAACATCACTGTCGCCTTCAAAATAATCTCCATCCGCATTAATGCAGCGCTCGAGCCGTGTCTCCCACTTCACTAATGCGTCGTCAGACCTGCACGTAATTGTGCCATTTTTTGCCGGCTGCGATTTTTCTGTCACCTCCTCCACTGTCCCTTCAGCTCCTTCTTCAACTTGGGGAACAAGAAAAAGTCACTCGAGGTTTCATCCTGCGAATAAGGCGGGTCGGGGAGGAGATTCATCTCATTCTTCGCCAGAAACTGCATGAGGCGCAGCGCCGTGTCCGCTGGTGCACTGTCGTGGTGGGTCAACTGGGCTCCACTCCGCCACTACGCTCTGCTTCCTCCTCACATCCTCACGGAGCCGTCTGAGGACTTCCATGTAGTATTCCTGATTTACAGTCTGACCTGGAGGGACAAACTCGCTGTGGACGATACCCTGGACAGCGGAAAAGCAGCTCTGCATTGTTTTCACGGCTGAGCGGACCTGACGCGCGGACATCTGGCCCTTTTTAAACCACCCGAACCACTCATGGACCTGAGTCTTCCCCAGAGCATCATCCTTGTAGGCTTGCTGCAACAAGGTGAGTGTTTCTGCTGCTGTTTTTTCCCAGCAAAAAGCAGAATTTAATGTTCGCGCGCTGCTCTAGCTTCCCAGTCAATGTCGCCATTTTGGAAAAAAATCGCAGACCTCCTCTGCACTCTGTTGCTACAAATAGCACCTGACAGTCGTCAGTGTAACTCTTGGAGCTCAGATTTCTCACAGATGTGCATGAGGCTTACCTGCAGCACATCTGTCGGCCAGAAGTCGAAACTCATTATTATTATTGTTTTCTGACCAAATTCCGGTTTCTTTTGGGTACCCCCTCATACTTAGTAGCAGTTTAACTGTATCACAAGTAGTTCCCGTACTCCAAAGACCAAGATTCCTTGATAGAACATGCGCAATATTATTATTATTATTATTTACTGCACTGTTTTGGCTCTTTCTGTCCTGGGAGAAAGCACCGCTTGCGGCTGCGGTCAGCGCTGAGCGGCGGCCTGGCGGGCACTTCCCTCCACAAACCCTCAAGCCAGCTAATCCCCAAAGAAACCCAAGATACTGTGCTAGCTGCGGGCACAGTGTGGCGGCGGATGTTCCCTGTTTTTCTTGGGGTCCTGGTCAAATGCATAAAAACTGTAAATATTATTATTGACAAGTAAATAATATGCAAACACCATGGAAGCAGTTTACAGCAGATCATCACATTATCACACCACACCACAGTCCTGGACTCTCAGTCAGCCCCGCCCCTTCGCCCTCTTTTTTTTTTTTTTTTTTTGTCTATGGCTCCAAAATTCCATCATGTCAGTCTCCGAGCTGACTTCATTTTATGATAATAGAAACAAACAGGTGACGTCACACGAAACACATTTCACCAACTGAGCTGAATGACTTTGTGATGTCTCTTCTCTCATCAGGTGGGAGGCTCCGTAGCAGGGAACCAATTCTATTTTTCTATTCTCTATGAGGAAGGAGACGAAGTGGAAGGCGGCTGCCTAAGGAGGAAGCCTCGTGGAAAGTTTCACCCACTTCCTGGCTTCCGAAAATGCTATTTCACTCATGGAGTGGTCAACTTCTTCCTGGCTCGGACAGATGCAGTACGGAGGGTCGGCTTTGACCCTCAGCTGCAGCGGGTAGCTCACTCAGGTAGATCCTTTTAATTACAAACTAAACCCACCCAGGTTCTTTCATCCATGATACAATCATGTTTTGATGTGAAGATTACCAATCCTTCCCTGTGTTTTCAGAGTTCTTTGTGGATGGCCTGGGCTCACTGATGGTCGCCACATGTAAAGACGTGAAAATCGGCCATCAACGTAAAACTAAGGAAAACAGGAATCCTCAGTACTCAAAATTCAGAAGACCTAAAAAGAGAGACAACAACTTTAAAACCAACCTCCACTATTTCAAAAACCATCTCAAGTGTTTTCGTTATTCATGAACAACTTCAGAACAAACAAGTTAAATGACCCCATACTGTAATTTGGGCCACTTGTACAAATTTTGAGTAGAGTCCATGGGTGATGTCCTGGTTATGACACCAACAAAAATGCAATCCCCATCAGTTTGTCAGTTTTTTTCTTTGGAAATTTTTGAACCTACCAAAAATGTAATAAGTAGAAATTGTACCAGTTCGATGTCAACAAATAATTACCTTGGCCTTACAGTTTGTAATATGTATTTGCAACCACAAGGATGAAGGTTGTTATTGTGTGTGTGTGTGTGTGTGTGTGTGTGTGTGTGTGTGTGTGTGTGTGTGTGTGTGTGTGTGTGTGTTTAATTTTGGTGAGTTTTACTGTCAATTTTTGTTTGCAGCCAGCGGAGATTAACTTCCATTTTTGATATTTCATGATCTGATTTTGATAGCACTGTTTCACTCAGCACATTTACGTTAATAACCTTGTCTTAACCGGAATATTCGTAATAACCCGGTTGCGCACAGCCATGTAAACACCTGCAAAAATCCGAATATGCCCATATTCTGGTTTTTAAAAACCTGAACCTTACCCCTGGGTTACTCTTTTTCTAACCCGAATTTCTGGTCATATAAACGCACATCTGAATAGCCCGTCGATAGGGACATTAAATACTGTTCTGTGCATGTTCTATCCGCAGGAAATCTTGGTCTTTTGTGTACAGGAACTACTTGTGATACAGTTCAACTGCTACTAAGTAAATAAAATGTGAGGAAATTATCATTCACTTCTTCTCTTTTACTGAAAAAAACAGTGTATCGCATCATTGAAGATATTACAACTTCTTCAGGCGCAGAGAGTGCCTGCTAACACTAACAACATGCAGAAAGAGGGGCCTTCTTCTTCAGTGGTGTCTGTGTAAAAATAATATTGAACATGCAAACAGCACAGCTACACTCTCAAAAGCATTGGGTAGTTTTGGTTACCTAAATCTTAGGTACTGCTAGTTGGGTGATTTAATTGGGTTATTTTTACTTTAAATGGGTTATTTGATAACCCAACTCTCAAGATTGCTGTGTTGGGACTGGGGTTATTAAGTGTTGGGTTTAATTTCCTATGGAATTTGTTGGGTTAACTCAGCCTACCCAAAAAATGAAGTAACATTTGAACTTCTCGCATGCGCAGTGTTGTTTAGTTTCTCACTAAATTCAGCGACTTTCAAAGCGTCCTAATGACTTTTTTTGTCAAAAGCGACTAGCAACAAATCTAGCGACTTTTTCTGCTGTTTTGGAGACTCTAACATGAAAACTCGGATCATTTTGCAGTTACTGTCCCTGTCAAGCAACAGATCCTGCTGTGAGCGTCTCCCCATCCCAAAGCATAGGATGTCAGTCCAGTAACCTCGCAGCAGTCTACCACTGTCATATTTATATTCACTGTATTTTTTTCTTCTTCTTTCCTTTGCCCCTTCACTTTCCAACACTGGCGCAGTAAAAATCTAGCTGAAGTAAAATCTAGCTCAAAAAAGTACAGTTAAAGTAAAATAACTTTGTTGTGACCACCTTTAGCCAGAATTGTAATGTGATGGTTGAGTGATCCATCCAAGTCTGCTTACATGGATTTAGTTAAGTCCCAATTTAGACCTAGTCTAGTCTTCATTTAGTCCTGTCATTTGAGAATTTGTGAAATAACATTTACCTCTTACTCATAAACTACTTTTAAAAGTGGATACTTTTGCTTTATAAGTAACTGAATCAGTTAACTTTAGTGTTACCTATGTACTTATTGTAGCGACCGCGGGGGTCGCTAGGGGTCGCTAGAGGGCCGCTGTCCCAGAACTGAGAGTTCCGCCGCAAGGGATTGTGGGAGGCGGGACTGTTTGGGCCGTTCCGGGCCATTTTATGTGTTCCGTGTGGTTTATGTGTTTCCTTTTATTGTGGTTGTGTTGTGTTTATTGTTGTCGTGCCGTGGTCGTGTTTTCATTTACTTTTATTTTCACGTGTCGGACCGTGGGTCAGGGGGGTTGCTGGGGGAGTGACGTGGGGCCTACGGCTGGCTTTATGTTTGTCTCAGTGTGGTGTATGAAATGTTCCCGTGCTTTAGTTCTCACAATAAAAGTTTGGTTGAGCAATAGAGTAATCCTCGCCTCGTCTTTTTGCCTACAAGTTACCACCCAACACTACATTATATACAATTTTTGGGTGAAATGAAGTAGCCCAACTTGTTGGGTTAGATAAACTAAGCAACCCAATCTTTGGGTGAAATGAACTAGCCCAACTTGTTGGGTTAAAATAACCCAGCACGTGTCAGGTCCAATATGTAACCAGTGTTGGGTTGGTGTAACCCTTCCTTCACTTGGCGAGGCTACAAGAATGGAAGTATTCAACTCAGGGATGGGCCAATGTTCAGAATTCCAGGTAAACGCTCATGGAGCCCAGGGTGAGACCTCAACATTGATCACGCACACAACAAAATTGATTTCAAAAATGTATTGTCAAACATCAAGAACAATAACAACCCAGACACAATGTATGAAAACCTAATAAACTGCGCGCAAAAAAAAAAAAAGGATCCTTTGAATGTGTTTAATCTGTATTGTCTCTTTTTTTTTTTTCCTGTGAGTTCAAGTTCTTTTAACCTCGTTGGGGCCCTTTAATGTTTGTGTAATTCAATGTCCTACCACACCGTAGATGTGAGGCATGTTTCCTTGAATCCTTCTTCTTCTTTCTGGCTCGCCTTTAAGTTCCTTGATTCCATCCACCAGCATCGTCGGAAGAAGCCGTTTGGTTGGCTTTCAACACGCTGGAATCCTCACGTCCATCCAGTATCACTGATGCCCTCTGTCTCTTGGCATCGAGTGGCATCGAATCAAAATCTTCTGAATCATCCAACAACAAAAATACCTGACCTGCAGGACAGGCCACAATCATGTATTTTAGTCAAATAAAGCCATTGCAGGCCATAAATCCTCTGCTAAATAAATAAAACAAATATGACCTGTACAAAAATACAAATAGGGTACAAAACAGTACTTCCCAGTATAAATCAAATTAAAAAAATAATAAC
Source organism: Salarias fasciatus (assembly GCF_902148845.1). NCBI lineage: Eukaryota > Metazoa > Chordata > Actinopteri > Blenniiformes > Blenniidae > Salarias > Salarias fasciatus. The sequence goes on along the minus strand of NC_043748.1, from coordinate 14,121,382 downwards.
TGACTTAAATTTAGCCTCTAAATATCAGTTTCCCTGCATGAAATGAATAAAAAGAGCTTTTTTTCCCATCACATGAACAGTTCACTCATTTTCCAGCCCCACCTGTGGAAAATCAACACATTGGCTTCTCATCTAGGGGCTTAACACACATGGCGTTCTGTTAGCACTAAGCAGCCAGCAACCCCATACACACACAGCATAATGTTAGCCGTTAGCGGCTAATCTAGATCGGCGGCTAACACGTTCACTCGACGTTTGGCAGCCCAAACCGCACAGTTACTCACCGCCGAGTAGGTCGCCTCTCCCCCCGACTTCGGGGAACCAGCCAACAGAGGTTTCTGAGCACTTCACCCCGTTTCATGTGCTTTTATGGACGAATTCCACACGACGCCGGCATGGTCACCTCTCCAAATCCTCCTGCGAGCACTCGCATCCCCATGATGTCACCGTCACTGCGCACTGCTCTGTGGTGCGGTTTAGCCCCATAATTGCAGCTCATTTTGATAGTATACACAGGGCAAATAAGACCCCCTACTTTTTCCCTTTTTTTTTCTTTTAACCAAATCTTCCCACTCCCATCAAAGCTGGGTTACATTGGGAAACTACCCAATTTGGGTTGAAAACTACCCAGTGCTTTTGAGAGTGTAGTGGCATGAAGTACAAATGCAGTCATGACGTTGTCTGTGCACCGTGGTCTGGATGGGGATATCCCGATTGATTACGCTGATCATGAGTACGCACGAGTAACTGTCTGTTTAAGCATGTAAACGGTTTATTCCAAATGTTTCAGAAACCGGAATATTGACCTTAACTCGAATATTGCCTGCATGTAAATGTACTAACTGTTTCCTCTTTCAACAGGGAGGGTTTTTTGTTTGTTTGCTTGAGGTTTCTTGAGACAGTTGAATGGATGGAGCTGAGTTTGAAAGGGAAAGGAGAAAATTGTTTTTTTATTAGGGCTGTCAAATTATTAAAATTTTTAATTAGATTAATCACAGCTTACAAATTAATTAATCATGATTAATGAAAAATAATCGCAATTTCCAACTATGTCTGAAATATACCCTTTTTTCTTGTATTGCATTAACAAAAAAACGACAGGACATGATTATATATATTTAACACGTGATGTGTTTTTTATTTAAGGCTCCAAATAAAATAAATATTCAAAAAACTAAAACATGCACACCATAACGTATTGTCTGTGTGTGTGCAGTGCTCCCTCTGCAGTCCCTCTAAAGTTGGCTTTTAGCAGGAGTTACATTTTCAGGTCTGTAACAAATTTAGTACCACAGGAAAATTAAAACTAAGAAATACCACACTTTTTTCTTACACAATTAAACAGGGCATTCTTAGCCAGTGTTCCTTTTTGTGTGAAAAACAGAAAACTGCTTCAACATTTTTTAATCAAACAAGTAGAATTCATGGGGCCAGCCGGCTTATCTACCTCCATATTGCTTTCTTCTTCTGTTTTGAGAAATGAGTTGACCAGGCCTCCTTTGGCTCCTGTCTGCTGTCTCAGAGGTGAGGCTTCTTCTTCTTCTTCGGTGCTTTAAAGCTCCTGTCCGGATTTTGAAAGAGAGAGGTTTTTTTAATCCAACGTCTCGAGGTTCCGCCCTGCCTCTGCTTTCATGAGCTACCAAGCCACGCCCCTTTAATTGTGCACGCGCGTTATCTGTTGGGTGAAAATGAGAGCCTCCGAGTCCTACAGCATCCTACATGTTTAGCTGTTTACGGTGGATGTTCAGCAGACCATGGATATATCCGAGGTAAGCGCAGCGGCTGCTACGGAGCTAACTCACCTCTGCTTGGGCCAGCGGCCGTGCTCTCTGGCTGTGCACACACATTGACTGACAGCTGGACAGGATTGGCTGAAGCTGACCAGCAGGGCCGCCTTAACCTATCCATAGGCCCCGGGCTAACCCAGAATTATAGGCACAGCCGCCTTAACCAAAGGGCTAGCAGGGGTTGGTGCCCATGGGCCCACCACTGTCAAGGGCCTATCAGCATTAAGAAAAAAAAAAAAAAAAACAATTCGTTAATATTAACGTCAATCACTTCACAGCGCCCCGGGGGCACCGACCCCTCTATGTGCTCCTGCAGGAGGGCCTATCAGCAAGGCCGGATTAACCATTAGGGCAACTGGGCAATTGCCCAGGGGCCCGAGACCTACAGGGGCACACAGCAGTAGCTGCAGCAGAGCAGAGGCTTAACTTGCATAGGGTTGGTGGGTTATGAAAACCCACGGGCCCTCTTTTGGTGAAATCCACTGCCGAGGATTTTTGTTTGTTTGTTTGTTTAAATCCGAGGCGGAATGAGCAGCAGCTGCTTCTCTCCGGCCAGAGGCGCCACTACTGGCTAGGGCCCCGAGCTGAAAGGGGCCCCGAGGGACGGCTGACATCAGTAAATTTCAATGACAAATTAAAGGCGCTATATTAGACGCTGCAACGACAGCGTATCGAAAATCCCCCTCATGGGACCCTTTCAGAGTGCTCAGCGGTTAGTTGCTGGTAGGAGGGCCCCGATAGACGGCGAATATCAGCGACACAGCTTGAAATCCCCAGATCAGTTACAATGACACATCTGGAACCTACCTAATGGGGCCCCACGACTACCCGGCTTGCATCAACGTGATGCTTTACATGCAGTCAATATTCGGCATTCGACGACGCCATGAGTGCATTTGCACTTCATGCCACTAGGTGTGCTGTTTGCATGTTCAACCTTATTTTACACAGACACCACAGAAGAAGAAGTGCTGCAGGCTCTCTCTTCATGTTATGAGAAAAAGCCGGCAGGACGTGGTATTATGTTCAATGATGCGATGCAGCGTTTTTTCAGTAAAAGAGAAGAACTGAACTTGTTACTCTTGTAACCGGGTTGAACCGATCAAAAGTGGTTGTAAACAATAATGGTCCACATGTCATGGGCTTTATGTTTGCACTTATGAGCGTTTCCCATAAATTTGTTAACTCGTGATTAGATTATTATTCTTTTTTATGTACTGCAAAATTGCACTTAAGAAACATGGGCATGTAATAATTGTCGCTCTTAGAATTCTGAACTAGTCCTTTTTCATGTTGTGAGAATGACTGTTTATGTTGTGTAATGAAAATGCTTTGAGCATTCTCAGGCAAATTGCTGATTATTTCAGATTTTATCTTTTTTTTTGTCCATGAACTGTGACTGCAATGAAATAATTAAAGCAAAAAGTTTAGAACTGCTTTCAGTATCACTGTCCCTGTTATTTAGCCTCCTTTATATGTTTACCCAAATTCAAGATTTTTACAAGTACGGTATTTGAAGTTTTCAGAGAGGTGCTTTCTTTGAGTCAAAAAGTGGGTTACTTTCTATGCAACCGAAGGGCTCATAGATCAGCTTAGACCAGGGTAATTGCTCCTGTTCTAACACTAAATGTGTGTTTTGGGGGGCAATAAGTGCTTTAGGATTTTGTAGGCGTCAGAATTTTAGCTTAGAGGGGGCACTTTGAAAGAACTTGCCCAGGGGCACGTGAGTGTCTTAATCTGGCTCTGCCTATCAGATGTCATCATGACAAATTATAGCCGATCCAGGTGGTGCAGAGAAATGTGGTCTTATGACATACGCTCATCAGAGTTCATTTGTGAATGTTCAGCAGGTGGCGGTAGTGCAACCATTTGGGATGCAAGCTGCCATAAAACACCAAGGAAGGAGAAGAGAAGAAGAGTTCATTTATGAAAAGTTTTGATGGTGATTAGGACTAGCGAGACACAAACATGTCGGGAAGAAAAAAGTTTGAGAGCGGTGCCCAAAAAAGAAAGGTTCAAAAGGAGCGTCAGCGTCGTGACCAGCAACTTAGGAGCCAAATTCCCAAATTAACGGGATTTTTTACATCGACAGCAAGCTCACAAGAAGTGTACCCGTCCGACCGCCGGGGCAAAGCAGATCTGCGAGCACAAAGCAGTGAACGGTCCTTCACCACCGGAGCACCAGAGGCCTCTGACACAGACGGAGAACAGCCAGCGGTAGTGAAGAGGAGTTTGTTGGATCTAAGTCTGACGATGAGGAGCCGCTGTTGAGGAGACGTCTCTGCCTCCCCCTCTTCACCGCAGCCTTCAACCAGATGTACAGCCCCGATATCGCCACAACGGCCCCGGCGAACTAGGCGGAACCTGGATCCATCCGGGCCGGACCAGTCAGAGGCAGAGACGAGGAGGAGGAGGAGGAGGAGGGAGGAGGAGGAGGAAAGCGGTTCTTTGGACCTAGCAGAAGGAAGAGGAGAACGCAGACGCCGACCCTTTCAACACAGACCCAACGTGATGGGGACAGCCTGATGTTGTGTCAGAAAAGGTGCTTCATATTGGGCTAAATGGGACCTGAAAGTTGCCAAAACAGAGATGCTGATGTGTCTGCTTCAGAGCGTCAATTCAAAAACCAGAGACGTTTTTCTTCCAAAAGCTACTCTTCATGCGTAAATTATCAAACGGGGAGAACGTACATAGAGAGTGGCTATGCTACTCACCACAAAGTGGACGTGTATTTTGCTTTTCATGCAAACTGTTTGGGGGGTCAAACAAGTCTGCCTTTTCCAGTGCAGGATTTTCTGACTGGAAGCATGCACGAGCAAGAATAAACGAGCATGAAAACAGTCAGATTCACAGGATGGCCATGATTGCTTATATTAATGCATCAGCTGAAAGTGGAGGTGGTAGATTCCGAGTTAAAAAAACAATTTAATCAGGAATGTAAATACTGGACGGAAGTTCTTCAAAGAGTCGTTGCTGTTGTGAAATTTTTATCAGAACGGGGATTAGCTTTCCGAGGCAGCAGCCACAGATTTGGTCAGGTCAACAATGGCAATTATTTGGGGTGTCTCGAACCTTATAAGTCAATTTGACCCCTTTCTGAAGGCTCATATTGAGAAATTGGCAATGTTGAAGCGGAACGCCCTCATATTTATCACTTAACATTTGCGAGGAGTTTATTGAATTGATGGGCAAAAAAGTCCTGGAAGAGATTGTTGCCCAAGTCAAACTTGCAAAATACTTTTCAATCAGTGTTGACTTGACCCCGGACATTTCTCACATTGATCAACTGATGCTTATACTCAGATATGTGTCTCCAGAGGGTTGCATTGAGGAGCGTTTCTTGAAATTTCTGCCAATAGAGAGCCACACTGGTGAAAGTCTGTTTCAGTGTGTGTCAACTGTTCTAGAAGAGTGGGGATCGACATGGAAAACTGCAGGGGACAATGCTATGACAATGCTAGCAACATGGCTGGAACATATAAAGGGGTGCAGGCACGTGTGAAGGAAGTCAACCCACTTGCTGAGTGGGTATCATGTGCAGCACACACACTCAACCTTGTGGGTGTGAATACTGTCAACTGTTGTGAAGAAACAGCAATTTTTTGCTTTTGTTCAAACCTTGTTTAACTTTGCTTCTAAAAGCACTTCCAGGTGGCAGACTATAAAGGCTGGGTTGCAACCTCGTGAAAGCAATCGTATAGACACTTTAAAATCACTGTCAGATACAAGATGGTCTGCACATGCAGATCCAACAAAAGCACTGTGGGCGACAGTAGCTCAGTTGGTAGAGCAGGTCGTCTTATAACCGGAAGGTTGGCGGTTCGATCCCCGCTCCCGCAGGTGTAAAACTGTCGTTGTGTCCTTGGGCAAGACACTTCACCTACGTTGCCTGGTATGAAAGTTGTGAGAGTGAATGGTCGGAGGGGCCGATGGCGCAGATTGGCAGCCTCGCTTCCGTCAGCCTGCCCCAGGGCAGCTGTGGTTACAGTAGTAGCTTACCACCACCCAGTATGGTGTGAGTGAATAATGCAATGTAAAGCGTCTTTGAGTGTCCTCAAAAGCGCTATATAAAACCAATTCATTATTATTATTACAACATGAGTACAAGAGAACAGGCCAGAGCACTGCATAACAAAATGGACAGATTTGAAATGGCAATCATGTGCACACCATGTGGAACACCATTTTGCAGCGCTTCAACAATGTAAGCACTGCTTTTCAAGCTGTCAATCTTGACCTTATCAATGCAGTGGGCTGAGTCAAATCATTGCGGGACTATGTATCAGGACTCAGAGACCACTTTGAAACATTTGAGACAGCTGGAAAAAACATGTCCCCCACTGTGTCCTCTGACTACAGAGCAGACACTCAGCGTCAAAGAAAAAGAAAGAGGAAGCTGACGAGACACAGGAGCCTGACACACAGATTTCTGGACAACAAAGATTCTGTACATTTGTTGACTTCACCATCATTGACCGCGCTGTGGCAGAACTAGACCGCAGATATAAAGCAGTATGAGTGCTTAAGTGAAATGTTGGGTTCTTATGCAACTTAGACAGCATATCTTCTGCAAACCTTCATTCTGCTAGCAACAAATCTCTTAAGAAATACAAAACTGATCTGTCTGAAGATTTTTGATGAGGTGGGTCCATTTTAAACACTTCATTACAACACTGTCAACCAGCAGCAGCACATCTGCGTCAGATCTACTGAAAACCTTAGAAAGCGACAACTTCAGTCAGTCTTTCCAACATTGACATTGCTCGAGGATGTACCTAACTTTGCCTGTGACCAATGCTGCTGGGGAGCGCTCTTTCTCAAAACTTTCTTTAGTAAAATCCCGCTTAAGATCAGGCATGCACCAAGAGAGACTTAGCTGTCTCTCACTCATGTCCCTTGAAAGTGACGTCCTTCGTGGCTTAGACTTTACTGACATAATCAAAGATTTCTCAACCAGAAAGTCCAGAAGAAAGCACTTTTAGCAATTTGTGAGGGTCACTGTGTATTATTTCACTACTATTACAGTCAATGTTTGCCGTTATTGAATGTTTGAAGTATTTCAGTGCATTATATTTCTATAGTAAGTGATTGTTTGTGAATTCTATGCAAATAATGCAAGGCACCTTTAAGTTTTGTGCTGTTAATCTGTATTATTTTACTATCATTGTTATAAATACTGGCAAACTGTTTTTGAATGTTTAAAGAATTTCAGTGCTCTTTTTTGACTAGCTTTTAAGTTCTGTTCTAATTTTATTATTTATGCAATAGTCGTTATAGACAGTTCCATTTATTAAAATTGTGTGCATTAAAGATCATACGAGTTTGGAAAACACTGTACTGAGAGATGTTCTTTAAAATGTATTTGCTTTGGGGGTTTTGCATGGGTCAGGGTTAGGGTTAGGGCTAGGCCTGGTTGTGCCGTCTCTGCTAAGGGGGGGCCTATAATTCTGGGTTAGCCCGAGGCCTATGGATAGGTTAAGGCGGCCCTGCTGATAGGCCCTTGACAGTGGTGGGCCCATGGGCTCCAGCCCCTGCTAGCCCTTGGTTAAGGCGGCCGTGCTGACCAGTGCTTTTTCAGATACATGGGGGTTTATGAGACGAAGGCGGGGCTCATAGATAAATTTTTATATTGGTTGATGCTAATATTATACTTATTGTATCTACCCAGACATTTAAGCTCTGTTAAAAAATGGACACATACACTGGAAAGGAACGGAAACTCCGGACACAAGCTTAAAACAGCAGCTTGCACTCCATGGCAGGTGCACTACGACGATAGAGGTGAGCTTGTCATGATGTGCATGCGTTAAACTGCGTTAAAAAATTAATGAGATTGATTACATAAATTCATTAACGCCATTAACGCGTTATTTTTGACAGCCCTATTATTAGACCGTCGTGAGACAGGTTAGTTTTACCCTACTGATGATGTGTTGTTGCAATAGTAATCCTGCTATGTGTGTATATGTATATATATATATATATATATATATATATATATATATATATATATATACATATACATATACATATACTATTATATATATATATATATATATATATATATATATATATATATATATATATATATATATATCAGTGGTGGGCCGTCAGGGCCTTCAAAGCCTTCTCTGCTGGCCTAAAAATTATCTGAATTACAGACTGATGTAAATTATATTTTGTCCATAAATAATAAATGATTCCAAACGGTATGTTCCAGTTCCTTTCATAGTTTTCCCGTGGTTGCGCTGCTTCCAGACATGTTTTTTTCATATTAATCATTTAACCAATCAGATTTCAGGCATCATCTGTTGCTAGGGTCAAAGAAATCTGCCCCAGGCCTTCGCTATCCGTTCCTGATGGCGCAGTGAAGTAAAGTGAAGCGTCAAACAGACAGCTGCTTCAACCAATCAGACAGTTGCTTCAACCAATCAGACAGTTGCTTCAACCAATCAGATTTCGAGTTGGCGACTCAGCGCCTTCTAGCTTCTAACAACAGCATATTCAGGCCCTCTGATTTACATTCACCAAGAGATACAGTAGGGGGCGGTATGCACCTAAGTTGTTGGTCGCCTACCTCAATTATTCCAAAGAAGAAGAAGAAGACCTGAAGAGAAATAAAACTTATGCCAGAAATAACACAGGGCAAGCTGGGTTTATGGAACTGAAACGCACGGATAATCTAGATGACAGAGCAATTGAACTCTTTTTGAGGAAGGAAAAGAGGATGTATTTTGTTTTCAAATAATCGGGATTTTGGTGAGTAAAATGTTCCTCTTTTCCTAAATAATATTGCTGTTTTATTAAGTTGTTGATGCTCATTGTATGTGCACAGATGTAGAAGGAGAATTGTGCACTTCAGCAAAGGCATTTATTCTGGCTGCACAAGTATGTGTCTGCTGTGCAACAACTCTTTATGTGCATATCTGCATAATAAGATTTTTTTTTTGTAGACAAAATAGTTATTGAGAGGTGGATTGGTTCAGGCGGATCTGTTCTGAAGGCCTTAATGTGAAATGCACGGTCCGCCACTGATATATATATATATATATATATATATATATATATATATATATATATATATATATATATTTTTTTTTTTTTTTTTTTGCAGAGAGGCACAGGCTCTAATGGTGAAGATGAAAATTTCTTGTTTTCATCAGTTTAAATCTAATCCTTCGATCGGGGTCAGCTCCAGTGTGTGTGTGTGTGTGTGTGTGTGTGTGTGTGTGTGTGTGTGTGACTTGCGCGTTTCTGCCATACCGTTGTGACGCTGCACAGCACTGCTCCGGTGCGCACGGCGGCGCCACGCGTCTCTGTGCGCGAGGAAGAGTAGTTCCGGGTGAAAGGTCGCTGCTGGTGACATAAACAGTCATGGCGGAGAAAGGAGCTGGCGAGTCCGTCAAACAGACGCCGTCCGCGGCAGAGAAGCAGCTCCTCCGCCGCAGACGGGAGCTGAACTCCTGGAAACAGGACGCGGCGCGGCTCCGCAGCAGGAACCTGCTGACCGGCCTGGCCATCGGGGCCTTCGTGGTGGGGATGTGTATCCTTCACGTCCCCTACGCTCTGCAGCCCCGTTTATTATTATGCTTTTAGATTCCGCTTGCAGTAGTTTGAATGGGGAGAGCCACGCTAGAAGCGGACATTGTTGCATTTTTTTACATTGGACTGCAGCGCAATTATATGAGATTATTTTTAATATCTACTATTTTTCTTAAAGCTTTCACTGATTCCCTATTTTGGACCTGATCATCTACATGGCAGCTGAATCCATTTCTGTGTGAATGGGTGGATGTGATTAACACTGTAAGGTGTTTATCCTAAATGATATATCCTAATATATCCTATATATCCTATCCTTCTTATATATCCTAAATTAATCTGCCTTATGTTGTAAAGATTATCTAACTTACACAGCTTGAGAATTCTAAAAGAAAAGAGAGTTTGTGTTTTACTGGAACCATTCAGGGTTGACTACCTGAACAATCGCAGGCGCCTCAGACAGAGTGAAGGACAGCTCCAGTATAACAAACGCAGTGAGCTGCACAGCTTTTATTACATTATGCAATGTTTTCCTTTAACTTTTAAGATGTTCAGTCAGCTACACCATCCTGTCGGTCAAACAGGAGAGAGTCCTGGAGGAGCTGGACAACGAAGCCAAGATTCACATCATGAGAGGACCGAGGACCGGAGCCAATTCATGAACCGGCCCGGATGTGCTGCCCTCCGAACCTCGGTGTGGCAGACGGACTCTGTTTCTGACGTTCACAGACGGCTCGTACTGACACGGGCTTGCAGGACGGTTTCATTGTTTGTGTTATTTCTGCTGTTGACATAACAGATTACTGTTAATTTAACCCTATGGAGTGAAATAAAAAGTGAACATAAAAACAAATCATGCGCGACTGCATTAGTGATGAACTGAATAGAGAAAGTATGAACATTGTGCCGTAATTAGTCAACCAGATTTTTTTTTTAATGATGCCACATTACATTATATGTAATGAAATTCACAAATCTTCTGTCAGTGACTTGTGTATTGTATTTAAAAGTCAGAAGAAATATTGGAAATTGAACAGTTCAATTATTTATCCTTTTGTTGGACAAGTGACCATATGAGCTGGGCCGAATTTAGAAATGTTTGCAGCTTTTCCAACTTTTGAGAAACTCAGAAAGGTTCTACTTTATCGAAAGACTCATTACTGATGGGCACATCCCACAAATGCATGTTTACCAGACACGTGGCATCATTCAAAAGGGAAATAAACAGACTTTCCAACTGCGCAAGAAGCATTACTGAAAAGAAGAATTAATCCAAACACACATGTCCTCCCTTTGTGCACAGTTCATTCATTCAGGTGTCACTCAACTGAAGGGTTTTGATTCAATATTCCCATGAGCCTCTGTGGTTTATTGGTCAGTTTTCCTCTGTGGTCAATAGGAACTCCATACATCTGAAGAAAGAGCTTCATATTTTATTGTCTTTTGGTAAAAATAATAGTAAAAATTGAAAAATGTCCTGTTACATGAAATCATTTCTTTTAAACCAGCTGATTATTCATATTTGATGTGAAATTGAGCTATACATGAGTTTATTATCAAGCATAACTCATGAAGAAACTTAATGTTGCTGAGAAGAACCAGATTTCCCAAAACTCTGACTCTCCCCCTTCAATACATGGTGGTACAGATGAACAGAGACCTCACTGACGATACAAGATTTTATTCAAAAAGCTTTTAAACTACCTCATTAAAAAAAAATAGCATTATTAGAATTTCTGTGAAATACATGAAAACTAGAAAAATACAGCTGCCAGAATAAATTATATTACATTTATTTTGGCAAAAAGTTTGTTCAAAATCACAAATGTAATGTCTTATCTTCGATATGATTTCAAGTGAAAATGATCCATAAAAGGCTCGACATCCCTTTCTCCATATTTAACACTGTCTCTGCTTTGAAGGAAGAAAAATCACTTCAAAGATGAAGGCTGCTCTTATGAAAATGCGTTATGTAAACTCCGGATATTATTCTTTTACTCCACCTCATATGTCAAATAGGCAGTAAAATAAGATATGTTTACTTCTCAAGTATATTTGATCGGAATGTCTATACTTTTTCTGCTGAATTTTACTTGTATAAAGTCATATCTATACAGATGTAAATTTATTTCATGATGGCATGAAATGTTCTCTTTACATTTTCCATAGTACTTTTTAAGGTTGCTTATAGGACAATTCACTGTCTTCACTTCAGCTAAAACTATAATAAACACATATTTACAACTGCTGAGCTCACAAAAGACTTTTGATCCAAAGTCTTGCTCCAGTCGCTCAGGTTGTTTGTAGCACGTTTTAACTACACGGTATCTTTTTTAATGTCTAACAAACCAGCAAACAAAGGAAAGATTCAATGAAACGTTTCAATATTAGTCTGGTTCACACAAAAATTCTTCAATTTCAATCACATGATCGGATTGCAAAAGACAAAACACAGCAAGAAGAAACTGATCAGGTCACAAAAGTATACTCAAAAAAGAGAAAGACTGTGTAAAAATTAAACATAACCGAGGATACAAATCAGGTTCACACTAAAGCTACGGTAAACTGAAGGCAGCCAAAACAGGAAATACTATGGCGATCCAAACACACAAAGGACAAACCACAGAGGAAACATGGATTGTCACATGACACGAAGGAAGAGGGAAGACGAACTGCACAAGCACAGACGTACCATGAAAACACTAAACAAGAATAGGAGACATCAATATAACTACATAAGACATGCAGAACAGAACCGTGATATATTAAAACATTCGCTATTAGATGGCGTGCGCCACAAAACAATAGTTCCCTGTGTAACAGATGGCTGCATCCCGTGGCCTGAGAGCAGTTTGACCTCTTCCCTCATCCCTAACCCAATCATGTCACACACTTTGTTCATTGCGGATTTTGCTTTTACTTCTAATTATGATCCCATATTTAATTATGATCATTTCTCTTTTTTTAGATTTTACCCGAATAGACTCTGGTATTTTCTAAATAAATGATATCAGGAGGTTTTCACCTCCTGAACTTTGAACGCCATATCTGTTTATCAAATACCATAGTTTGTCTGCCGCTGAAGCATGTGTGTATTTGAATTACATTCTGAATATGCAGGAAAACAACATTCAAAACGAGCTCGGACGCATCAACACGTGAACTCAGCCTTACCTCGGCTAAACAGAGAAACACCCTCTTGATACTTTAAATCAATTCACTCAAGCGTCAGGTGACTAAAAAAGACTAAATTATAGTCCTTAGTATTCTATAGTGAACATTTAATTTTAGAAAATTCTAAAGTCTATATATAATGTTCCAATATCTTGCTGTAAATATGAGCGTCGAGACGTCATAAATTATTATCACCAGCAGTGGCACAAATACATTAACAAACTATTTCCATACTGGTGATTTGCATCCTGCTCTGGTGAGGAAACAGTGAGGGGAAGCAAAGGGGCCGGCGTGCACGTGAACCGGCGCTGCTCTGCATCCGGTGCAGTGTCTGGTTGAGTGCACGTCTGAGCTGTGATTGGTGCAGCCGAGTCCACAAATGGAAGTCTTTTACTTATTTAAATGGAAGCGCCACTGTCTGAAAATCCACATTTTGGAAGCTTGTCTCCATGCTGCTGTCAAAGGTCAGTCTTGATTCATTAGAGTTACCATGAGGCGCTGAGAGTTATTATAATTTCTGGGTACTTTTTGCATCTGAAGGAAAATTGTGATTTACCTAGAATAACATAGTTGGTTTTGCAGTAAATCTCACTTTCTGTCCAGTATGCAGCCATGTCTGAGCTCAAAAACTGCCATTGAGTCAAGGAAACACTATAAATGTAATAAAGCAGTGAAAGATTTTCAATCAGCACATTTTTTCCCTCCTCCAGTTTCTGTCCTGTGAGGAAACATGGATGTGAAGAAGCTCACTCCCCTCTTCCTGCTGTTCCTGCTGCCTGAACTTCAGCTGTCCTCAATTGAGATTACAGTGCAGAGGGCAAGGGGAACCTGGGCCGAGGCTCAGGCTTACTGCAGGAGGAACCACGTCGATTTGTTTCGAATCACAAGCTCGTCAGATAAGAGCCAAATCCCCGATGCCAGAGGCTGGATCGGACTGTACCGAGACGACGAGGACAGTGAATGGAAATGGTCGGGGAGGGAGGGAATTCCCGCTGACTATGACTACACAAGTAAGTTCGTGCTGACTGAAGTTCTCAAGCTGTATCTCGTCTGAGTGGATGTTTCTTTATCGCAATGATCCAAAATGCATTGTGAGTTATTTCACATGACAGAAAAGTCTTAGTGCAAACTTTCAAGAATTGTTTCATATCAAGTTTAACCAAATGGCACCTTATTCCTTAAAATGCACATTCCCCAAAATGCACATTCCCCCAAGTCAGGTTGCTATTTTATTTCTTTACAATTTATTTTTGTCATAATCCATTGTCCTCAACCAGTTTGCTTTTTCTTAATATTCAGTTTTCCAGAAGAATTTTACCTTTAGGGGTGTTATATTGTCATTTTTTTCTCAGTACAATTCTGAATTCTGCTAATTTTTCACTTTGCCTGATTGTTTTTATTGTTTTAAATGAGATATATAAATGTCCAATAGCAGTAAATGAAAGAGGCAGTCAGCACTGGTGTTGCTATTTGATCACAGTTCCTAGTTCATTTGTTTTACTGTACAAATTCTTTAAATTTTATTCCATATTTCTTCAGCAGGTAGGTGAGCACAAATGGTTATTTTCAGATGTGTTTCCATGTTTCTTTAAAACTAGCTATAATTAACTTATTATTATTATGAGTATTATTATTATTATTATTAATTGTGAAATATGATTATTTTTGGTCAGTTCTGCACTTTTCAAAAAAAAAGATTTTCTGAACATCTGAAACGTGTTCAGTCCTTCACTTCTCTTCTCTGGTTCTTTCTCCAGTCAGGAATCGGAGAGGAAATTGTATTTTCACGCGTAAAGGTGAAGACCTTCTCCAGACCTCCAACTGCTCAACCGAACGTTTCTTCACTTGTTTTGAGGAGAAGACGGTTCTGGTGAGGGAGAATAAGACCTGGGAGGAGGCTTTAGACCACTGCAGGGCCCTCGGGGGCGGAGACAATCCAAACACGGGGCAGCACCTTTCAGACCTGGTTTCCGTATCCGGTGACAACCTGGACTTTGTACGGCAGGTGGCAGAAGAAGCCGCCACCGACGAGGTGAGGGGCGTTCGCCGCACTGCATCTTCTGATTTGAACGGGATCAACCTCTGACTTTCTCGTCTCGATGTGCCTGTAGGTGTGGGTGGGCCTGCACTTCCTGGCGGGATGCTGGTGGTGGGTGGGCGGAGAACCGGTGAAGCCCGGCGGCTTGCCGGACTGCCCGGGAGACGGGGCCTGCGGCGTCCTGGCGAGGAACCGCTCTGAAGGTTTCGGGATCAGGAACTGCACAGAGAGACGCAACTTCCTCTGTGACAGGAGGCCGCAAACCAGCGGGGGTAGTTAGTTACTTCTGAGTACTAAACAGGGCAGTCGGGGGAATCCAGGGCTACACGCAGTGGAGGTTCAAGTCCCACGTAGACTCTGTCTCCGTGGAAACGGGGAAAACACAATCGTTCTAAAACGCTGCTGCTGCTCATGAGCACCACGGCCAAAGCAAATAGTTCTTCTGCACATAAACAATAATGATATTTGCTTTGGGGCTGGGCGATGAAACGATAACCATATATATCACAATGGGACTTTTCCTCAGTAGAATATGAAACATGGTCGATGAAAATTTTGCCCATGCTCTTACATAAAATTAAATGAATCAGGAAAGAAAACTCAAAAAATGAAGCCTTTTTACTTGAAATGTTGTCCGTCTTTTTTTTTTTTTTTTTTTACTTGCTTTGCTTCTTATGAACTATGAAGCAACTGGCGTTTCAAAATATACCTGTGTGTACCACAGGGGGCCACCAGGTGGCACTGTGTGGCCACCGAATGCTGCTCCAGTCCCACCAAGTCCTGTTTGACTGAAGGTAAGCACAATATTGCCACAAGAAAAAACCACACAGAATAATCTAAATTAAAAGTGATGAATTATAATATCTCCAGACCTTTTTCCCCTTTTCATAATGTATTTTTTTGACAGACGTGACTTACAGTCCAGATGTTACATTCCTTAAATTCCTCTCTTTTATTTCTGGCTACCAGCAGCAACATCTTTCTGCGATTATCTTTTTTTTTTGTCTCCATACATGTTACAATTAAAAAGAACCAAAAAAATCAAGCACAAGTTTCATCTGTGTGTTTTTATAAAATAGTTTGCATTAATCTGTCATGAGACATAATAAATATCCAGGATGTGCTTTGGCCTCGCTCTTCAAGAGGTTTTCCCACTTTTGAGATCATACTGCTTCAGCGTTACTGGACAAACATACATTAAAATGAAACTTAATCAAAAGCATCTACTGAAACCCCTTTTAAAGCTTTTAATGCTAATTTAGATTTGACATGATTTTGCTGTGTGATTTGATGAGTTTTGATTTAATAATTGTTACAATCCACTGACTCCACCCATCTGTTTATTTCAATTTGTAAGAATCTGTGGTAAATTTAATCTCTTTCCAACTTTGACCTTCAATTGTTTGAAACCTCTTTGTCAAAATGATAAAAGAAATAACAGATTTATTATACATTCCGTATACGTAAAATAAATTAATTAATGCCTCTGAAGAACAGTGGCTCTTATGAAATAAAATATTTTGAGATATCTGTGTTTTGGGTTTTTAGGTTTAACTAAGAATGGAACAAAACAAAAAACACTTGTTATATTTTACTTTATGTGCAATAAAAATATACCAAAGTTTTAGTTTGATTGAGATCCATTTAAAAAAAACTTTTCACTTTTGAAATGTGCCTGTTGGTGTTGTACCTGTTATTCACAATGTCCAAGACCAAAGATTTGTTATTCTCAATTATTTTTAGCAATATGTGTCCAGTGATATTTTCATGTAAATGAGTCAAATATTACGGCTGAGCACGTTTCAGTTCAGAGAAAAGTCCAGACTGTCTTTGATGTGCTTCTGCTGCTTCCACACAATCGATTACAGATTAATATAATTGATATTGACCTGTTAAATGAAAAGTTTTGTTCTGTATAACATGAACCAAAAGGAAGACGCTTCTTTCACTGTGAATCATTTTGGCAGTGTGCACAAATATTGGTACAGAGATCAATAAACAAAGAGAAACACTTGAGAACATAAATGAAATGCCACATATTAGAAACACAAAAGCAGTGTGAAGCAAAAACGGGCCAAAACAAAGACTAAAGACTAAAGCAACTGAATAGAGCAATTTACTAAGTCAAATCTCTTAAAATAATGCATTTACATTTACAGCACTGCCACCTAGTGGCTTTCTATGGCAGTAACACCTGGTCGCAGAAGCATAAAGTTTTCATGCACAATTAAATATTCATGTAACATAATTATTGACTGCAGCTCACTTTGCTATTCATATTTCAAATAATTTGCATTTCTATCCATTTGAAATATGAATCTATGTTGGTGTGTGAGTATATGTATATCTGCCCATGTATGTGCATATGTTTGCACAGTTGTTTTTGACATGTCTGAAATGAAATAATAAAAAACATATGAGTGGGATCCAGAGGGAGGATGACATGTTTATGGCTCTCTGAATGTTGAAGTTTCCCCTCGCTATGTGGCTGGGTGGAGGAGTTATTGCGGCTCTAACCTCGCTTGCAGGTCCCTTTACATCCCTCACAAGCCTCATTGTATTTCCATGCTGCTGCTTTGCATGTCTGGCATGACTGAATCATTGAAATGAAGGGGGGGGGGGAGGGGGGGGGGGGGGGGGGGGGGGGGGGGGGGGGGGGGGGGGGGGGGGGGGCAAGTGTAATGTCAAGTGTTGAGAAGGCTGCAGAGCCACTTTGCATGTCCAGTAACATTGTCCATTAAAGGCCATAAGCGTCCAACTGAGCTGTAACTAGTGATGACCAGAGGTGATCAGCTGAACCGAAAAGCGTCTTGACTTAAAGACTGAAGAGCTTCAGCTTGAGGTGAGTCCAGCTGTGTGACAGAAGGAGACATTAACTACTGAGGCTGCATGAACGACGGTGCTGCTGAAGGATTGATGGCGTTACAAGCCGCGTTTGCCGAGTGTGTCTCGCATGTCCCTTTTGATATGTGCCAGGCTTGATAAAACTTACAACCATTGTGTAGTGGTTAGTACTGTCAACTCACAGTGAGAATACATCCAGCTTTTGTTTCTGTGGAGAGTTTGCTTTGACCAAACAAGCTCGCAGAAATATATTTTGCGTTAAATAAGGAATGACCAATATTCCTAATCCATCTATTTAAAATACACATTTCAAATACAAAATACTTCTGTCATTTGGATTTTATTGAGATGATGAAACTGCCTTCATATTTTTATTTCATATTATCAGAATGCTTCAATGTTGTGTTTTGTACTTAATACTCATTTAGTCATTGAAGGTATGACAGTTGCGTCTTTCTTTATTCATCTCTAATCTTCATTTACTTAGAACAACCCTGAAGTCCTAATAAAGTAACATATTTACATAACTTCAGGTGTATGGTTCAACCGGGGTTTTAGATCTGGAGCCGTAAAGGTTCCTCCCAGCATCACGCTCTAACTGATTACTCTTCATGGGATGAGATTTGACTATTGGCAATCCTCGATTACATAAAGCGGTACAGAAGATGGACAGATGTATGAAGGCAGTTGAAGAGCTGTAAAGCTGCTGTCTCTTTCTCTGCTGTGCTGGAGCACATCGTATGCTTAAGCTGAGGCAAATAAGCCTCTTCCTCTAGAAGCATTAAGTGTCTGTAATCCACAACCACGTGAAAGCAAACTTGAAATATACTTTCTTTTTTTTTCTTTTTTTTTTAATTAAGCCTGGACAGGAAGATGAAGAGGAAATTCAGCCTGCTTGTGTCTGTGCTCCTCTTCGTTTCTCCAATATCTGGTTACGTATTTAAGTATGTATCGTACACGGGTCCCGACATGATGACCTGGAGCGAAGCGCGGAAATTCTGCAGGGAGCGCCACTCCGACTTGGCCACAGTTCGATACAACGCAGACGACAAACTGCTGGCGAACACTGAAGGATTTATCGGACTGCACAGAGACAATAACACAGATGAGTGGAAATGGTCAAGAGTATCGATGCCAACCAGATATCTCAACTGGGCCACGAATGGTGAGAAAAAAAAAATCAATTTCTCTTAGGAATTACCAACTTTAACCACAGAGGTTTTTACAGAGCCCTCGACGAATCTAACGTGATGTAATGTTGAGGTTTTGAACTAAACATGAGGCTGAAGATTCTCAGACCTGAGAAAAAGAGGCTTCGGCTGAACAGAAGTGTTGCCATTTTGGACAACCAGGAGAGAGATTCAGCATTATCCAAGCAAGCCTTAAATGAACTGTCTAAGTTGGGACAAAGAAGGGAAGGGAGCAGTGGCACTGTCATCCAGGAGAGCTGCAGGTTGAAATCAAGTTTCAAGACTCTTGTTTAAATAAACTTCTCACCTCTTCCAGAGCCACAGCCTGACAAACACTGCGGCTTCAAGATTGAAGGGGAAGTAAAGTGGAGGAGTGAGGAATGTGACGACGTTCATCCTTTCGTGTGTTTCGACGAGAGCGTGCTCCTGGTGCAGCATAATAAGACCTGGGAGGAGGCGTTAGACCACTGCAGGTGGCTTTGGAGGCGAGAAGAGTCCTGGAGCCTGCGCTTCGACCTCTCTACTGTGATCAGTCAAAATGATGTCACCAACGCACGAGAGATGGCTCAATATGCCACTACTGAGGAGGTCAGGCTGTTTTCTACTGCTGTCATTTGTAGTTTTTTTCTCTCACTTTGAGAGTCACCCAGAATATTAAAAAAGTGAGACATAGCTTGGGAAATATCCAGTAAATCTTACCTTTCCAGGTAAATATCAATTAGATGCATTGAAATAATTAAACACTGTGTAAGAGATGTCGTCAATGAGGACAGTTGACCGAATTACTCCATTTGAAAGGCCAAAGGTGAGGAAGTAACCAAGGCTGTAAATGTCTACCTGCTGTATGTTGGAAGGTGTGGACGGGCCTGCGTTTCCTGGCTGGACACTGGTGGTGGGTGGGTGGAGAGCCGGCGGAGTGGACCAAACTGCCCAGCTGTCGAGTCCTGTGGCATCCTGGACAAACATGGCAATTTGAAGATCAGCGACTGCGCAGAGAGACGAAACTTCATCTGTGACAAGTTGCCCCGCAAAAAAATCATTGACAATTAGGTCCAGCAATAAATATTTCAACTATAATTAAATAAATTTGCACTTTCTGTTACTCAATTGTGTGACACATCATAGATAAGAAACATTTAAACTCATGACGTTACTTTGAAGCATTAGTTATACATATTAGTAATACTCACTTTGTACAGAAAACATTAATCCACAACAAGTATATTAACACAAACTGTCTTTGAGCAAAGTTGTGACATATTCTTCTATCATTCTCTCATTGTGATGATTTTGACTTTCCCTGGTTTCCATTATTAGAACTTGTTGAGTTTGTTTTATGTGCTTTGGGTTATATTATCAGTCTGTTTTGTGTTGTAAATCCGTTGTTTTCTGCATCCAATGTTGAAAATGCATTGCTTTTTTGTTTGGAGAGACAGAAAGAGAAAAAAAAACTGATGGAGTTCCTCCCTGACCCTTCTGTGTATCTCTGATCCCTCCTGCTGTTCCCATTTCTTCGTGAGTCGATCGCCACCCTCACATCACGTTTCTAATTTTCTACTTCACTGACCACCTCTTGTCTCCTGCTCCTTGCCACTGTAAACAGCATCTCCCTGTCTGTCTGTGCTTCTTCGGTTACCTCCTGCCCGTCCTCTCATCCCTGCCTCCATTCACGTCCTGGAGCTGACCCTGTCAATAAACTTCTTGAAACCGTTCTGACTTGGTCTGCTGTCGGGTCCTCGCCAGGATGCTTACTAATAGATTAAAAAAATACTTTTTTTTTTTCCTCCAAGAAATCTACAGTGGACCGGAAGAGCTGACGACACAACATAACATCAAATTTGCAACAATAAAAAGCAAAGGCACAACAAAAAAGTCACAACACAACAACAAAAAGCCACAACAGAAGAGGAGAACAGGGTTTGCTTCCGGGGGACAACATTTTCTGATGGACCATTTTCTTTAGGTGGCAATTTAATGAAATCTAAGTAAAACATTGCTGTTTAGTGATTGCAATTAATTTTTCAAAAATCCGTAATATTGGTCATCGTGCTAAATTAGTGAAAACGTTGCGTACATGCTTTGTCGTCAATCGCTCAGGTCCGTCAGAAAACATTGTCCCTGGATCAGAACTAATGCGTTTATTCCACAGAGAATTTTATGAGTTGGAAGTTATTTAATTTGGGATACAGTCAAGTTGGCCCCAAGCTAACCATGCAAACTCGCAGGGCTCTCAAGTCTCACACATTGAGCGTGACAGTCACGGTGTTTTGTAACGCACTCGCGCCACACATCTTATATTTCTCACGCTGAAAAAAAAGTACCTGTAAATTTTTTTGGTGCACTGCTGCTATGGAACTGTAATTCACTGCTTTCAGCCTGGTTTTTCGTCCTGCGAAGTCCACCTGAGCTGATATGAAGTTTGTGCAAAGAAAGAAGGGACCTTACTGGTGCTGAATTGAATTGAATGGTGAGTTGTGTTATACATATTACAATGTCAAAATGATTTAAATGAAACTACATAATGTGAAGTAATGTTAATATTTACATTAAATGCATAATGATTAAATTAAATATGATGCACTTTATTGCTTTTAAGAAAGAGCTTTAAAGGGGCTGTATCATGCTTTTTTAGCTAGTCCAAACACTATTATAGGCATTAACATGGTAATAGTTTATTTTTAGCGCTAAGGAAAAGTCATTTTGTGTGAAATAAAAGACTTTCTGGGGCTAATTCTGAAACCCAGAAGAGAAAACGCTCTGTTTCACTGGAAATCCCGCCTCTCCTCCTGTGGACTTCCTGCGTCACTCTCTTCCCTCCTGCTCCCTGGATTCTCCAGCCTCGCTGAAGACCAGTTCAGATGTTCGTCTCGCTGGATCCGATTCTGCCTCTGATGCTCCAGATCCTCAGAAAGGACTTCTGGCAGGACAGCAGAGACGTCTGGCTGGAACAGGGTCCTGGTTCTCTGGCCTAAACAAACAGAGTGATGGGAACTGATATTAAATGCTGTTCAATCCCTCATCATCTTGTAGTTGTGATGGTTTTGTGTAACGACTTAAAATTGCACACTCTTCTACACTTCCCATTACTGCATTTATACAGGTGTGTGACTTAAAAAATATATAAATATGCAGAGAGATTCAGATGAGCCTTCACATTATGATTGAGGCTTTTGTCTTGATATCAGTGTTTGTTGCTGAACAGCAGCTGGAGTTCCCCCCTGTGCAATTTAGAAAATATATGTCCGTGTATTTATAAAGATGTATGTAGAAACAGTTGGAAGGAAACCTACGGTGCAGAGCAGCAGGTGGAGGACACGGCCCTGTGCAGGAGGAGGAGATGGAGCTGCTGTCATGGCAGGGAGTCTGGGAGTTCAGGTGGGAGACCAAACTGTCCTCACTGAATGAAACAGAACAAACACACGAAGAACAATAAAGTCAAGTCAGTGTGGTTCAAACTCTGCCCTAACATGTTCTACTCATTTCGAAAATCCACCTTCCTCCTTAGGAGGGGCTTTAAAATGTGTGTGATAACTTTAGTAGAGCAATGCTGTCAAAAAACTGTTCAAAAAAATGTGTGAGCTTTCAGTCGACATGAGGGCTTTAATATTGACTGTCTCAAGTCGTTTTTTACATTATAATGAAGGGAAAAACACGTTTCATTTCACTACATGAAGGAAAAGAATCAGATACAGAGTCTTTATGCATATGCTGAAATTAAAAGTGCCTCGGAAAATAAAACTTTGTCCGGTGGTTATGTTAAATATCAAGCTGCTATCAGCAGCTTTACTGCTGGCTTTCTGAGTGCGATTACGTGACTTCGAGGACAATGACTGTAAACTCCTGAGAGCAGCAGCATCTGAACACATTCTTACACAAACTGTAAATCCAGATAACTCATTTTTCTACCTTATAACAAACTCTGATCACCAGAAACTCACCATTATCCTCCATCAGCGACTCCAGCAGCGCCATGGCCGAGTCGCGGTCACGTCCTTGTGTTTACAAGTCGGTGGCTGTAGATTGTCCATCTGTTCGAACCTTCCCCGGATCTTTTCAGCCCCGCTCTTTGAGTTCTGGTCCTTGTTTCAGTTTTTCTTGGCACTGGGTTGCGGTTCGGTGGGCTCCGTGGTCCGCCACCAACTCCAGGTGGTCTTGAAAAAACATCGGGCGGTACCAAGCTCCCGCTGGATCTTTCCATCCCCCACTAAACAAACGAGCATCTGAATCCTCCCAACAGGCCATGAAGTTACTGTCCGCTGCGCTGAAATTGTTTTAATTACTGTTATTTTGTTAATTTACCGTTTATTGATCTTCTGTTTCTCCCCTGCATCAGAGCAAAGCAACATGGCGGAGCTCAGGTTTCGCTTCAGCCACAGCTAGTCGCTGATTGGTCAGTGATTGACCAATCAGCGACCAGTATGTGTTGACGTCACATTTCCAGCCCGACTCAGCCCGAATAGACCCTGCTGTCGAGCAGGGCCGAAAACCTACCCGGGTTGCGTGAAAGCGGGCTGGTGGAAACGCCCGCAAACGCGGTAGAGCCGAGTCGAGCCGAGTAGAGTAGGGGAGGTGGAAACGCGCCATTAGACTGACAGCGAACCTCAGCCAATCGAAGCTTCAAAACAAATACGTCATGCGTTAGCTTCTCTAAGGGTTAGCTTTACTTAGCTCTTTAGCTCTAGCTTCTGTACACGCAAAGACATGCGAAAATGTCTTTTCCTGTTAGAAACTCGCCAAGCGCAGACCCTTCAGACTCTTGCTCTTGCTTGATTGTTGCTTTCAGACGTATGGAATGAAATCCCTATCAAAATTCAAGAGCATTTTAAATTGATTTGAGAGCAGCATTGATCGATTTCATTCTCGGATTTCATGATATTGTCTCTCAGAACTCTGCTCTCGCGCTCAAATTTGCTCTGCGCGTGCTCAAACTGTGTCCTCGCGCTCGCTTACGATGCTCTCGCGCTCAAATTTTCTCTGCGCGCGCTCAAACTGTGTCCTCGCGCTCGGTTACGACGCTGCTCGCGCAGATTTTGTGCGCTCGCACTCAAACTCCTCCTCTTGCTCTCACGGAACTTGTGCTCACGGATTTCTGCTCTGCTCTCGGATTTTTCGTGTACCAACGCTGTCAACCAATAGAAAGCCGGCTCGCTCTGACCAATCAGATTATCCCTGTTTGTATACGGGTGCGTTCGCTGTTTCTGAGGAGCGTCGCATACGGGCGGACACCCTTTCAACGGGTTTTATTCACTTCCTCCCTCCGGGGCTGTAATAAATGTGATTTCTTTTAATTTTTTACCACTGTTGGAATAAATATCATGCAATACATACAACAGCGTCCAAGCTTCTCATTACAATGGCTGTATTGTATAATAATAGCCGCATCGAACACTGCTCTTTGAGGTGTGCTGGTGGAGAAAACAATGTCACCATCCTGAAGGAACGAGGTACCTTTTGTCAGTTTGATTTTCTGTTAAATTGACATAATCACATTCCAATAAACGGGCCAAATTCAACTCGTTTTCCCGTCCTGACTGACAAAATGGATTTTCCGCTCATTTCCCGTTTGATAGGTGGGCGGGGCTTACGCCGCTCTCAAAGTAAAGCTGTTCTTAACACAGCGGCAAATGTGTGACTGCTGCTCCAGCCTGCTGTCAGGACTGTAAATAACTCATAAAAGTTGTATAGTGTTACACGAAGAAGCTCACTCTGTGCTTTGCTGGTCTTTGGTTCTCATTGTTCGACGCTAAACTGCATTTTTTCGACTCCCAACTAAATGAAAGTAGTTAAAAAAATGACCAGCAGGGGTCGCCCTGTATTGCTAGGAGGTACAAAGTGAAGACGTGATGTTCCTTCACAGACGTTCATTGGCTTTATCAACACCACACCAAACACTGTAGAACTAATCACAAAACATAACAAAGTGATTAACCCAAATACCAGTATATGCACATATTTACAAAGGAAAATCGAGCATATCGCTTTGGCCTGCGTATGGCTAAGGCTAAGTCTTCTTTTCGTTCACATCTTGGCTTTACAAGATAAACTTTTCTCAGTGAGGCGATCTTCCGCCATCAGCTGTTCAGATGCTGACATGACATCACCCGGAAGTGGAACTGGTATGGTTAAATACAATTTTCCCCTTTCATTTAAGTAAATAAATAACTTCTTCTTCTACACAATTTAGCACAGTAGTTCCTGAAAGCGTGCAAGCATCTGTCTTGGTCTGCTGCGGCTTCCGGAGTTCAGGATGCACGCGCAGACGTGCACTGCGGAAGTACGATATAGCACTTTTTACTCTCGAAAAATGTACTAAATGACCTCATTTCTAATTAATTATGGACGTTACCGGCTCAGGACACTTGGATTACAGCGGACAAGCAGTATCAGGGAAAATAGGCACATTTTGTGGACTTTATGGACCTTTTTCTTTCGGGCTCTATTGGTTCAGTTATATGGACGTTTGTTGACAACAAAAATTCCCCCAGATCTCCAGCAGCATTTCAGACATCAAAAAAAGTGCTCCAGAGTTTTGATCCAGCATGAGAGGTGAGTAGAAAATGAGGCCAAATCGTTTTTTGGGTGAAGTATTCCTTTAACAAATGCTTACAAAATTCTTCACGATACAGGTGACAACTCTAAATTCAGGGGATATAGCAAATTTCACAGTTTCAAATTTAGAACCTCGAAGTTTTAGTGTATCTGTCACGGTACGGGGTGGAAGGACCCAAGCACCGGCAGCACACGAAGAGTTGTAACTCCTTTATTTTAGAGGAACATTGGAAACACACTGAAGAGCTGAGCTGATGCTGGCAGTGAAAACAGAACACGCAGACAGACCCACAAAGAGCAAACAAGACAAGCAACGGGAGCAGGACCTAAATAGGGGAGACACAGGTGCAGCACATCAGGAAGATAACGAAGGTGACCAGCCAGGAGAACATGAGGAGGAGCAGACAGACAACACGAGAGACAGGGCATGCACAACGGACAAAACAGGCCCCGAGCGCCCCCATCCTGCTGCAGAGGTACGGGGTGTAACAGAATTAGAAAAATCAAAATATATATATATATTTGTTTTGGTTATTTTTTTCATTTTTCTTTTGTTTTGTTGGTTTATCTTTCTATTGATACCGCTTATATTATTGATTGTTCTGCGCAAGCCTCTTATATTAGGAATAATATTGCTTGAAATAAATGAAAAAAAGAATGGATGGAAAAAAAGAGTGAGAGTCATCTCACCACAGAGGCAGGAATCCAAACAAAGAAGAAGGGTTGGTAACTTACGGCTTAGTGAAGGTCACGGATGACAGCTTTACTCTGCATACAGTATATAGCCAAGAGCTTTGGTACATTGTGATGGACAAGCGGTGTTGTATTTGAACTCTGAACTGTGCAGTAATACTTTCTTACTTTGGCTGCGATAACAGAAGTTTCACCTTTTGAAGAAAACTGTTGAAACCACTGCAGAAGGTGAGTGTCACAACACTAACATTATCTGTGTTTGAAATTACTTCAAGCTATTCCTCACAGCATGGATGTAAAGGTTTAAACTGATTTCCCTACAGCTTGAAAATGTACGATTTGTGGAAAAGTCTGGAACTCGTGAAGAAAAGTGTGAGATGCTTGGTCAAACGGCACTAAGTATTGCATAAAGAATCATTTCTGTTTGGATATTAGCGAATATCAGAGAGTCAATATATATTATTTATCATTTAATCCTGACATCCTGGTTTGGTGGGGCTGAAAATGCCCCTTCACAGCTTGTGTCTGTAGAAGTTCCTTCCTGTTATAAAAGAGCTTTAACAGTTGCTATGCTTGCTCATGTTGTATTGTTTTCTTTTTCTCTGTAAAAGTGTCTCAGAATGTTGTCATTGACGCTGTATAAATATATTAGAATTTAATTGATCTGGTATTTAAAAAAAAGAACAGAATAGCAAATATTTCATTTTCAGATTAAATAAGAGTAAAATCAATGCACTTCCGCAGATGATGTCTCCAGAAATTTGGATTGTAAATGGACAATTCTGCAGTGTCCTAATCCTAGCAGATTTGATTATTTGGATCATGCTACGGCTCACTGATGAACGAAGGCCTCGGTGTGACAGACGCCCTTCTTTAAGGTCACTGGAGCTTTCTTTATTCAAAGCACATGGGGAAAGGGAAGGTGGAGAAGCAGCCAACAAAGCCATGCCATCGAGAACAATCCAAACACAGAGAAAAACTTGGTGCATACGAAACATAGAAATCACAGGAAGTCAACCAACACTGAACCACAAACAAACACACACCCGGGTATTTACAAAAGTGGCTCTCACACACATGCAAACGCAAAGACAGTTTTTCCACGTCTCCACCATGGCCGGTGTTTTCAAAGATAATACTTTCAGGAACTTGTCATTTCATTTATGTATAAACTGAAGGTCTAAACACAGTGAAATATCACCTTTTCCACTGGTTTTTGTTGTCTTGTAAATACAGCTTTAGGCTGAATCTCAAAATAACACAAGAAAGCTAAACATGACCCATGTGCTCTAAAAATGTTTTCTGATCACATATGAAACTATCAACGATCTAGATTTGTAATGTGACTCCTCTCTTCTAATCTTTTTTCCTTATCTCTTTGTGTTCAGCTCCTCTGAAAAACACAAAAAACAAAGAATGTGTGTTTTCCTCCTCTCGCTCCTCCTGTTTTCTGTGTTTGGGAGTAAAGTCCAGCCGTACGCAGGTACCACAATGAAAATAAAGCACTATCCCAACTCTGTGACCTGGGAAAGTGCCCAGACGTACTGCAGGAAGCACCACGTAGACCTGGTAACGCTCAGAAATGAACAGGACAATGTGAATTTTATCGACGCCCATGGATGGATCGGAATGTTCCGAGAAAATGCATACAGTCAGTGGAAGTGGTCACATGGAAATGAGACGGCCGGCTACAACACCTTCATTACAAGTAAGGAACATGTAACCAAGTTCAATGCTTTTTACTGGGATGTAAACCAATATTATAAAACAATACTGACAGTCTGCAGAGATGTTGGAAGGTTCGTCCATCCTTCATCATAAGTACATGTCGGTCTGTCACGCCGTCCTATCCTATGACGAAAGTGTGTTTCTGATGCTTAAACTCAACATCAGCTCATGGTCTGACATGAAAACTTCACTGTTTCAGGCGTTTCTGTACAGCGATCATTTTCAAAATGTTGCCTTCTGAAATGAAATTTCTTGAACAAAAACAAGAATTTTTCTGGTTGCAAAGTGTTTTGAAGTACTATATAGGAAATAAGTTGAATAATTTAGACTGATTATTTTTCCCTTTTTGTTGATCCACCACTACTTTTACCACAGTATCCACTGACCAATGATTCACTCTCCATTTCAACATGCATTTTCTACTCCTTTTGTTTTGTACAGTACCGTGGAAGTCTGAGCACTGTGTGTTTAAATACAGGGGTGCAAAAACATGGCACACTGATCCCTGTGACACACCACACAGTTTTACCTGTTTTGACGAGAAGCTGGTTCTGGTGAGGGAGAATAAAACATGGGAGGAGGCTTTACGCCACTGCAGGTCTCTGGGGAGAGTCAGCACAAGCCATTCAACCTTCACCCACCTCTACGACCTGGCTTCCCTGATCACAGACGACGACCACATCCTCGCAAGAGAGAAAGCACAAAACGCCACGACTGACGAGGTGGGGGAGTTTTCCGCTCCTCGTTTGTGTTGTGATGCAGCTCTTCCTCGGTGCTCAGCTGTGTCTCTCTGTTCAATACGGACAGGTGTGGACGGGCCTGCGCTTCCTGGCTGGTCAGTGGTGGTGGCTGGATCGAGGACCGATGCTCTACCAAGACATCGACCGCTGCCCGACAAGCAGGTCCTGTGGAGTCATTGAGAAGAAAGGCAATGCAAATTTTTCCACCAGGAACTGTGAAGAAAGAAGGAACTTCTTGTGTTGCAAGGAGGTTTAATTTTATGGTATCATGTCATTGAGTACATCCTCTTTAATCCAAAATCCAGTTTTCTGTTGTTCACGTTCGTGATCCTTTTACTAAATCTGTCTGTTTTAAAAACCGCTGCATCAGGTGACCACAAGCAAATGAAGACAAAAGCAACGCTGTTTCCATCCGAATGGTCTCATTTGACCTCATTTGAATTCTCCTATCTATTATGTCAGTCATGATCTTGTTCTTAATAAATAGCCAGAAAAGCAGAGTGAGAGCTCAACCTACCTGAGTGACAGTGTAATTTAACACAGTTAGAACTATTTCTGTAGTAAGACTTGTTTGTAAATGACTAATCTAAAAAGACATTTCCTTTTTTTCTTTCACGTCTCTCAAAAACTTTGGTTGAATAAAAAAGAACCACTTGAAAAAGTGAGGCTGATGACTTTGAGATTCAGAAGTTTGGTGTTGCATTTTAGACTAAATAATCCCGTGGGGTTTTTTTTTCTTCTTTGTTTTATTTTTATGTTAAAGCAGCCACATTTTTCTGAATGCAACAGTTTATCAAACTACTTACTTTTTCAACCCATCGCTCCTGTGATGGTAATCATCTGCAATGAAGAACTAGTTTACCAAAAACCATCAGATCCCGAGGATGGAACACAAGCACCAGATAAACTCCTTGGAGCCTGTCTGTGATGATTTGGTTACATTCCAGGTCTGCGTACAGCAGAGTGAGACAGCTTTGATGGAGTTATTGAAGATCTTCATCTCCGTTAACGTTCTCTGGATCTCTACATGCATAACCATAGAAAAATCAGATCTGGCTTTACAAATTCTTGCCTACGCATCTTTTTCAGAGCCACTAATAGTAGAAAAATGATAAATTTGTCGCCAGGATGGCGCTGAGGAGCCAAGGCGATGAGAAACCAACACGGCAGCGGTGATGAAGAAAGGGAAGCAATATCGTCATGTGTCAGGTGGAAGACAGGTCGAGCTCTGCTCCGCAAACAACTCTTAGAGTGAGAATCATTGTGCGATGTCCAGGTGAGGGTAATACATTTCTTATGCATACCGTAGTAGGTAACTTCTTCCAGTGTTGTGTGATTCACACTGTCTAAAGCATTCTCAAGTCTACAAAACAAAAAAATACAACGGCGAGTTCCACTGCAAGGAATATTCCATAATTGTCAAAGATGCAAAGACAAATAGTTCTTATACTCTTTTTATGTTGGCTTAGCTCTGTTATAGTCACATGGAAGCTGAAATGTTCGAGGTTAGAATTGCTTGATGTTTGTAATGAAAACGAAAAGTTTTGCAACATGTTATCTCTGATCAATAAAAGGATGGCGAATGAGTTCCCTCTGAGTTTCTCCAGACGTCACCATATTTCCATTCTGTTAGTTTGCATCATGCTGGAACGCCATAAGGATTCAAATGACATCCTCGGCCCATAAGAAAAGCATTGGAAGGTATCAGGTTCGGTTGTGTGGTGCTGGGATTGGCTTTCTGGCTGCATGAGCAGGCTTTTTATAAAACCTGAAACTCACACAAGTCTCAATAGACAAAAGGCAGAGCTGTGCTGGATTTAATCAAGGTGAGTCTTTTTGAAGAAAACAACTTCAATATACAAATAATTATAAAAAAAAAAAAATTGAACATGATTGATAAATAATGGTAAAATCAATGCATTTCTACTGATATTTTCATCAGATTTTTGCATTGTAAATGAGAACTCTGCCCAAGGTCAGATTTTTTATAGACCATGTCTTCTGTCCTATTAAATTATTTTAACTTTTCATTTTCTTAAAAAAAAAAAATAAAAAAATTAACTGCTTCAGCTTTGGTTACATTTACTGACACTTGGTAGAAATTGCAGTGCATATTACTTTGTCTCACTCTGTCTGATTTGCACACAATGAATCAAATGCATTCAATAAAACAGCTCAATTCCTCTGGAACTTTGCAGTTCCATTGCACGTCGTCTTTTTTGTGCTCAAACTCTTTTCTGAACTGATCACATATGCAGCACTGACACTGTTCAATTATCCGGATTTCTAATGTGACTCTTTATTTTCTTATCTCTCTGTGTTCAGTTCCGTTGTGGAAAAACAAAGATGTGTCTTTTCCTCCTCTCGCTCCTGTTTTCTCTGCCTGGGAGTGAAATCCAGGCATTTGAACGAACCATGGTGAAACTGATTAATATTCCTGATCCAATGGATTGGGAAAGTGCGCAGAAGTACTGCAGGAAGCACCACACAGACCTGATAACACTCAGAAATCAACAGGACAATCTGTATTTTATCGACGCCCATGGATGGATCGGCCTGTTCCGAGAAATGCAGTAAGTCAGTGGAAGTGGTCACATGGAAATGAGACGGCCAGCTACAGGGCCTTCACTACAAGTAAGGAACATGTAACCGAGTTCAATACTATTTTCCAGGATTGAAGCCAATGTTATGAAATATGACTGACAGTTTGTAGATGTTGGAAGGTTTGTCCAAAATTATGATGAAACACTTTGTGGGTATTTTTTTTCCTTACAGAAAGTGATTCATGTTGGTTGATTTGTTGTCTTTTCCTGTGACGATGTCTCCCATCTCAACATGCATTTTCTGCACCGTCTGTTTTGTACAGTACCGTGGCTGTCTGAGCACTGTGCGTATACAAACAAGGGTTCAAAAACGTGGTACACTGATCCCTGTGACAACCTGCACAGTTTCTCCTGTTTCGATGAGAGGATGGTTCTGGTGAGGGAGAATAAAACATGGGAGGAGGCTTTACGCCACTGCAGGTCTCTGGGGAGAGTCAGCACAAACCATTCAACCTTCACCCACCTCTACGACCTGGCTTCCCTGATCACAGACGACGACCACACCCTCGCAAGAGAGAAAGCACAAAACGCCACGACTGACGAGGTGGGGGAGTTTTCCTCTCCTCGTTTGTGCTGCGATGCAGCTCTTCCTCGGTGCTCAGCCGTGTCTCTCTGCTCAATATGGACAGGTGTGGACGGGCCTGCGCTTCCTGGCTGGTCAGTGGTGGTGGCTGGATCGAGGACCGATGCTCTACCGAGACATCGACCGCTGCCCGACTAGCAGGTCCTGCGGAGTCATTGAGAAGAAAGGCACAACAAGCTTTTCCACCAGGAACTGTGAAGAAAGAAGGAACTTCATCTGTTACAAGAGGTTCTAATTTCATGGTTTCTTGTCGTTGAGTTCATCCTCTCCACTACTGATCTTCTGTCCAAATTCCTGCTTTCAGTTGTTCACGTTCGTGATCCTTGAGGCCTGATTTACAAAATCCCCGTATGTTTAAAAACCGCTGCATCACTGCAAGGTAACCACAAGCAAATGAACACAGAACCAACACTGTTTCCATCTGAATGATCTCATGAAAACAGGATCTAAAACCAGCAAAAAACCTCATTTGCATACTCACGGTGTGAGTCTTCTCCATAACCAGAAAAACAGAGTGAAAGCTCATTCTATTTGTGTTACAGTGTAATTTATAACATGTTTTACAAAGGATCTTGGTAAATCAGGCCCTTTGGATTTTATTTAACCAGAAAGGCTTTTATAAAATTACCATCATTATTTTTTTTACAAAAAACCATGGCCTTCACATGACTACAATCTATGATTAAATTAATCGAAATTATACTGACACAGTCAAACACTTGAAATTCCTTCCAAAAACATGACTGCTTCTAGCTTAAGATCTGTTTGTTAAAGATTAAATAATGTGTGTGTGGAAAAAAAAGGGTTTTTTTTTCCTTTAATTTCAAATGTATCAAAACCTTCAGTAAAATGTAAAATAAAAATTATTTGGAAAAAAGATTTGCAACTTAAGTCTTGGACAAAAATATTGCTGTTACTAGTTCAACCCCCCCAAGTCATGAAGAATGTAACCGTCAGACAATTGTTGGTTTGAAAATGTAAAGATGTACAGTATGATCCTCTATTATCGCATGACAACTAAAAAAAAAAATACAAAACTTTGCTGTAATCTTCAAACACTGGACTTGAAAAGTATTTTGTAAACATGTGAGTCCATTCAAATTTGTTGAAGTTGGAAGAAAAGATTTGTCCAAAAATATAAACAAATATTCAAAAAGTTGTGATTCGAAGTGAGATTTATAAGATTCCAATATGGAATGTCTCTGATGTTGGGAGGGAGAGAGTTGAACTAAAGACTCCGGGTCCCATGGAGGTTTAAGAGGACTGAGGGTGTGGTGGTGGTGAGAGATGAGGCTGAGTGACCTGATGTGGAGGAGTGAGGTTATAGAGTGCCTTGGAAAGGTAGAGCTGAGTATTGTCTGCATAGCAGTAGAATTGAATATCATACATACAAAAATATGGCTAAGGGGGAAGAGGATAATGAAGAGGATGGGACCTAGGACAGAGCCATGAGGGACACCAGAAGAAAGTGGAGATGGCTGAGATCTGAAAGATTTGAAGTGTGAAATTAGAAATGTTTGACATTTATAGTGAGTGGAAAAACTTTGCAACATGTTGTCACTGATCAATAAAAGGATTATGTAATTATCTGAAAGAGTCGTTTCTGAGTTTCTCCAAACCTCACCATATTTCCATGCTGTTACTTTGCATCCCGCAGGGACGCCATAAGGATTCAAATGACTCAGAAAAGCATTGCATGGTGTCGGGTTCAGTTGTGTGGTGCCGTGAATGGCTTTCTCACTATATGAGGTGTATCTCTTTATATATCCTGAAACTCACTGACTGTGCTGGATTTAAACAAGAAGAAAAGCTTTAATATATGGTTTGACAAGATTATTATTCTTCTGATTGGTCTTATTTGACCAATTTGTCAAAATTTGTTGTACAGCAACACAAAGTATCGTGAAAGCTGAGGAATGTTTCTCAACACTTTGACGTAGTGTGTCCTGAAGACTGAGGTTGATCACCTCCTTATCGCATGAATTAAAAACTAACACAATGCAAATGTTTTTACATCACAATTAACCAGTTAGCATAAGCTCCTCTCAATATTTCTCACACACTCAATATTCCAAGTTGATGAGAGAGAGAGTGCATGAAATTGGAAATTGATGCTGTGTGTTATTTTGTGTCACAAACCTTTAGCAGATCACGCGTTCATAAAAAATTGTTATAAAACTAGAATTGGGGCTTTTGCGTGTGACTTTTACACCATTTGGATTGGTTTTATTGTTTATCTTGTCTCAAGTTTAACCAGCTGCTGTAACTTCAGCAGCTGTTATCCTTATTTAGAATAAGTGTGTCAAATATGTGGCCCAGGGGTCAAATCAGGCCCCCAAGTGAGTCCAGTCTGTCCTGCAGGATGACTTTGTGTCTTTTAGAAAAACAAAGGAAACGTTATAATCAATATGAACTTATGGTTTTCAACGAAAGGAACTACTTTTCCCAAATCTATCCGTTCATGGTCACGGTGTTTTAGTCATGGTTGAGAACATTAAATACTGCACAGCGATGAATTGAACAGCATTCAGCTCATATCAAGAGGGTCCCAGGTGCTGGGGAGATTTGTTTTTCTATTTCTGCAGATTTTATCTATTGCGGTTTTAGATATGCACATCCTTTAATGTCCAACAGGGGGCGCTGCAGCTCCTTCAGAAATCCAACAGCCTTCCTCTGGTCAGCAGATATGATCTGTGAGTGTGTCAGAATAACCCACACACATACACGCATGTTTTCTTGGTACTTTAAATAACTGCAACTTCCTGATGAACGAAAAATTTACACATAAGTACAAGGTTTGAATATATTTACCAAAGATTTTATTTATTTATTTATTTACGCGGTTAGTTTGTTGTTTATTTAAGACACTCAACCTGTTATATTTTCATTTTCTTTTTTAAGTGGTTTGAGACATTTTAGATTTATTTTTGCCACTTGGACACTTTTACAACTATTGCAACTAAACCTTGCAACTATTAAACTATTAAATTTAAATTGTTTTTTCACCATTTTGTTTCAGTTGATTCACATTTTAAATTTTCAGGCAGTTCTTTCTAATTTAACCTATTTAACATTTAAAATAAACAAAAACAAACACATTTATGCGAAATTCGTCTTCTGGAGCTTTGAGATGAGAGACCATGTGAAAAAAACATTTTTTTTTGCAACAAAATTCTGTAAAATGTTCATTTACAGTTGATTTTCACAAATCTTCAGGGAGTCAGTACATAATTTATCTTGTCATTATTTAAAATAATCTGGCAATAAAATGACCAGTAAATTATAGTTAAACACATTTTTTTAATCCAAGCTGAAACATTGATCTTTAAGCCTGTGGAGGATATTTGTGAAGTAATTGGTGTTTAAAGCATTGAAAACACAGAAAAATATTCGTATGGACAACAGTAAAAAGTTGTGCTTGGCCTCCCATTTGCCCCATTTCAGTTTTTAAATACAGCAGGACTGTGCAGTAAAAATTTGCTGTAATCCTTTGAAATGTGAGTCAGTATTGTTGTTTTTCTTCCACTGTCAGGGCAGCTGTGCTGGAGCAGAGCACTGACCCCTCAGACACCATCAGCAGGGGGTGCTGTGAAGCCCCGGAGGACTGCCAAGGAGTTTTTCTCCTTCAGACTGAAGTCCTCTGTCCAGATTTCAGCAACTTTTAATACTTTTTTTTTTCCTGTGTGAAGATCTGTGTGACCTTTGAGGAAAAACTCCACGTCTGTGTCCTCATTGAATAAAGCTGAAACGGAAAAATCAGGAGTCAAAAACTCGACCATGTGTGGAAAACCCTGCTCCTGAAAATTGAAGTGACTTTCTGCTTCACTACTGCAACATAGAATTACATGAGGCCGGCCTGGAAGCCTGGAAGTCTCTGAGGTCAACGGCACAGACAGTTAAAATAGTGCTGGACTTGGTGCCAAGTGTCCCGACTGGTGGGACTCCGGTCCACGTAGCGCTGCACAGGCCCACATAATGCCCGGCTGGGCCTGTCTGTGGCTGCTGGTGAGCCAGCCAGGGGAAACTGTACACGTGTGTGACCAGTGGGTGTAAAGAGGAAACCACTAGAGGGCGCTTTGACTGGAACTCACTGATCCGACCTCCCCACAGTGGCCTTAAAGCTTGAGATGCAATGAAATAACTTTTGATGTTATGATACAGAGAGAACTTACACACAATTATATACATGTTAAATAATGAGGAAGCCATCAGGAAACATGGAAGAGTCTTTCACGGTCATGCAGATGATGCACAGCTGTGTGTTACCATGTTTGCATCCGAGAGGAAGTTAGTTTAACCTGTGGGGAAGAGGGGGAGTAGTGGGGTTGGGCTCCGGCAGTCGAGCCCTGATTCACACACTTCATTTAAAGCAGTTGAGGTTGTTCAGAGCTGTGCCAGCAGTGTTTACACACACTTTGGCAAAGCCCAACAGTCTATTCTTATACCTGCCAGATAAAAGTCCAAACAAGCCAAGGAAATTAGAAGTTTTAAAAAAAGAAATGGTTTCAATAAAACAAGTGCAAACCATTCTCATAAAGGTTGAATCAAAATTGAGGATCCAGCATCCAGTGATGAGGACCTGATCTCTTAGTAGCAACATTATAGACGAGGTGGACCTGACTTTATAGAGCTGAAAAGTATTTAATATTACTGTTTCAGAAATATTGAGAACACAATGCTCAGCAGTTAAACATGTACACATATATTATACAACAGATGTGTAAAACAAAGCAGAACCAAAGGCTCATTTGCTTGTCAGCGTTCGACAGCTACAGTACCCTCCACACTTTGGAAGGCTCTGATCTCAGCACTCTGAAATCAGTGTAGCACAGAAAGTGTAATTCAACCACAAATCTAAAACGAAACACTCTTAATTTTCAAAAATCATTAAAAGAAATTGTGAAATAAGTCTCTGGGATTATTACAGACTCTCAGACTGAGACTGAAGGATATCACCGAAAGGGGCTTTTGTGGAAGATACTCATCACTCATGCTGCATAATTGACAACATTTTACTACTGAAATAGGAAATCATCATCAAGGAAGTTCTCACAGCTTAATAATGATTCACACTTGAATGGTTTCTGTTATACCAAAACCTTGTGATAGATTAGAGCTTATCTGTGGCTTGCACTTTACCACCAAATCTTCAACATCAGACCAAAACCATGAAAATAATGTCTTAAAAGATCTGTAAGTGCAAATCACACACACACAAAAAAATATATCCGAGCTGTTTGAGTTTAGTAGCAGGATTTCATTAGTGTTACACTTAAAAACCTCATAAATAATTAAGTTTTCTTGTTTGTAAGCAAGTCCTTCGCAAAAACTTCTATCCAGTCATGTGTGTCCAGGCTTGTCTGTGTGTGTTTGTGTAGGCAGAGGTCAGACCAGTGTAATTGTGTGTGTGTGTGTGTGTGTGTGTGTGTGTGTGTGTGTGTGTGTGTGTGTGTGTGTGTGTGTGTGTGTGTGTACATGCAGGTGGTCAGTGCGCCATTCTAGCCTTTGTTTATATATATATATATATTTTTTTTTTATTTTTTATTTTTTTTTTTTGTGAAGACAAATTAGTTAAGTTTGCATTATACTTTCAGTTAGTCAACAATACATGCAATTAACTGGAATGAAATGTGTTGAAAAACCGACAGGTAGGGAATCGGGGGGGTATTAGAAGGAGAAGTGGGCTGGAACTTGAAGTATGTTGGGGGCAGGCACAGACAGGCTGAGAGACAACCAAGGAGAGAGAGAGACAACCAAGGAGAGAGAGAGACACTGAGGAGAGAACGAAGTGATGAGGATTTACTGAATAAACACCGGAGGTGGTCTCAGTGGGGGAGAGGGGGGGGGGGGGGGGGGGGCTGCAACGTCTGCAACGTCTGACTGGGAGGTGTCAGCTGGTCAACTGAACGGATCAATTGCTAGTCTTTACCTGTCCCAGTAGTGACCATCAGCTTTACCTTCTTTAGCATGCAGGTGAAATTCATGGTGACCTCTAGTGGCCAGAGTGGATATGACAACAGCAATGTAAGCAAGTAATAATAAATACAACAGACAGAAACAAAAGCAACCACATGTTTTAAGGGCAACATGGAGGTAAAGTAATATTATGCATTTTTGAAGGTGATTCGTTTTGTTATGGTTCATATATATATATATATATATATATATATATATATATATATATATATATATATATATATATATATATATATAATCTTCTTCAACCAGCTTGCTGTACTACTACTACTACAAATATCAGTAATGTATGCATTATAATTCAACATGTAATATCATTTTGTACAAATAATAAATATATTTAACAATTCATTCATCTGTAATAATAATAATAATAATAATATGGTTCTGATCAAGCACTTTTGATTAACATCAGTTAGTTGTCTGTTTTTAATTAGCAACTTTGTTTTCTCTGCTTGTTATTTTCAGGATTTTTTTTGTTTTTTGTTTTTTGTTCCTTTATTCAGTCGGGCCTGTTCCTATCAGCCTGTTGGGCTTTTCTCCTCTTCTGTTCACCTTGTTGTAATTCATAAACTGGGCAACAACCAATATAAATAAAAAAAATACATAGAGTTTTGAATAAATTTAATTCAATTCAGTTTTATTGATCTCATAATGCTTGTACAGAAAAAAAAAAATCAATCCCACATGAACAAAGCTGCAGAATCTGGTTCAGAGAAGGTGGATCTGTGATGAATTTGAAGAGAAACCTCCAGCAAACTAACATAACTTAGATGAATTTGAGATGTTCATCTACAAATACTCAAATATCTCAGCCAGTATTTCCCCATCATTAGGGCATAAACCTCTTCTTCCTCTGAAACAGAGGTCGACAGAGAAATGTACAGAGTCTGTTGTTTCCTGAATGCAACATTCATAGACTGAGCTAGATGTTAAAATGTTTCCCTCAGGACTTCAGGATGAATTTATTTTACATCAGATTCACAAACACACATATTTATAGCTTGCAAAGACATTTGGCGTGTTGGAAGTTTGGGTTGTCTCGCTTCATCCCACATTCCAGGGGAGTTCTGGAGCTCGGAGTGAAGAAGACACACCCGGCGGAGAGGGAGGAGCCGGAGTGAGCGCTCAGCCTCGAAGCACTTTGCTTCCACCACGACAGAAACTTTTTCCACCGTCGTCCTGCATGGGAGGAGTCGGAGGATGACGTGTGCAGCCCGATCTGCTTCTTCATGATCCAATCCAACCTCTCATGAGTGTGAAGTTCAGACACTGAGCAGTGATGATGGTCAAGAATCTGTCACACCTCGTCTGATGTGGGAACCGCCTGGAGTTCACAGGCAGTTTGTGATGAGCCTGTTTCCAGGACAACATCAAGACTGATTTTAATTCAGCATTACATGCTCGCATAAACATCACAAGCGTTCAGTATTGACCTTTGACCTGGTGACGTTGCTCACAGAGGTTTATAAAATCCTTTTTTGCTGATAATTTCCAATATTGATGGTTAAATTTAAAGCATGCTTGTTTAATTTATTAGTAAAAACCTGCCTCTCTAAAAAGCTTGATTTGTTTTTAATTGTTTCTGACATGTTGCAATTAACCTGACTCCCCTCTCGGGTTCTAATTCGAGGTGAAGAGTTTGTTCAGACTCCTGCAGGCTGCAGTAACCAGCTCTGACCTGCAGGCTGCTGTCAGCGCTGAGGAAACTTCCATTCATCCATCTTCTGTTAAAACAGAGTCAGGAGGTGCTGCAGATGATCCCAGCTGACGGTAAGTGAAGGCAGGTTAAACACACTGACGGACAATGTAATATTTTAAAATCAAGTCATTATCAAAAAGGAACAATTTGGAGTTGAATGACAATTTTTTTTTCTGATCACACATTAAAAGTTCCTGGACACATATTGAGGCTGTGCAGAGATGAAACAGATCAAATGAAAAAGGTATTAGACACCTCAAAGCTGTGTGCAGGATGAAAAGGGAGGAGCTAGGTTCAGTGACTTTTTGAGAAAGTTGAATTGCAAGCGTGTCAGAAAATGTGGGAGGTTTTTAAAGCAAAACCAGCTTGCATGATCGTGTGTCTGCTTTTTCCATTGTGGGGAAACAGGAGGAGGGAGGGCTGCCGTGTGTCTGTGGTCTTGTGTTGCTGACATTGTGGGGTCCTTGTGTTCTTTTAGGGACAGGAAGCACATCTCCTTCATATAGATTATTGAATTCTAGTGTGAAGTCTGAATATTTAAGTCTGTAATGTCCTCTGAAGTGATGGAAAATAATTGCAGTGTGTGTGTGCGCAAAGGTAAAGCAAGGCACAGAGAAAAACCCGACCAGAAAGGCTTTTGTTTTTTCTTCTCATGGCCCTTGCCAGTGACTCACAGCGTCATCATCCTCCAGCCAGTCAGAGAAAGCCCGCCCCCCTGCAGTCTGCACCCCCTCAGTCTCTGCACACATGTACACGTACACATCTGGACTGCTGATGTTGCTCACGGGTCCACATCAGGAAGACAGAAATGCTGGAGTGGCCTCAGTTCATTGGATGTAAATCTCCCAACGCCACCCTGAAACGAATAAAATAAGATCTGTGGCCTAAAGAAGTGTTCAGAAAGTGTTCGGTGCGGTTTATTTCTTACACACAAGTGTTGCTGCTGTGAACTTTGTGTTTATCTAAACAACACTCTACATTCGAGTTGGCAGTCACATCGATATACAGAGGAAACTCTGGCATACACAAAATATTTATGAATGACATGTAAAACACGTGTGCTGTCACTCAGATTAAACTGCTGAGATTTTCTTCAACTTCATGAATTTATGTCATTTTGAAATGGAATTTATTCAACTGACTTTTACTCATAAAGCACAGCTCGTCACATATTCACACCGCAGCATTTCCACATCACTTTTTTGGATAAAGTGGACTAAAAGATACATTTTCCATATTATGTCTGATGAAGTTATAGCAAAAACATAAGCAGTACAATCAAAATCCTACCTGAGCAGGTCTCCACTAGGCTACATCTTTAAAAGCAGGTCAATGTACTTCATATAGTTTCTTTTTGTTTTTAATTTTACATATATATCATAAAGGCTCAGTGATTATATGTTGCTGTCTTCAAATAAGGAGGAAGTGATTGTGGAATAACTGTGGGAAGGGATGTTTTGAAGTTGGATATTTTAGAAGGCTATTTTGTTTTGATTTGCAATACTTTTTTAAAATAAAAATGCTTAATATTGTGAAGAACGAGAAACAAAAGTGTGTGAGAGGTAGTGTGTGTGTGTTCAAGATGAAGTAAGGTGGAATTAAGTATGATAATACTTGTTCACTGATGTGCTTTTATGGGTTTTATGTGTTTTGGGGGGGTTTTTCCTTGATATTTCAGAAGTGATTTCAAATGTTATGTAAGCAAATTTGAAGAAATCAGTTTTCTTGCATTTGTTTATCAGAACATTGAGATTCTTGTATCATGGTGTTATTTAAAAATTGTATTGTAATCTTTGAATGTATTGAACAAATGTCTGACTTGCTAAATCCCTGCTTTAGCTATTTTACTATAGGTTTCTTTTTTAAATCCTCACTAAACTTGATTCATGTGCTTCACACTTGCCTGTAAATCCTGCATCTTGTGTTGTTCTGTTCGGCCTTCTTCTCCTGGAAATCAGACACCTCCCTCCCCCCTTTCCCCGTAGCCCCGCCCCCTCTCACATAAGCCACGCCCCCTCCCCCAGGTTCTCCCTGCTCCCACCCCACCTCCCCTCTCTCACCCCAGATACCCCAAATCGGCAGCTCGTTCCCACATTAGCGGCATTAGCAGTGTCGACTCGCTCTGCCCGCCGCTCCGTCTCGTCCCCCTTCCTCCCCGGGACAAGCGGGACCGTCTCACCTGTGAGAGCGGTGAGAGCGTACCGGTGGGGCAGCGGTTTGGTCGAGCCCGGGCCGGCCAGGGTCTGTGTGTGTGAACGGGAGTTCTGGTTGAGGGACTTTGTGCAGTTGGCCCGTGCAGCCACCAGGGGCCGCTAGCACAGCTCGGTCTCTGGAGAAGCAGCGCTCTGCAGATGTTAGTGGAGGAGCCATCATGGAGCCAGCACACACTCTCCAGCTTCTAAATGAAATATCTGTTTTAACTGGATTGGGTTATACTGATTTGAGGCCTACAGGCTCACTGCAGACAGAGTGTCTGTCATCTGCATAAACTTAACTTAGATTTCCAATCAAGTAAGTTAATTCTAACAGTCACGACGAGGAAAAGCAAAAATTTTACAACCCTGAGTTGGGTTCAGTCGTCTTACTTATGGCAGACATGTTCAGTCAGATAGGTCAGACGCTGTGATGACTGACAGTCGAAGAGACCAATCAGAACCGAGGAGGTGGGACTTCAAATCAAGTCGTCATCTTCCTGCATCAGAACTGCAGGTTTGGACAAAACTGACACACATGCTTTAGCTTGGTGATGTAGGAACAACAACTCATAAAGCTTGATGTACACGGAGACACGTAATGCAGAGAAGAGTGAAAAAAACTACAAATTATAATCCAGCTGTTTCCCAAACTGAAAAGCAAAAACAAAGAAAGACAATTTACAATCATTTGAAAACACTTTCCTGAATGAAAGAATGTTAATATGACTGTGAAGTAAATATTTCCATAATAACAATGACCGAACCTCCCATGAACATTTCTTTGCCCTCAGGGTTTCATCTGGGTTGTCAAAATGTCAACAGTTTATAAAAACTGTATCAAAACTGCCCCAGTGAAATGTGTTTGGAGGTTTCGAGCATGAGCATCAACCAAAGGAGCTCTTCACCTGGTGAGGAAGCCATGTTACTATTTCACCTGCCTCCTGCTTACTGTGGAAAGGAAACTTTATTAATCATTGATCTGAATAAGTCAGGCAGCGATATAATACGGTTATAAGTCCCATTAACATCAGCCTGTTGAGAAACTGATGCTTCACCGGCTCTGCGAAGCCTCGGCTGCAACAGGTGATCCTTAGTGAACCTTTTTCATTCATTCTGCATGTTGGCAATTTCTTATTCTAAAGAAACACTAACAATGTGATTATCATCCACTTTCCCTCAAATAACTACTTTACCTTGACTGACTATTGGCAGTGGAGTTCATTCTGGTATTGTGGAAGGCAGAGTTGCTCATATGAGATCTTAGTGGCAAACAGTAATAAGGTTTTTTTTCAGATATTGGGGAAAAAAACTCAGTTGTTATTTTGTTCTTTCTTTTCAATTATCTGGGTTCAATTCATGTTAGCATCTTCTCCACATATTGATTGAAACCCAAATTGTTCCTGTTGTGGTTCGAGTGCTGAATATCAGTATTTTCCCTTTGTTTTCCTAAAATTAGGCTGTTAAAGAGTCAGAGGTGAATTCGAGCCATAACAACTCCTGATAGAACGAGCTCCAGGATTTGAGTGGCTTGTGATTATGAGCGGCTTACATTGTGGCGACACACACTCCATTCCTATCAGAAGGAAAAGCCTCTGAAAGGTGAGAAAAAAAAACTGTGAATAGACACAGATAAACAGTGGAACACAGAGAGAGGAAAGCTGGCTGAAACACTGGCCGGCTTTGTGTTTGTGTGAATAAGTGCTGGTCCTCTGCAGATCTCATCAGCCAGCTCTCAAAGTCCCCGAGCCCCTGCAGCCAATAATGTACTGCTGGCCAATCAGCAGGAGGCTGTTTGGAGGAACCCACCCACTTTCATTAGCCCCACCCTTGGAGGATGTCCTTTCAAAATGGGGGGGGAAAAACACTGCAAATCAAATCTCATGTGTGTTCAATGTGTAGCATATGTAGTGTAATGTAGCCTGCTGAATGGAGGTAAAGGAAGAGGCTGTTCTGATCTTAAGGCAAAGCCAAAAAATGATTTTCTGTGGTGGAAGAGATATTTAGTTCTGTAACTGAAGCTATATGGAAATAATAGAATGATCAATTCCAATTAGTCCAGTTTCTACTGAGGTGACTCTATTGTTCATTCAATGAAACATGACGGATTGAAGAAAAATGGTCCAACCATCTGAAGATGACGAGGCGAAATGCAAAAACCACCAATCTTCTGAAAACTGGACTGTGGGCCACCGTGAACAGGGTCAAGCTTCTATATAATCACACCTCCAGCGCTCCTACTCAGGAAGAGAGGGGAGCAAAACAGTGGGCAGAACATCAAAGACGTGAGGATGAGCCTGGAGGATCATCACAGGACAAACGGGATGATCCGGCACCATCGCCACCCAACAAAGACAAGCGCTGCCGCTTACCATCCTGTAATCTTACATCTTGTACCTTTGATAAATCAAGGTGTGGCTCCTGGACCTCACATGGCAAGAAGCCTTTAAGCCTCACGGAAGGTTTTACAAATATAAAGACTTGAGGATTGAGAAAGAAACAAAGAAGAAGAAGCTCCAGAGGGAATAATTTGTTGAAAGTCTCCACACTACAGTGGAGATTAAGTTTCCCAACAAGAGGCTGGGATTCAGTCGTTTAACAAGAAAATGTGTGTCTCTGGACATATTGATTGATAATGCTCACTTTAACACGTCAACATTTTCAAATGGAAAAGGAAAACTTTCATTGTGAGTGTCCGTTTGTACGACAGCCGTGCTCAGAGCCCCTGAAAACAGCGCCAAAGGTGGAACTTCTTGAAAACTCTGACCTTGACTGTCTCTGATAACTGTTGGTCCAATGTCGGCTCACTGGTACAAAACAGCTTCCATAGTTGTTTGTGAGGCCACTGCAAAGAGAATCAGACACTGAGGGTGCTGGTAAACCATCCGTCTCCTCTGTCACTTTATCCAGTTGAGGGATGTTGGAAGCAGGAGCCAGTCCCAAGTTACTAAGGGTAAAGTTATGGCTTACCCTGGACGGGTTGAAGGCCCATAACTTTGCAAGCACAGAGA
The DNA here is from genome assembly GCF_902148845.1 of Salarias fasciatus. Lineage (NCBI taxonomy): Eukaryota > Metazoa > Chordata > Actinopteri > Blenniiformes > Blenniidae > Salarias > Salarias fasciatus. The sequence continues at coordinate 14,077,030 of NC_043748.1, read as the reverse complement.
CAAACAACACAAGAGCAATTTAGAGTCATTAATCAACTTGCACATGCATGGGAAGAATATGCAGACTTCCACTGCCTTCTTTCTAAGAGGCAAGAATGCTCATCCTTATGCTACAGTTCAGCTTTGGAAACCAACAATAAAAAAAAAAATCTGTTGCTTAAGTTAGACGTCAAATCATCACAGTATGTCAGTGTGCATCAGATTGCATGTAATCTGTCAACCTCAAGCGTTAATTATTATGTAAAGGCGTCAAAGTTTGAGCCCTGGCTTTATGTCTTAAATGAAAAACACAGTTTCCTGACAGACAGCAAAACAAAGTCGTGCCACCATGAACACGGCAGAAACAAGGCAGTCATAAACTACCCGTTGTGTAACCTAAAGCCCCAGTAATCCCGTTTAAAACACCGCCATAAAACTTCAAAAACGCTCAGGTCCAATCTGAAGGTTTTCCTCCGACACGTCTGTGGAGACGCAGCATCTTTATCCATAAAGCGCCTTGCTAACGTGGCTAAGCGCTAACAGGAACCAGCAGTGGGCTCCGAGGTGTGCAGGAGCCGGGGCCGGGGGTGCTGCTTAATTGGCTTTGAAAGCCGCTAATATGGAAAGAAGGACTGTTTGAAAATTGCTGAGAGGGAGAGAAGGAGGGACATGAAAAGAGGAGAAGAAAGGAGAGGAAGAGGTGACCTGTGGCCCCCCGATGTCATACTGGAAACCGCCAGAGGGGGGCCATTTTAAAAACCACTCCATAAAGATGTTTAAGAGTTTGGGGCCTGCCAGCGTGGCAAGCAGGTAGCTTTGGATCTTCCAGGTTAACGCGTGCATGTTTTTGTCACCGTAAGACTAAATATCAAGAAAGTGCTTCAAAGCAACTCTTCATCTGTTCGTAAACTTATATCCAGTCTCACCCCGGCTGCAAACTGTCGCAGATGGCGAAATTGGCTGGTATGTGGCTTTACGAACTGCACTGCGAAATGATGCAAACTCAGTAGGACACAGTACGAAGCTTTGCAAGACTGTCTGAAATTATTTTTCCAAAAAATGAATCATGTTTAATTTTTTTGCTGCGGACTGTGGCGACTGGCTGGTACAGGGTTATGCATGAACAGTTCCAGATCAAGCCACCATATGCGGCGAGGGTTAGAAATGTGCAAGATCACTGCTTAGTCATTCCAAAGTCGTACGAGATGTTACGCAGTCAACGGAAAAGAAGAAAAGCCAAATCAGACAATCGGGGGTGATTGTGTTGCATTACGTGCAACATTGACCTGGTTTAATCCGCAACGAACTTCATCAGAAAACACCTTCGAGATGTAAACGAGATCAGACTGAATGACCACACACACCGTATCAGCCGCCAGCACTATGAGAACACTCCACCAGCTTCCACCACTGACCACATCAGTGTACAATCGCAAACAAGTTTGTTTTCTTTTTTGTTCTCTATTTAATAAACGTACCTTTTCGAGCTTTTGTTTCCCCACTCAGGTTTTTGCAGGACTAGTCACATTGTTGAATTCACACACGTACACAACAACAGTCGCCATGCAAAGTTGTCTTTCTTTGACTACCAGAACACTAAACCCATACCTTATCCAGCACATTAATCTTGGATCAACAGAGTCTAATGCATGCAAAACCTTGATTTGAATACTGCTGTTTACATGTTGCTCACAAAATCATTCTAATGTCACCAGCTGCAAAACACAAACCAAAAACACTATCTATTTGCATCAGCATGTAATTTATACACACACGTATTTGTAGTGGCAAAATCTATTCAAATGAAATGATTAAGTCAAAGCATTCAGTACTTCTCACTGCAGGTACATTTGCTTTACAGGGAAGCCGTTTTTCAAAGCTGATCTTGATATTTCTCTTTAGAATTATAAAAATCAGTTCATATAAAACAAGTTTGATAAGAGTTAATGAAGGAAGAAAATGAGAAGAACAGACTTTGTGATGACTGAATATATTTCTGGGCTTCTCCTTCTTGCTGATATTACACAAACATGCAGGAACACCTCGACAAGAGGCGCTGGCCCCTGAGGAAGCCGTTAACGCAACAGGTATCCCACCGGGCGCTCTGCCTCCACTCCTTCATCTTTTCATGTGGTAAAACCTGCTGCCGCCAGCAGCAGCAGGCGCAGGCAGACTGCACACGTGCACGCTGGAGCAGTAAAGAAAAGGTTCAGTAAGCTACATTTTAATTGACAGCATAAACAAAGATACAGGGACTTATAAAATACTCTTGACTTAAATAATCCACTTTTAGATTTCCACAAATGCATTTTTCATTTGTGTGGAGATCTAATGACCTGATGTCTTATCAGATATAGATTTCGTTTTTTTTATTCATGTTGCATTTTTTCAAAATATATATATATATGTCTGGAACTGCTGATTGGGGAAGACTCATTAGGCCAGACGCCGCAGGAGCTTGCTTCATTAGAAGCACTGGGGAAAGAAGAGGTGGAGCGAACAGCCAACAAAGTCATGCCGTCAAGACCAAAATCCAAACACAGAGAACAGCCTGGAGCACAAACAACACAGAAATCACAGGAACACAACCGGATCTGGCAAACAGGACAAAGCCCAATATATACCGAATGCACCAGGTGAAGACGATCACACACTCAGGCACAGGTGAAACACATCATCCTGAAAGGAAAGAGAGAGGTAGAACCTCAAAAAAACACAAGAACAATGAACATGAACCATGACAGTATAAAAAATAAACTATTTTTAATATTCTTCTTGCATTGTTATTATCTGCTTTACTGGGTGCAACATTCCCTATTTCGGATTGGAAAGCCTCATGCAAGCACAAAATTATGCATGCATGTAATCCAGCTGATAATATAATTAATACTGCTGAGGATTAACTTTATTTAGCCAATGCAGAAACTAGGGACAATCTGGAGACTTTATGTTTGGTTATGGCTCTTTTATAAACAGCAATCAGCATCTTCCTCTGTGGTTTTGTATTTATCCACAACGTTTGGTTCTTCATTTTGCGTCCTTTTACTAAACTGTTCGATTGCTGCTGACTTTTTGATGAGAAAATAATTTTCACAGATTTCAAATATATTTTCATTTGCTGTCCCCTTTTTTTCCCTTTGTTTTTATATGTTTTGACTTTCAAGACATGTGGCTTATATAAAATATCCTTCATCAGAATTTCTATAAAATGACTGTCTTCATGTGAGTGTTGATTCAAATGAAGTCAAAAATTGTATATTTTAATTATGCCGCATGTATACAAATGCCAATTCTAAATTCGTACTAGTGACTCTAAATGATGCGATCCAATGAGCATGAAAAAAAACTTGCGTGTGTTTGAATATTATTGTTCATTCAGTAAATGGAGCAAATGGTGTTTCACTGAATGCTATTTCATTCTATCATCGTTCTCATCTAATTTATGTCCTCCTGCTTATCTACTTATCCGCCAAAGAAATACACACTAAAACACTTTAAGAAGAACACAACCCACAGCTGTTCTGAACAGAGTTCCAGTGTTTCAGAGGAGTTTTCCTCTAATAGAGGAGCAGCAGTGTCTGTAATGTTAATAGCAGCGCATTGAGCGGCTGCTTAAACACACTCGCAGCCTCTTCTCTCCACACTGTGCCACCAAATGAAAAGGTCTGGGGGCTTTTAAAGGCCTCATCACACCTGCTGCCGCGCAGAAGTATGTCAGGGACGACGGGCCTGTTGACGGATGCCTTGAGTTTTATTTGTCAGTGGAGGGTTGAGTTGAGGAGAGAGCGGCTTCACTTCAGAATTACAGAGAAGATCAGCTGTGAAGTCGGCGTTTCCGCCTTTCGGTGATATTTCCAGGAGACTTCCAGGAAACATGGATGCTCAACATACTGTTGACTCCTGACAAGTGGAGAAGAAAAATAAAGAAAGACATCAGCTTTGTTCAATACACACATACATACACCCACACACACACACACACACACACAAAGAGAGCCTCTAATTTGATATTTATAGCAGTCTGAAAGGCCTGGATGCCACAGTGCATGGAGGGAAACGTAGAGGCGTGATTACACACTGCTATTCCCGGCCTTCCGACTGCCTCACTGTTAACAACGCTTTGCCACCGTAGCTTCTATTCTGACAGATCAAGAACGAACGATTGAAAATCACAATATTAGATTGAGCATGTAATGGTAATGTCTCGATGTCAGGAGAGTCAGGTGGAAACACAGGACCTGCAGCAGGTGGTGAGGGCGGCACAGCATGTAATGAACAAATAACTCCCTCCTTTTTTTCTCTCTCTCTCTCCTTCGGAACTAAATAAATAGTTAAAACTTCAACAAAAAGGCTAAAAAAAATGACTTCCAGCCCCGGGCACATTAGGAAAAATCCATTTCAAATAGCGAAACACCTGGTATTTTGTGAAAGCCGGAGGGGAGGAGATGAAGAGGGCGTGGCTTCCATCGGTTACAGTACACCTGCCTGCTGAAAATCTGCAGTCAATAAGAAATCCTTCCATGTGTTCAATTCATCACTGAGAAGAGGGTGGGCTGTCACACACATGCACGCACGCACACACACACTATCATTTTCAGTGAAAATGGACAAAGGCCACACATTCTTGACTCCCTGGGACCTTTTTTCCTCTTGCCGATCATCTCACCTTTCCAAAATACCGCAGAATAGATCCAAATTCTCCCTGTGTTTCCTTCATTAAATGTGTCTCATTTTTCGCCATCTTGAAATTATAATTGTTTTTGTGACGAGAGTGAGTTGAGGACACTGAGCAGCACACTGAAGCTGAGCGACTCCCATGAATGTCAGCTGCCTTTGTGTGTTCGTGCGGTCTGTCCGAAGAAAACTCACCACAAAATCACAAACCTCTCTTATGAGGAGCTGCTCTACTTTTCCATCTTTCCTTCTCTCTCTGGCTGATTCCCTCTCCTCCCCTACCCATCAGCCTGCGCCGCCCTTTAATTGCCGGAGCCCGACGACGCATGATCACAGGGCATGGCCGTATAGCGTGTTTGCATCGGGGTTGACCTTATGACCCCTTTACATCCGCATTGCGGCCATGTCCAAAAAGTCCCAGAGGGAATAAACAAAAAGAAAAACATCTCCTCCTTCCTTCTTCACCATTAGCGCCGGCCTGCGACGCCTCGCCGCGCCTCATACTCTCCTTCCTCGACTTCCAGTCGCCGAACCTCTAATCATAAGAAAATAACAGGGGTGTCAGGATGATCATAAAAAGCGCGCATATTTCTCCCTCCTGCTTCCATAATGTCACATATTACAGACCAAATGGCATCATGGGAAACACCTGCTTCGGAGCACACAGGTGGTGCAGCGCGAGCGGGAGACGGAGGTTGAGGCGGAGAGGGGAGTCTTCAGGAGATGTGGAGGAACGTGTAATTTAGAGCGTTTTAACAGAACAGGTGAGGCCCGCTGGAAGAATGCGTTTAAAAGAGTATAATTATTTTTTTTTTTGTCCGAGGGATACAGTTTTTTAGCAGGTGGTATTAGCTGTTAGCAGCTGAGGGAGTAAATTAAAAAAAATCATCAGTTTAAAGGTATTCGCCGCTGAGTGGTGCATTGTGACACGAGACATGTGGAGCTGAAATTAAATTCATATCGTGACCTGCTTATATCCAGTTTAGCTTCACCTCTTCGACACGTCCCACGGCAATGGGATCCATTTTCAATGGGAACGATTTAAATATAGCTCTAAATGAACTCACCTTCATCGATTTCCATGTGAACGGACACGGTTTTCAAAACGTCGCCACATTAATGCGAAACTTTTCTGTGACAAAAAACACTGTCATGTAAATGAGGGATGAAACTCACTGCTGATTGATTGACATTAAACTTGCGATATGAAGGCTGCAAAACATCAATCTCAGAGAACACGGCCTTATGTAGTTTGCATTTGGTAGAAGGTTTTTTTTTTGTTTTTTTTTTGACACATGCATGAGTGAATCTATACCTAGAAAAGATGCTATTTTCCTGTGATGGATGATAGAAACCATGGCATGCTGGGTAAAAGACAATCCCCTCCCTCAAACCCCGCTAGAAATCTCTCCGCCTCTTAGTTCTTCGTAATTTGCACCCTTAAGTAATATCTGTGATTCTGCACAATCACAGATATTATGAGCAGTTTCCACCATTAATCTTCAAGCTGGGTGATAATAGGTGCTGAAAAGAGCAGACGGGTTAAACTGTGATTAATTTAATCTCGCCACTTATCTAGAGATTGAAGCCATCGACAAGAAGTAGCGAAGGTTTAATCATTTTCGTTGAAGATTTGTTTTAGAGGCTTCGATGGCGCATATATTTGATCCAGATTCAAGGAGTAAGTTCTCAATGTGTATCAGTGGAAGACTTGAAACAAAGGGAATGATGGTGATTTCTTTTGGCGATTAGATGACAAAGGAGCAAAATTATGCAAAAAAAAAAAAAAACTGCCGCATGCAGCTGAGCGCTTCTTCCACGAGTCCACCACAGCTGATTTCCAGCAAGCCTCCAAAATCCAGCTGGGAGGAAGCCTCAGTCTCTCAAACACACACACACACACACACACACACACACACACACACACACACACACACACACACACACACACACAGAGTTGTGGTGGACTGTAACTCATGTTAGGGAGTGGTAAGAGTGTGAGAGAAACCAGAGAGGAGAGGAGAGGATACGTTTCCACCGAGGTTAACTCTTCGTGTTCCCTCCACAGTGACCACATTCACAGTAATTAGAGGGCTGCTGATAAAAATAGTGTGTGTGTGTGCGTACGTGTGTTGTCTCAGGGGTCCAATTGTTACTGATGTGGTTGGAATTTTAACCTGTTTTAACCCGGTTTGAAAAATCCACTTTCTACCTGTTTGCTAAAGTCCACGGTGGCATTTTTGCATGTGGTTGATTCAAATCCCCCCCCCCCCCCCCCACAAAAAAGGAATATTTTCCTGGTGTAAGTTAAGATTGAGTGTTGGAGAGCCATGGGAAGGTACAAAATGAAAAAAAGTAGATGAAGAATTACAGCAAACGACAAAAAGGCAACAATAAGAAAGGGATCGTGAGAGGTGGCAGTATGGGCGGGGAGAGAAAATGGAAAGACTGATGTCTCAGACAAAAGGAAAGAGAAAAATCACAGGGAAAGAAGAGGAAGGAAGGGGGGAGTGGGGGGGGCAGCACTGGAGAGAAGGACACACCGAGACGGTATGATGAGTGCATCAGGATGAGAGGAGGAGGAGGAGGAGGAGGAGAGAGGACCTGGGTTTTAAGGCACTGGGAAGTTTCAGAAAGAGGAAAAAAAAAAGAAGTCAGTCAGTGGGAGGGGAAAGAAAACAAAGGAAGGCAATGGTGGATCTCTGAAAACATCATCAGATATTTAAATTCCTTTAAGTGGATCATTTCTCTGTTTCTCACATGACTTCAAGTGATGTTTCATTTTCCTCTGAGTGAAGTGTTAAACAGGAGCCGTACTGGCAGTAATTATCGGGTTAAAATAGAGGTTTCGAAAAGCGTCGTCTTCCTTCCCTCAATAAACATCTGGCAGTGATGTCATAACTATGGGACGAAGCCGCCGCCGCCACCTGAAGAGTGGAAGCAATGTTCATCCGTTTCTGATAACGGTGCATCGAACTGAAAGTGTTCTTGATGTTTTTGTAACTGACTATAAACCAAATAACTGCTTTCAAATCGGACATTAAGTCTTTCTTCACAGAAACTCACACACAGCCTCGACAAGCAGCGGCCTAAAACACTGATCTCAAAGGAAAAGAATGTAAAACCTCTCTCTCTCTCTCTGTCTCTCTCTCTCTGTCTCTTTCTCTCTGTCTCTCTCTCCCTCTCTCTCTCTCTCTCTCTCTCTCGTCTCCTCCCCCTCATGTGTCAGACACACATATTGCTTAGATTAAACTGCCACGGAGGGAGAGACAGAAAATGAGAGAGGAAGAAAATATTCTTTTTCCCACATTTGACCCAGACTCTCTCTCCATCTCAGATTTTCCTCTGATCTTCTTTATTCCTCTTCATTTCTCTCACGGATAAACTCCGGAAGCTTCAGAAATTAATGAAACCTTTGTTGTCATTATACTGACAAACTGAACTTTACTTCCAAGTTTACTAGTTTAGCGACGACTCCTCAAGGCAAAAAACATTATTGTAGGGAAGAAAGCACAAATATATCAATAAATACAACCTTATTACTCTTCAGCAAACTGATCCTAAAGGCTCACAGTTCTATGATTGAGCCTGTTTCTAATAAATCTGAAGCTGCTACAAGCCTGATATTAACTATTAATTGACACAAACACAAATATTGTGGAATGGTTACAGGCAACAGTTCTCACCAATATGGTACATAAGCAGCTTAATATTTCGACTTGAATAATCCATATGTGAAATTGCTGTAAATTTGGATTCCAGAACTCTACTTTAGAGGGTCATGGTCAGGCACGTGTAACCTCACTGATCTCACTGAAAGTAGTTAAAGATCACAACAGAGTGGTCAGGGTCAAACCAGGGGCTCAACAGCTCATCCGCACAGAAACATGGAGGAATTAGCAAATGAAATCTCAGGTGACAAAGAGTTTCATTATCTGAGCTCTCTATTCCAGCCTGGACTAACCTCATCTAGTCAAATCGAGAATTACAAAATTAGAATGATCCTGATATTTAAGCTCTGAGACAGTGTTACAATCACTGAGCCGAATCGGGGCTGGGCGCCAGTGGCGGTCTTCATGCAGGTGTATTTTCACATCACAGTCCAGTGATGTTAGTGCTGATTAAGAATATAACTGTCATTATGTTCAGTTGGTATTAAAGGATAAGTACGGTTTAAACAGCTTTCACGTTGTTTATAGAATGAAGTAGAACAATATACTCACCCAGAAGGCTTTTCAGATGCGAACAGTGCTTTGGGAGAAATTTAGATCCAAAATCGAGCGGCGGACATCCGTATACGTCTAGCAGACGGGGCATCGGTAACGCCGCTCCTAAAACGGCTTTAATCGTCCGAAAACTCATTAGTTTCACCAATATTTCATCACGGTCCGCTCACGCCTCTCCTCCACGACAGCCCGGTGTCGGGAGATAAATGTTGTGGTTCTGTTGACCTCTGAACTGGAAGCTTTGTTTACTGATGACCCGTCTTTCTAGCCGTATACGGATGTGCGCCGCTTGATTTTGGATCTATATTTCTCCAAAAGCACTGTTCGGATCAGAAAAGCCTTCTGGGTGAGTTTATTGTTCTACTTCATTCTAAAAAAAAAAACGTGAAAGCTGTTTAAACCGTACTTACCCTTTAAGGTTGCAAAGCATATCGAAAATTTATTGTTATCATGATATCAAGGCGTTGCAGTATAAGCGGAAGGATCAAATGCCTGATTGCACTTCAAATAAAATACTAAATCTGTTAGAAAATCACCATTAATATAGGCCAATCATTTTTAGTTTTTCAGAGTTAATAACTGTGAAATTCGGTGTATCAGACTGCAGAATGTCTGAGGTCGATGCTTCAGTCCACCATCTCCACACGTCCTCAGTAAGACTCTGAATCCCGTCATTATCGGCGTGTGAATGAACGTAGCAATCGAAGAAGTGGAGTCCATTCTATCTTTTTTACTGGGCTCAGATGACTGTTTACCCTGCATCAAACGGGATCATTAAACGCAGTAGTTAGAGGGGAGCGCGGGCGAAACGCTCTATTTCTGCAGCTCCCGCTCGCTTCACCTGATCATCACCTGATCCAAGATGGCGCCGCCCTGCTGGTGGCATGGAGGAGGATAGCCAGGTGTGGAGAAGTGTTCTGTCTGGATTATTGATACACTTAATGCTGAGCTTGCACATTCAACCAATGCATTTCACATTTATTCACTAATTTTTTTTTATTCTGGATGTTTGTTGTTGTTGCCGTATGACTGATATGTGTTGTCTGCATCCGAGACTATTTTGAAGTAGTAACTTTGTCTTGATCAATTTGTTTTGTTCGTACGATCAGATGGGAAGAGTTGAAAAGGTGTCAGAACTCTGAGTCATGAGTATAAGAAACAGCTTCTGTATTTTACTCTGAAATGATATCATACACTCAAGTAGTCTTCATGAAGACTTCTTGCTCTGAAGTTTTTTTCTGCATATATATGTGTAAAAAAAGGTTTTATTGGTGTGAGTCTTAGTGGCTTTAGTGTTTAAATAAACTGAAGAAAATTAAAGAGCCTCTCCCTCCTCCTCTCTTTCCATTTTTTTCTATTCTCTTCCTTTCTGTTCGCTTGTCTCTCAGCCAGCCTCTGGGTTTGTCTCCTGGTTTTGCAACGTCACCCTGCCACGTCGAGGATGGGCCGTCTGCCTCTTTCCTCTCTCGCTGCCTCTCTCCTTCTGCTCCTGTGTGAAAGAGGTCACTGGAGGTAACGAAGAGCAGGAGACAATGATCGAGGCGATGAGAGGAGGAAGCAAACGGCTGAATTCGGTTTGTTTGTGAAACTTTCCCCAAAAGCCGACATGCTGATTAAGAGCGTCGGCAGACTTCGCTCTGAGCTCAGTGAGCCGTATGAGAGGAGATTATTCTGAGAGCTGTATGGGCTGAACCGGCGTCTTCGGCCCACATTAACTGTAAAACCCAGCCTGCAGTCTGCACACTGAAGGATTCTGGGTAGAAAGATCCAGCACCTGCAACTGATTTAACTGCAAAACTGCTGAAAACGGTGAGAGCAAGTGAGCCGGTTTTTCAAATCTAACACAAGTTTAACTTCATCGAAACTTTATCGTCTAAATTCAGAGTCATGGGGGTCAGTCACACACACACACTCACACTCGCTATGATGGACAATTGTGAGAAAACCCACGGGGAGAACATGAAGCCTCAGAGACACAAACAAGCCTAAACTGCTGAACCACTGCTCAATGAGAAGCTCCTGCTTTGCTTTAAATTAGTGCCCTGGAAATCCTGAGTCAGTATACTCTAACTTCATATATTTATTATTCAAATAAGGATAAAAATACAACACGTGCTTTTGGAAACGTCCTGTCGTCTGTATAAGTGATGCTGCTGGTGTGACTGAGTGACGTACAAGATGAAACTAGACAACATGAAATTCAACAAATTCACAGTGAAAAATAATATGGAGAAGGATTAAAAAAAAAGCAACAAACCAACTTCTGTGAAAGAGGCCATGATCGCGGCTGGTTTGTGAAAACCAGACCAAATGAATACAAATTTTAGAAGTGAAAAACTTCAGATCCACATCAACAAGTGTTTAGTATTAAGTACAATAGAATTACACAAAAGATACTTTCCAGTCATAATGTGCCTTAAACAATGCACATATAATGTTGACATTGCACTGATTTTCAGATATTTGTTTAAAGGGGCTGTATCATGCTTTTTTAGCTAGCCAAACCCTAGAAATGGCATTAACATGGTAATAGTTTATTTTTGGCGCTAAGGAAAAGTCATTTTGTGCAAAATAAAAGATTTCCTGGGGCTAATTCTGAAACCCGGAAGAGAAAACGCTCTGCTTCACTGAAAATCCCGCCTCTCCCCCTGTGGACTTTGACTGACAGCGTACTTCAGCCAATCGGTGCTTCAAAACAAATATGCTGGCTAGCTTTAGCTCTTTAGCTCTAGCTTCTCTACACCCAAAGACACGCGAAAACGTCTTTTCCTGTTAGAAACTCGCCAAGCGCAGACCCTTCAGACTCTTGCTCTTGCTTGACTGTTGCTTTCAGACCATGGTTAAAGTTTATCTCCGTAATCGGAGATACAAAAAGCGGCAACGCTGATTGCCGAGGGCCTGCGGGAGGGGGGCTCAGGGGGGCTCAGGGGAGCCATCTTCTCCGTGGGATGTCAACGTGGGAAACAGAGCGTTTTCACGGGTGCGGGAGGGGCTGCCTCTCTGAGCAGCTGAAACACGAGGAAAGCTCAAACACGCAGGCACGAAGGAAAAAACCGATTTGGGGGTGTTTTTGGTGAGTACATAACTATAGAACAAGGTTAAAACATACAAAAAGTGAATTTTGCATGATGCAGCCCCTTTAAATGTGCAGCTTTCGTTATACTTCTTTGCATGGAAGCAAAAGAAAAACATTGATATAATAAATTATTCTGCTTGAATTTTGCATGTCCTGCCCTCAGCTGAATGAATTTTGGGCCCTGTAGTCTCGTCACTGCTCATTCTTGAAGTTTACAGTGTGCAGCCCTGCGGCTGGCGGTGGGATCCATACCTTGACTTTCCTCTTGACTGTGTGTTTTCACAGGCGGGTGGGGGTCACTGACCTCTCAGCCAATGAGGCGCAGTGTTGATGCAAAAAACACATGCAGGAGCGTTGGGCGGCAGGATTCACATTCCACAGGCCGGACGTGGATCTATACGAAATGATGCATCACATATTGGTGCAACAGCAGTTCATGTAAGATGAAATAATGAAATTGTTTGCAGTGATTCTGAAATCCGTCAGGCTCCAACAGGCTTCCAGAGAAGCAGGATTCTTTTTACAAACGGCTTTGAGGTCATTTACAGCTCACCTGACGCCATTGAGAAGCACCTTAAACCCAAAGCCCCGCCCACCCGGCACCTGAGAGGTGATAAAAGTTTTCAAAGAATTGATAGAAGCATCCTGGAGGGTGGAGAAGAGGCAGCTGGTAAAGCTTTTACAGTGTCGGCCCGAGCCGCTCCCCCTCCCCCTCCGGCACATTAACGCCGCCGACCTCTGACCTCTGGCAAGGGGGACGAGCGCCGATGCCTCACAGATTAACCTCTGCTCGTAGACACACACACACACATAAACCGAGCGTCATTCATTACATCCCTCTGCTGCTCGAGCGAAGGCTTTCTTATCCGCGGAGGCGGATTTGCGCCGTGTCCGTTCCTCAGCAGCAGCAGCAAGGCGCTGAACGCTTCCAGATGTGCTTCAAAGAATATGAGAGAAGGAGGAGAAAAAAAATGTAACAAAGAAAATGCTGTTGTGTTTGCTGTTTGGAGTCCGATAATTCACTCAGGAAGTGATCAGTGTTTCTGTGTGAGTCCGTAGAAGAGGAGCGTGTTTGACACGTATCACCCTGCAGGTTGACTCAGCAGGGTGTCGCGTGGATCGGTGTCTGCGCCCGTGTGAGTTTTATCTACTAATCGCTGTTTGTTTGGGTAGGGACGGTAGGTGTGTGACCGCAGAGGTACAGTAGCGCCGATATATGTTGCTCCGTCTCTTCCTCTTCCTGAGCTGCGGGTTTGGGCTCACGGCCAAGAGAAAACATGAGCTGAAGGAGCTCCGGGGCCGAAACCCTGCAGGCCGGACCCAGGGAGCAGTCACCGAGTCAGAACGTAGGGAATGGTTTGGCCCCGCCCACCGCTGTATTAAAATGTGAGGGTTTATAAATGAAGTGTGGGAAATTAAACTGAAGTGAGGTTAAAATGGGCACAAAGCTTCAAACTGACACGAGAGATTACAACAGTTTGATCCCAATGCGAGGAAGTGTCTTTCATTTGGTTCATGAGCGCCTTGAACTCTGTCGCCCTCATATGAATGTGTTCAGGACCTCTAAAACACTAGAGATCAGATGTATGGATCAAGTTCAAGTCTAAGTTCACATATACTTGATTTTGTGTAAATGTAAAGAAGAAAACTATAACTTTGTAGATGTATTTTGGCTTAATAAATCTCTCTTTATAGCAGGATCATCTTCACAAATACACACAAATGCAGCACAAAGCCACAATCCACTCATGTATTCTCAGCTTGATATGAGCCGAGTCATGATTTTTATTATTTTGAGAAACCACTAAAGTACCGGTAACCACAATAAGGTGCCCAATTATATGTTTATTTGACCTCAATCTAATTCTGAAACATTAAACAATCTTGACATGTGTTCGATCTGTAAACAGATTCTGATCCTTGCATTATTAGTATTACCTGGACCACACACACACTCACACGCAGAGGCACACAGGTGTGTCTGCAGACTGGAGGCTGTGGATTTACTGCTCAGGAAATGGACACCAGCAGAAGGTTATGACGCGTCATTAAAGCACACAAGTTTAATTTGACGATTTCTTTTTGGCACAAACACAAATATTGTCAACACAACGCTAGAAGAGATGCGGACCTTCAGATCAGTCACTAACGAATCCCAAACCGAAGGTCATCACTGCTCCATAATGTCAGCCTTGTCTCAAGTGCAAGTTTAATGGATGTCGTCAAAGCTGAATGAAAGTACACACATGGACAGTGTGTGTGATTTACACTGACTGGTCTTCAATATAATGTTTAATGTATTTAACCAAATTCCTTTAAAACAATTATTAATTCTGATTTATTCACCAAATACTTGGAAAGAAAGTTTTACTTTAGTCACTCTCCTCTCCTTAAATCAGTAAACAAACTTTAGATGATATTCACAGTCAGCTCAGTGGGAGAGACAGCGGCTCTGCAGCTCATCAACTGTATGCATAATAAAGTCAGTAAAACTTCAGCAAATTCAACCAGGTCGCTTTATTGAGGCAACATATCAAGGTCAAAGCTGCTGAACTGCATCACATTAGATCTTGTAACAGCAGCTGATTGAAAGGCTGCAGAGTTATTGAGGGTATGTTTGTGTGAAGAGCAGCAGGAGACGCAGAAGACTCCGTCTTTCTGCCGAATAAAGAGATCTGATTGCATGTTTGCATGTCGTGCCAATTAACTCCAACTTATCATTATTGTCATAACACTCCGGCTAAATGAGCGTCTGCGCTCGGGGGGAGGTGGGGCCCTGCGTGCACGTAGCCGTGTCTGTCTGGGCATGTGCTGTTTGCACCACCGGGTCCTCTTTACGTATACGAGCTTCAATCATAAAGAGAAGGAATTCGAACTGTGAGAAGCTCCGACACGTGAAAGTGAGCTCAGAGTGAAAAGACCAATGACGGAGTGCAACACTTTAACTCTATCGGATGTGAATGGGATTAAAGGGCAATTCTCTCCAAGCGAGGCAGAAAATTTCAAGTTAAAAGCCTCCGTTTTCAGTTCATATGAAAAAAGTTAATTTAGCATATTATAGATGCGGCTCCCTCCTTTTCAAGACTCTTACATTTTAAAAAATTAATCATGTTGTGCCTCAAAAACACTAAAAAACACACTAAAATATATGCATAGATAGAGTATGTGTATGTGTGTGTGGATGTGGAGACATATGTTGTAATATGTGACCGTCCATCAGATTGTTTCAGAGGTTTGGAAAGACGTCACAAAATCATCAGGAAATGCAGCTTTATATTAGATCACGTCACTCTAGATGAGACTTCTCGGTCGTTTCAGCACACGGTAATGAAGCGTCTCTCATATGTACGAGGTGGAGCCAGAGTCGCAGCATAAGTGGATATTTTCCCTCTGCTGATCGTTTCTCTCTCTGTCTGGCAGCAGCGCAGTGCTCATAGTTTCCATCCTCAGCCTGTCTGTGTGTGCGTGTGTGTGTGTGTGTGTGTGTCTGAGTGTGTGTTAGGAGAAAAGAGGGGGATGGGTTTGATATTCTTTGCATGTTGGGAAACAGAGGGAGAAAGTCGGAGTGACTGAGACATTAAAGTGTGTGAGGCATTCCTCTCTCTCCTTCCCTCTGCGGCGGCTCTGACTCACTCCTCAGTCTGCTTTTCCATTCCTTCACTCTCAGCTGGCCTGGATTTCTCCTCTTTATTCAAATCCAGCCCACCTCCAGCTCTTTGCAGACTTCTTCAACCCCTCGTTGTCTTTTCAATCCCATAATTTGCTCAACTTCTCGTCTCCTCCTTCCTTTGACATGGGGAAACTTCATCTGGATGACGACCAAAAAGAACCCTCACGGCCGCACCATCAGAGAAACACTCCCAACATTAACTGTGAGGGTGGGATTGACCTCTGACGGGGGTCTTTCTCTCTAAGTCCGCCTCCGTTCAGATTTTTAAAGCACATGATTCTAGCATTTGGTTTGTTTTTTGTTTTTGTTTTGTTTGTATGTGTGTGTGTGTGTACGGTAAATGATTTCCAAATGAACTGAATTTTGAACATATTGCATTAAAGAAGTTATCTTCACATATTCATCCATCAGAGGAGCCTTTATTATAGATCAATTATTTTAAATTTAAAAAAAAATTACAATGCACATTGTATCTAAATCTCAAAGAAGTCGTCAAAAAACGAAACAAAACAGTCACAAAAATTACAGGAGAGTCACAAAGTTTGCTGCAGAGAGATATCAGAAAATGGTGAAAAAGAATTCAAAAAGACAATTTCCATTTTTAGAATGTTTTTCCTTTGTTTTTTACATTATTTATGAATGGGAGAACAATAAAAATGAGAAGCCAATCAAAACTGTACATTTAATGCAATTACATGATCTGTCATTGTCTGAAGAACTGCTATTTACCACAAAAAAGTTAAAAGGAAGTAGTGGAAAAAGTAACGCAAATAACCCGAAGCACAAAATCACATGATCTGACTTCATAGACATAAAACAGCCACAAATAATTAAAAAAATGCTGAAAATTGACACAGATCCCCCCCCCCCAAAAAAAAAAAAAAACTACTTTTACATAAGAGTAAAGACATACAAAACTACCAGAACAAATAAAAGATGGAACAAAATGACCAGAAGCACAATGTGCAGAAAAGCAGCTAAAAGGCACAAAGTGGCAGTATTCAGTATCTACTGTGATATCTAATTGTAAATGAAAGTAAAATTCTATGCAGATGACATCATTCATCATCTACTCCTCGTTTAAAATATAACAGAGGAGGATCTGAGGAAGTGTATGGCAATTTTTACACATATTTTGCTTTGCGTTTGTTGAACTTGAATGAGCATGTATAATATTTAATTCTGGTGTGTAAGCAATCATGTAAAGCTAAGGAACTCTAGAAAACAAAGCCATTTCCTGTAAAGAATTGAAGCTCTATTCTTCTCTGATAAAGTCGTTAAATGCAAGTCGAGGGGAGCCAGGTGAGGAAACTGCTTCTCTTTACAATCCCAAAGGAGCTGATTTGTCACAATTTAAAGCCCAATTTAAAACAAATAACACAAGTGCTAAAAGATGTAGTGAAACAAAATATCATCTTTGTGTTTGTGTATATGAGTGCAAAGCTTTAGATCAAGACTGATTTGGGAGCTAATATTTTGACATTAAAAGATAGATAAGATGCATGAAAAAAAACCAGTATCCAAGGTTCTTCAAAGCTAATTCACTGCAGATCAATGTAAACCAGGTTGAGGATGGACCCTGCACTGAAGTTTGTACTGTTGTCCACATGTTTTGACCTTAGAACAGCTGCACAGACTAATTTTTCCTTTTCAGGCATCATGTTTTCTTGTCCACATGTAGAAAACTGCAGCATGCATTGAAGCAGTCTGAGCTGAAGCTCCACGTTGAAAGACTCATTCCACTTTTTCTGTGATTCTGTGTTGTTGTTTCACACATAGGATGTTTCTTGTGGTGAGCAGTGGAGTGTAAAGCATCACCACACACACACTCACACACACACACACACACACACACACACACACACACACACACACACACACACACACACACACACATACACGTATTTAGATGCCAAGCCTGTCTGAGTTTACCTTGGCAAACATCAAAAAAGGAGAAAGTAGCGTATAGATGCCATGGCCACCCTCAGCAGCACCTTACTTAGATTTTACTACTCACACCACAATGGCTGCAAAACGTCATGCTGGTGAGACTACACCTGCAGGGACTGCAGTGTGAGCGCCATGATTAAAAAGCAGCAGCGGTGGTGGATTCTGGAGAGCTGAGTTCAGTTTGACCTCAGTGACAGTGAAGAAGTGGAATAGTATCACAGAGGAAGAGTTACAGAGCAGGACGAGGGAAGCAGGGTGAGTCATACATGTGGACGTGGCTTCCCTCTCCCTCTCTCCCTCTCTCGCTCTCTCTCTCTTTTTAGATTTCCCTTCACTCCTCCCTCTTTTTACTTACCAAACCCAGGCCAAGCCTTCAATTATCTGCTTTTGGCAAAGAAAGAAAGAGCAAGAAGGAGTCGGTCTTAAAACTTTTCGGTCTTTCTCTCTCCCTGTTTGCACCTCTGTCTCTCCCGGCCACGGGAAAAGCCTCCTTCACTGAGACTCGACTGTTTCTCTAAATAACAGGTGGCAGAACGATGCAGTCAAACTCTTTCAGACACAGTTAAACAAATCAACTCCAAGACGTTCGTGAGGGAAGATGCACATTGTTTGCATCTGTTCTTGCCACATTCTACCCCCTTTTAGAACCCTTTAAAATGCAGAGAATTGTCAAAATATAGCTCCATTTGATGAAAGAGGCTGCAGCTGAGATGGAGCTCAGCCGCTGTGTTTGACAGCTGTGCCGCAGATCTGCCATCACTGGACACTCTGGACCTTTTGGAATTCAGATACATAAATAATTGCACCAAACGGAAAAAAAAAATTATCTTTTTGTTGTGTGACGCTGCAAACGCTTCATGTATTCGGAATAAATGAGTTTCAAAAAGTCACATTCTGCTGATCCAAGATATCAAAGTACCGTCAAAAGCACCAAACTACACTTTATTTAAAATTATGAGCAAGTATTCTGCAGCTTCAAACGCAGAGCTACTAATCTATAATATTGCTTTGGCATGTGTTCAATGAATATTTTCTTTTTTACGAGGGTTTTCCTGAAACTTCTGGAGCGTGAGGAACAGCCAATTAACTGCTGGTCAGTTCCTCACACACACACACACACACACACACACACACACACACACACACACACACACACACACATCCAGCTCAAACATGTGATTATTAGCTGTAAACCTCCCGTTTTCGCCATACACACACTTGTAGTAAATCATCGTTAGCAGGGAGGCCCCTACACACACACACACACACACACACACACACACACACACACACACACACACACACACACACACACACACAGGTATAGTCTTCACAAGACCCCGAGCTCTTCTCCCATCTTTGCCAGTAGCGTAAACTTCAAACAACCAATAACTTCCGATCATAAAGAGCCTGTTTTACACACACGCACGCACACGTGCACCCACACATGCACACACACTTAACTATTAGAGTGGAAGGGCTTTAATGAGAAAGCAGCAGGTAAGCTAACCTTTTCATCCTCTTGCACTCTCTTTCGTGCACCCACACACACACACACACACACACACACACAGGCGAGGCTGTCTTGCTGTGTGTGATGACAGACAGCTGTGTGTTTGGGTTTTACAACCTGGGAGGAAGTGCAAAGTCGACAGCAGAGCAACATCAAAGTGGCTGCTACTGTACTGCATAGATCCATCCGACGCACTGACGCAGGCTCACTTTGCACAGATCCCTCACCGTAGGTTTACATTTTACTGAGTTACCTTTAAAAATGCAGATATGACACATTCACACCAATCTCACAGCAAACTGGATGATTTTTTTCATTTTTTGTGTGTGAAACGCTGTAATGTTGGGTCTTGTTTGTATGTGTGCATGTGTATACACTAAAGTTAAGCTCAGTTCAGATCAAGACGACGTGTGTGCGTGTGTGTGTGTGTGCGTGGTTGTGCAGCTCCACCCTGCCGTCTGCTGCCCGACCACAGTGCATTATGAACACACAGCCAGTAAGAGAGGGAGTCATTCAGTCAGACAAAAAAAAAAAAAGACCAGCCAGTCAGTCACAGCAGAACAGGGAGTAATGACTACTTCTATTTCAGTCTGTTTGGACAACTCAGAGCCGACCAGCCGAGGATGCACACGCACACACACACACACGCACACACACACACACACCCTGTTCTTATTCCATTTGACTTTTCTTCTTCCTTTGTCGTCAGGTTTTCACTGTTCTTCCCGCTCATTTTCTCTTCTATCAGTCTTACCTGTTCCCTCCTCCTCCGCTCTCTGGTTCTTTCATCCTCTTGTCTCTTGTTTCTGTGCTTCATTCACATTTTGTTGCAAGTTTATTGAATCCAACTTCAGACAGAAATTCATTTTCCTGGTTTTTTTTTTCCACATGCCGTTTTCCTCAGGGTGATTCGGTCTCATTAAACCTCAATGTGACAACAACCCACGTATCGCTGCGCTATACAGAAACTCCAAGTTTTAATTTTACAGTGACTTTATGGTTCTTTGTACCTACTACAAGGAATTTCAAAGGGATTGTGTAAAATGGGGGGGGCAAATGTATAGAAGACATTGCCAAGAAGTATTGCTACAACATATGAAATCCTCTGCAACATATTTACTTTTGCGCATGTTTAAAAGAGTAGTTTTTTTTCTTTACTGTTCCAACCTCTCAGTTAAGAATGAAGTCCAGTTTAGGAAAGCCCAGCTGTACAGCATGCAGCAAAGCTTCAGTTAAAGACTCTGCATTCTGCAGCAGTGCAGTTCCTGCCTGGGTTCATTCCTTCCAGTTAATGACTCATCAACTCTGAATTATACGTCTTTAGCAGAGATGCTAGTAAATGCGCTTTCACATGAATATAAGATACGCACTTTACACTAACCAGTCAAACAATGTGAGACTGGACATTATTCCTATGATGATATGTAGGCTGAGACTAGCTTGTATTTCATACACAAGCAAAATAAAGTTCCAGTAATATTTTGAAGTGTCCCTACTTCAGCTCACTACTTTTACTAGTAAAAACGTATGAAATTCTTTTTTTTTTTTTTTTTACCATGAAGAAAGAAATACTTCATTGATCATTCGTCGCTTCATTTCAACTCAAAGTCCCCAAATCACCCACAAGCCACTGTGCACAGACATCAGCATTCAGTCGCTGACATTCCAAGACATGAAAACAGTGAGAGTAAAAATATATTTCTGGAGAGTTTTACATGTTTGTGAGGAAACTTCAGCTTAACATAACCCAAGCAAGAACTAATCTGAGAGTGATAATTGTTGTTCTGTGAATTGTTAAAGGTACATTTAGTTTAGTCTGTTTTTTTTTTAAGTTAAGCCATACTCTTCTAAATATAGTGGCGTTTTTTTTGGTTGCCGTTTTTTTGACTGAAACATTTCCTGAAGAGATGTAATAACTTCATCCAGCCAATCAGAGGCGTGATCAGGTTCCCGTCTTGTTTCCCGTTCCAGCGTCTCCATCTGTACTGGTGATTTATTGGGAACAACCGATTCCTCCTCTCTCTCTACCTTTCATTTATCCCCCCTGCATCCTGCCTCCCGTCCACATTTTTGCCGCCCGCCCGGTCGCCTCCACGAGATCTGGTTTTTAACGATCCTGTCGAGGGCCGGAGTGGGGAAAAGCCTCACTCCCAGGGGGGAAACAGCTGGGACCGACACAAATTTCAGGTTTAAGACCTGCTACCTGCTACCACCACCACCTCTCCCCACACCGCCACCCTCTAAACGCACCTTTTGCCGAAAGACGAGTGCGAGCCGCGCAAACACCTGGACTCACAACTGCTCATCAGCTAAGTGTGAGTTTCAGTAGCAGAGTGCTGATCTGCCACATTTATCAAAAAGTGATACAAGCACCGGGACGTGCAAGTAAAAGTGATAAAAGGAGTTCCACACTAAAATCTGCTACAGATTTGACTATTTTCCATTAAATCATTTGTGTCCTGAAATTGTGATGAATTTGAGATTCATTTTATTATAGTTTATTATATTTCCAGTTAAATGCAGATTTTTGTTTTTACTGATCTGAATATCTAACCTAATACGGAGCTTACTTGTCCAATAAAGGTATTAATAACTAATTGAACAGGTTTTTACTTTTCAACCATTCACCCAAATGCAGCCAAGAAAAACATTCTTCACTTTCATTTCAAAGTTTAAATGACAAAAATTCCATCAACTCATGAAACGCAGCTTCACTCACATTAAGCTTAATAAACCTCAGTTCAGTTTTGAAGTGTTCACAGATAAAATGGTTTAAAATCTCTTGAAAAGTGAATTGAATGATAAGGCTGCCCTCAGTGCTGGATGTTGGAGAAGTCAAGAGTTTTCCTGGTAAAGTGAAGTTCCTGAAGAATCCTGACCTTGCTCAGTGTTTGTCAGAGGATCCCTGATGGCACCTCCTCTTTCATTTGTTTGTGCTGATCATCATTATTACTGCTGGCCGCTCCGGTGCTGTTATTAGCCTCCGCTTCTGAACAAAAACCCTTCATTTTCTCCAAAAAAGTTCAGCGTCTCTGGAATTCTGAAAAATGGCCATATTTTTCCCCCACGGATCGGAATGGTTACGTAACGGGACGTGTGCGGACCAGATACCCAGCTCTCAAGGGTTACCTCAACTATCTTTAAGAGGAGGAAAAAACTTATCTCATCATGCATCAGTATGGTGATCAAATAGAAAACATCATGTCAGCAGCCATTAATATAAACCATTTATAAACCAACCAGGTGACGGTGTCTTGGTTTGGAAGGCAGGGTGCTTTGTGGCGGCGCTGCAGCCACTTATCAGGAACATCAGAGCAGCGCGGCTGCCGTAATGACAGCGACGTTCGCTCCAGTAATGTGAGGCCTGAACGCAGAACGCTTTCAACTCACGGCTCCTCGGAGTGTAATTTGTCCGTTTGTTTGGAACGTACAAGACGTTAAGGTGAGAAAATATTCAAACAATCCCCCCCCCCGACCGGAGGACTGTAATTTTGTACGAGTTTGCGGTCGAAGGTCAAAGTCCCGAGAAGCTTAGATCTGTCAGAGTGGAAGTTTAGCAAGAGATCTGCGCAAATAATACATAATCTAATCAGGAAATGTGTCTGTTTTCTGGTTTCTGGTTTATTGTGATATATTTCCCATGAATGAGAACGTGGCCTCTGCTACTGGCATATAAGAGAGGATTGATTACTTGTACAGATGAAGACTTTATTAGAACAACATTGATTTGAACATCACCCCTCTCCATTTGAATAAACTGTCTGTGACCTGCTTTAATTAGCTCAGAGAAGAACCGTGTTAAATCCGATTGGGCAGAATATTCACCTTTAAGTGGCTTTTAATGACTTCCATGCTGGAATAACTATCAAACCAATAAGATGCTCACTTTCTTTCATTATTTCTCTGCCTCCTCTCTGACCTTCGGGGACGAATAATACCGTCTGACCCTCTTCTTCTCTTCATCATGTTGCAGAGTCGGAAACATTTCAATGCCATTTGTGGACCTTCTGTTCTGCCAGATATGTGGAAATTATAGAGTTGAACTTTTCTTGCTTTGCTGATCATTCTGACTTTATTGCTACACAGATTTGTAATTAGTTTGTGCTTTTTCTGTATGTATGGCCCACGCCTGTGCGTGCATAGCTTCATCTTATGGGTTGGATGTGTTGCTGCACTGAGCTGACCCCCGATGGAAACATGAACTCTGATATTCTGAGTCTGATTTTCTACTCTTTAATTTAGATCACACCATTTGTTGGCTGAAAACAAAATTCCCGAAAAACAACAGTGGAGAATAAACAACACAATCCTGGCTTGTTTGGAGTGTTTTCAAAGTACCTGTTAAAAGAAAACTCCCCTCCATAGCTTTATTCCAGACCGAAACGTACAATTACATCTAGTTCTGCTCAAAGTCTTGGACTTGTTCTTTGCGTGTTTCTTTCATACGACTTTCCAGACCGTTTTTAGGCACAAGGATCTTTAATTCGAATTTAGCAGATTGTTACTGGTGCACGAAATGTGTGTGTAGATGTTCATGAAGCTGTACATATCAGCAGGTTCTCGTTTAAACTGTTATAGAATAAGACGACTATTGATATTATACGTCTGAAAAAGCGGTTGCAGTGGGAAGAGCGTCGAAAGAAGCTGCTGAATGTCAATATACTGCCAAAACTAGCCACTTTCTTTATATACAGTCTGTAACCGTTACAACTTATTGTCTGGAGCTCATTTTATAGTGTGCATTTGTTTCTCCGTAACACCTGGAGACTCTGTAACATCTGGAAGTCCAAACAATGCAGTCTGAAACTAAAATCAGGCTTTAAAACAGCGATGTTAAAGCTGGATGTTTGTATGGATCTGAGTGCGGGAGAGTGGTAAAATGAGGTACTGAATGAGAATGGTTGATGTCTTTTATAACAGCTGTAATATCAAACTGGTAACAAGATCACAAATGAGAAACTGTACTGCAGGCAGATGAGTCTTGATCATGTCCAATAACAGGAGACTCAAAACTGCTATGAGATGGATTCTGACTGGAAGGAGAAAAAGAGGGAGTCCGAAAACTAACATCCTCAGAAAATCCTCAGCTCCATAAATGTGTTTCAATTAAATAATGATATTACATGCACTTTCCTTAGAAAATAAAAGAAACAAATCACAAAAGGTATCCCCCTGACCTCCATATCAGTCCCCCAGATTGCTCCTGCTAATGCACCCACTTTAAACTCACTCCTCAAAAACACACTCATGTGATTTAGTCGGTCCAGAGGCGGTAGACAGGGCTTCCACTGGGCCCTTTCCGTCATGATCGGTATGAATTGTTTAATCTGCCGTCACTTTTTGTCAGCTCCCGCAGATGATCCTCTAATCTAACCCTCAGCGAGAAAGTGAAACAAGGCGTGTCCATCCGGCTGCTTCCTCTTGCAGGAGTCGCCACAGCAAGCATGTGCAACTTCCACCTCAGACTTGGCTACTTTTACAGCAGATTCACTTCCTGACGCATGCAGGGTTCGAACCCGGTTCCCCAACACGCAAGGTCAAGACTCACCACTGCAGAGATCAGATAACTGCTTTAATGTTTGCATTAAATAAAACACAACAATATCTCAGCTGGATACAAGAAACTATACAACACAAACAGATGTAAAAACCTAAACTTGTGTTTTCGCATGATCGAACTGACTCCAATCTGCACTTTACTGACAGCAGTATGACGGTGAAAGTATCGTAAGAATTTCGAGAAGTGTTCTCCAAATGAGGATGATGTGTTTTTTTCATCAGAGACGTTGGAAGAAAAGCTCGTGTGTGTGTTTTCTGCGACACTGTGAACCTGATCTGAGCTGGAGGTCGAATCGGGGAATGATGAGGTGGCGCTTTTCCTTCCTTTCTTCTTCTTCTTCTTCTTCTTCTTCTTCTCTGCCTCTCTTTCTCCCTGACAGACAGAGTGCATTCCATCCTCTTCCCTGCTGAAAAAAAAGAGAAGAAAAAAAAGGAAAAGAACAGGCAGACACATGGATAATGTGAAGGTATCTGCAGTGTGTGTGTCAGAGAGAGAGAGAGAGAGAGAGAGAGAGAGAGAGAGAGAGAGAGAGAGAGAGAGGAGGAGTGAATTAGAGGCTTGCTTGGCCAGCTTCAGACTCTGCAACGTGTCTGCTGCTGCTGGATCAGATGGCAGAAAGCTGCTGCAGCTCATCTGCCCCATAATGTCTGCTTTCTGCTTAATTACAGCTCACCTGCAGCCGGGCCGGCGCTGCACTTTTGCACAAGGGGTGGGGGGAGTCATTGTGGGGTGGTGGGGGGGCTCTAGAAGATCACCCATATAAACCTTTATTTGGACTCGGGGGTGGGGGTGGATGCCTGAAAAGGGGTTTTATTATTTAGAGCCAATAACAATCATAGCGTCTGCAAAACCCGCAATTGTGCAGGTATTTCGGAGCGGAGGCAGCTTCGGCCCAGAGCGGCCCCTCCTCACTAAAACCGGGGGGAAAAAATAAAAACCCTTAACATCTGGTTCACTCATAACTCGCAGCCTCACACTCTGCGACGTACCCATCTGTGTCCATCTGCTTGTTTTTTAATGGACTTCAGTCGGAGGTGTCTGTATTTCAGGCTGAAGGTCGAGACGAAGCAGACTGAAATACTGCATGTTGGTGGAGTTTGTTTCTACAAACAGTAGGAACTACTCTCCTTCCAGAACATCAGAGCATCAGTACTTAAACTTTTAATGTGAAGCCTGCTCAGCGATGCCAGACTACAGCCTTGACTGGACCGTGGAGCGGTCACAGCGGGTCAGGAGGTCATTTGGTTGGAGTGTGAAAGTCACCGTCTGAACTCCTGAGCTTCACAAACAAGACTGACCAAGAAGAAGAGAAATGGTCTGGAGCTGCTTAAGATGAAGTATGATAGCAGCACGGACACAACATGAATAAACACTGAATTTTGTATTTCAGCCATTTTTGACGCACTGTTTGAAAATCAGGCCTTGAGTGTTTTAAGTCCATATTGTCTAGATCTGATGTCAAAAGGTGTATTGGATCTCTCACGAGAATTAATTTGTAGAAATCCACTTTACCAGCTCATACCTTAAATTGGATTTGTCAGCTGCAGATACTTTGTTAATATTAAGGTCATCAACGTCACACTACCCTCTGTGTTCAGATCTTACCGTCTTATTTTGACTTTTATTTGAGGTTTAGTTGCATTGGTTGTGATCCTAATTTAGTGTAACCACCATCTGAACATTCTGTTGTTTGAACATCTTCTGAGATGTGCCTCAATGCAGCAAACACTAATGTGAAGAGAGACATGATGTGATAAAAGCTTGTGATCCAAGAACTGTCAGATGAAATTAGGTAAAGTAAAGCATGAAAACAGAATGACATATTTTCCAAGGAGCAAATTAAAATACGACAAATTAGCATGTTTAACACACTGATCTCAGCTGTTTCTGCACTTTGAATGGCAATGATATATTAATAAAATGATTATTCATTTAGATAAAGTTGGAATAAGAAACTAGAGGGCTTTTAATTTGAACCAGATGCAAGAAGTTGGAACATGTTTGACAAAATGATCAGTTTGTCCATTGCAAAAATGTAAAAGCACACTGGACCTGTGCATAACACACCAATATGACCAAGCTGATGTGCATTTCTGTCCATTAACACAATAGAATATATACCTATGCTTCTTTTCTGCTGCTGATGTGAATACTGACATGTCAATTCATTTTAGTATAAACTCACCCTCAGCCTCAGAAATCTGAACTGCCCTGAGTTAAACCTCCTACAATCTCAGATAAACACTGGAACCGTTCAGGATATGTTCACACTCTGCCAGGCAAGACCTCAAAAACTAAAACAACTGTGGCAGACCTCCAGCTGACAGCTGATAAGATCCACATAACGCAGAACAAACACACCCAAAGAGGACTTAAACTCTATACGAAGCAGAGAGGCCCTGCGGCCAAATCCGGCTGAAATCAGAGGTAATCAGGAAGTAGGAATAAAACTGAGATGAAGCCAGACTGTTGCAGAAGGAGATCCTCTTCCGACCCTCCGATGCTCCTATGGATCAGGTTTCCTCCTGCTCTGCCGACCCCTCCTCCTCCTCTTCTTCTTCTCCTTCTCCTGTCTTCCTCTGATCCAAACTCCAACCCTTGTGGAAGGAGGGCCCTGCTGTTTTTTCCTCTTCTTTCTCTCTTTGCTTAGTTTCTTTTTTTTTTTTTTTCCCCTTCCCTTCTTGAAGGAGGCGTCCATTCTTGTCTTCCCTAAACGTGAGCGTGAGCAGCAGCGGCGGCGGCAGCAGCCGGGTAATGAGGGTGCGTCCCCCCAGTCCCCCAGTACCTCCCAGTTCTTCAGCCTCCCATATAAAAGCCCTCATGGAAAGTGAGTGTAGGCAGTAGGGGAGTTTTCTGCTGGGGTCAGGAGGACTGTGAACATA
This sequence comes from Salarias fasciatus, assembly GCF_902148845.1. Lineage (NCBI taxonomy): Eukaryota > Metazoa > Chordata > Actinopteri > Blenniiformes > Blenniidae > Salarias > Salarias fasciatus. Next base: position 14,049,500 of record NC_043748.1, on the reverse strand, counting down.
CGAGGCGGATCCTGCCCCAAACCCCCGTATATGAGTGGAGTCCTAGCAGCAAGAGAAAACATCACAACTTTTTTTTTTCCTCTCTTGCCTCAAAGAGTCTACATGTCTAGTGGCATCTAGACATGTTCAGCTTTGTGGATTTGCGGCTGGCGCTGCTGCTCAGCGCAGCGGTCCTCCTGGTCCGGGCGCAGGGCGAGGACGACAGTAAGTCTCATCACTGTTTACTGGAGCTTCTCAACCTTTTTTTTTTTTACTTTTTTTTTTTTATTTCCTCCTCAACTGGCATTTCACTGGTGGATTGGATCTGTGCGGCTGGACGGCTGCTGAGACCGTAGACAGACAGGAGGCGCGCGGAAAAAACTGCTAAAAGTAGAAAAACCTTGAATCCATGCAGAGATAGACGGATAGATGGGTGATAGATAGATGGATCAGTCCAGGGTTCAGAGAGTACACTGTGTGCGTAATACATGAGGCATCTGGAGAAGGCCTCCTCCTCTCCCTCTCCTTGTGCTGCTCTGCATCTCTCTTGCCCTCCATCTATCCACAATGCAAGCAGGCAAGTTGCTGCAAGTTTTTCAAAAGCTTACCTCCAAGCAAGTTTGCTTTTTTTTTTTGCAGCGATTGGTAGAAAATAAAAAGTACCACCCTAAAAATCCTTAAAATAATTTAGCTGATTTGATATGCTTTGTTGTGGCTGCAGATTTCCCCCTTTTCAGTCTCAAAAAAGCTGGTTAGGGTTGGGGTTGGGGTTGGGGCTGAAGCCTCCCTCAGGCCTGACTGATGTGGCAGAGTGATTCACAGCCCGAGGCCTGCAGGCGCAGCGCAGGACAGGTGAGGCTGAGGGAATCGAACAGGGAGGAAAACAAGCCGGGGAGGGGACGGGAGTCGAGCAGCAGGCGCAGTCTTGTCTGCCTGGGAACATTTGACCCCTGCAGCCTGAGAAGAGGCTCGGGTAAAAGGGCGGATTACAGAGAGCAGAAAACTCATCGTTCGTCCTCCGAGGAGACAAAGAGAAAGCAGCTCTGCCCTGGAAGCCAGAACCCAAGAGTGGAAATGCAACTTTTCCAGATGTTCCTCCTCTCCTCTGGAAAGGACTCAGCTGTCTGTCCGCCCGCCTGCCTGTCTGTCTATCCGAAGCAGATGTGCTTTGAACGTCCTGATCGGTCTCACGGCGCCACCTAGAGGCTCCCCTCTGCACCTGCAGACACATCTGGCCGCCACGTCCCCCGTGCAACCTCGTTTTTCCGCCTCCTCCTCTTCTTCGCTTTCTTTCCACTCCTTTTCCATTTTTTTTGTCTCCCCCCTAATTACAAACACATGTGGAGTGTTTCCACCAGCTGCTGCCAAGCCGACAGTCTGCAGCTCCGCCGCTGATTTTCCCCTCTGAGCTCAGCACTCTGGCACGCTGCAAGATTTATAAGCCCCTCTAAAAGGAGCCCCTTTTTTGGGGTTTGGGTTTAGATTCTGCTGAGAAACACACAGCAGCAGCAGCAGCAGACGCGAAGCGGATCGACGTGGAAAATGTGACTTTGGGAAATGAAATCACTTTGGGACGGCGTCTCCACCACTGCGTGACCTGTATCCAGGCGCAGCATGGCGGTGCCCTCTGTGTTACCTTTGACCTTTTGTGGTCTGATTCCGAGGCCTCGACTTCCTGCCAAAGCTTTAATCAACACTGAGCTTCCCTGCTTGATTTATGTCGCCTCTTTGACTCATTTCTCTCTTTCCAGCTGTGGGTTTTTTGCACTTATGAGTTGTTTTCTTAAGCACTTTTGATATGTTTAAAGCAGCGTTCAAACTGCCTGCATAAATCACATTGGTTAAAAAATATCCCAAACATGCTTAAATAGAATTGTAATTTCATATATTCTTAAGATTAAATATAAATTACACAGTTTGATGTTATTTTTGGTTTAAGAGAAGAAAAACCTGATGTCATAAACTATTTAAATATATTTTTGATTGATTTCTAAAAATATTTCACAATAAATTCCTTTTTTTTTTTTACCTTTTTTTTCCTGGGATGCAGGCCTTTCTGTGTTTTGGTGTGACTTTCAACCCTTCACCTCCGACCTCTGACCTCTGACCTCGCTCTCTGCCGCCCCCCCCCCCCCCCCCCCCCCCCTCGCTCTCTGCCCCCCCCCCCCCCCCCCCGCAGAAACAGGTTCAAGCTGCACCTTGGACGGCCAGGTGTTTGCCGACCGGGATGTGTGGAAGCCGGAGCCGTGCCAGATCTGCGTGTGCGACAGCGGCACCGTGATGTGCGATGAGGTCATCTGCGAGGACACCACTGACTGCCCAACCCCGTCATCCCCCACGACGAGTGCTGCCCCATCTGCCCCGACGACGGTACGACGCCCACATTGAAAAAAAACAAATGCGTTCCCCTTCATTCCACTGTTACCGTCCTCTCTTCACCTGTTTCTCATTGTAATCAGACCTCCTCTCATTGACCCCTGACCCCAGAATGACACCTGCTCACCTACATGTGTCACCATAAGCAATATTCTAGTTGTTTGGTTCGCTTCTCGAGGATTTAAATTGCTCCATATTGTTCTAAAATACATATTTCTGTGTTTTCCTGCTCTCTGCAGGCTTCCAGACCCCACAGGTTGAGGTAAACATTGAACTTTTTGTTTCTTTCACGGTTGTAAATAGTTTTCATGGAGCTGTCATAAACACATCATCTGTGAATCGCGAGCTGTTGGATCATTATCAGAGAAATTTAGTTTAACGTTTGAAATCAGATACACGATAATGATTCATGATCTTTTTTTCCTCCTTCAATTCAAAGGGACCCAAGGGACCACGTGGACCTAAGGGAGACCCGGTAAGCTCACGCTTCTTTCTCTGCTCTACTTTTGGCGTTAGTTCTGATTTGTGTTCGGGGTCCGCCAGTCCGAGCAGTCTGGCCTGTTTACATGAGAGCTGAAGCAGAGTGACGGATTGTCTCTTGAGGTGATTCTGGCTTGTTACAACAAGGCTTCAGACCCTTCTGCCTCACAGACGTAGGAACACGCAGAGTTTTTGAAGGGATAATTTGGCATCCAGGCATCGGATGACTAACATGAGGTTTGTTTTTGAGGAAGTGCTATACATGTGAATAAAGTCAAGCATCTCACAGCTGACTGGAAACATGCAGAGATCAGGACAAAATACACTGATTTAATTATAATAATAAAATCCTGAGCACCTAAAACCTGGTGCATGCATCCGTAAAGTTAAGGTAGTTTTCTGTTTTTCCTCAGGAATGAAGACTGCACTGAAATCTTTCTCAACTCTTACTAAAATGGCTGATCTTGACTGAGTGTGAATTTGACACAGAAACATGCTGAGAGTCATAAAAACCTGTTTAATCCATGATGGTTGTCCTCACATGCCTTCAGTTAGATATTTATCCTGACTTCTTTTTCTCGTTTATAAGTAAAGATAAAGCTTTATTTATAGTTGTGATGACGTCTGATGCTACATGAGCAGGTATGGTGTCCCAGGTGTCTTACCTTGTATACCTCCAGTCCCGGCCGAGCGCGGTCACCCTCAGCTGCATCTTCTTCACACTCAGTATTTCAGTCATCAGCAGACCTGTGTGCACACAAACAAAACAAAGACGTTGGTGTGATCATGTAATAACAGCGCAGGCACACAAGTGATATGAAATCTAACATTTTATGACACATCAGAGCACATCGGAGGTCTGAGCCCCAGTAGATGGTTTGTTGCGACTCTTAAAGCTGACCCCGAGTCCTCTCCCGGTCTGCAGGGCCCTGTAGGTCCCCCTGGTAACGATGGTATCCCGGCCAGCCTGGACTGCCCGGACCTCCCGGCCCCCCTGGACCCCCTGCCTCGGTGGAGTAAGTTCGATCATTTTTTTGTGTTATTTTGTTGTGTCTGACCGCATTTGAGACCAAAGTTGTTGGTCGGGAGCCAATTACAAGCAAAACACAGGTCACATGACTCTTTAAATGAAGAGAAGGGTGACCTACATTTTCTGATGGCAGCAAACCACACACTCTTCTCAGAGCATCTTGTGTGTATTTTAGTGTGTCAGAATGACCACCTTCTTGAATGTAATGTACAAAAACGGACATGCATGAGCTAGTCTGACAATATAATAAATCAGACTAAATATCTTGAGTCAGCAGGTCAAAAATTAATGAGCGTCAATGGAAAATCCTTAAATGCCCAAAAGATAAGGGAAATGAGCGATTCATGAATTGATTAATATTGAGCTTGTTTTTACCATCCAAATCTAACATCTTGCACATTATTCATTGTATTTACTTCCCTGCTAATTCATGCTAATGATGGTCCATTTCTATTGTTAATTGTTTGTCGATGTATAGCCATGATAATTCAGATGTGCTAAATGAAGCTAAGCTAACAGCCCAGTTTGTGGTTCTCGTGAACAACCCAGAAATGACCAAACATGAGGCTCTAACTGTTTCAGTGACTGAACGACATTAGCATAGGGCTCTACTGGAGTTATCTTGCAGTTTTATGATGCCAAGATCACATTTTCAGGCTAAAAACGCTGCGCCAGAACCTGTCTTGAATTCACATCACTATGCCACAAACTAATTCAACATACTGCGAATCAGTTTCCGTTTGACTTCTACTTCCACACTGTACAGTGTTAAACTAAATAATATTATTCTGGATATTGTATTAGTATTTGCACTTAAACTTTCACTTATAGAAATGTACCATTTTAATGCATATATTTTTTTTTTTTACAACTTATCAGAAAATATTAAGAAATGACATATGTTATGACTTAAAGGCAAATCTTGTACAACTATACGCATAAATAAATGTGCAGAAAACAAAATACATTTAATTTACTTGTTGATTTTTTTGGTTTCTATTTCTAGATGCTTGGTTTACTAACATTACAGGAATGCAGTTGTTTGTTTGTTTGTTTGTTTTACAAAATAAAAGAAACACACAGAATAATCAAACATTTCCAGTTCAATGTAAAGTCATGTTTTGGACAATTTTGACATTTTAATCATGACAGTTGAACACAGTTGTTGTCATTTAAGATATTTAGTAAGTATGTGTCCTTTTATTTGAAGACAGACTCAAGATGTTATCTTCATTTTAAGTTGACTACAATGTTGAACAACCTTTGTTATATTTTAACTTTTTTAGCAGAAAGTGTATAACATGTGTGACTGACTACAGAGGATTAAGTGACAAAGGTCAAACTGTTTTGATTTCATGTTGAGATTATAATAGTATCAATACATCACAATAGGGGCATGTTAAATAATACATGTAATAAGACAATCTTTTGGGGTTAATATAAGAAAATAAGGGAAATATACACGAAGAACAGAATGGGGTTGAGTGTGCAAAACTATCTGAATTATAGGATTTATATCTTCTTGAAGAAGCTTCTGTGACATTTGATTATGGTTTCATCTTCCCAATGAAGTGAATACTGAAATAATTTGAATAAGTTATTATAAAAATTTTAAAAAATAATAGTTTTTCCTCAATTAACACGTGTTTTTATTCCTTTTTTCCCAGAACTTCTCCCCTCAGATGTCCGGTGGCTTTGATGACAAATCCCCCGCCATGCCCGTCCCTGGACCCATGGTAGGTCATGCATACACCACACATGCAGATACACTGCAATTGTCGGTGATGCATCATCTGACCTGACGTCTTTCTTGATGGACAGGGCCCAATGGGACCCCGTGGACCCCCTGGACCTCCTGGCTCTAGCGTGAGTACCACATTTACTTCAGACCTCAGCTCAAACGGTTTCAGGTCAGAGTGTTCTTCACATGAGATGCAACTGATCCCATTTCCGCTCACTTTCATTCTGAAAATAACTTCCAAATGTTGTCTTGTGGTCCAAATCTTTAATCAGACCCGAACGGTTTAAGCGTTGCAGCTCAGGGAATGTACGTTTCTTAACATTAAATAAAATTATACTCAAAGTCATGGAAATTAACACAAATGAATACACTGCTTCTTAAGGAGCATTTGTGGGACTGAACAGAAAAAACCTGTCAGTATAAACAATTTGCAGAAATCGGGGAAGGTTACAAATCCTTTTTAATGATTGAGTTTTTTTTCATAAAGATTTTTTTTAACAGAATTCAGCTTTGACTTTAAGCTTACATAAAGGAATATAGGACGTAGTTTGGATTTGGTGAACACACACCTAAGAATTTCATGAATTTCATTACGCTTTGATACCAACAAATGGCATTAAATGGCTGCATTGCTAAAAGGCTGCAGGTCAACTGAAAAATGGCTTCCATACTTTAGCATTTAGCAACATTTAGCATTCTATTTTTCCCAGTACTGCTGCGTTTATTTGTCTGTTTTTGTTTCTATCGAACATCACTGATCAGCATATAGTGACGTCTCCCAGCTGTTCGTAAGTGATTTGACCATATTTGTTGTCGTGATTGTGCGTCTACTTGTCCTCCCCCCAACAGGGACCTCAGGGATTCACTGGCCCCCCTGGTGAGTCTGGTGAGGCCGGAGCTGCTGTGAGTATAAAGAACAAGGAAGCAAACACACACCTGTGCTGCGCCGTGCTCGCCTATGACCGCTCTCACCTTAAATGTGTCTTTCCGTCTGCAGGGCCCCATGGGTCCTCGTGGCCCCGCCGGCCCCCCTGGAAAGAACGGAGAGGATGTAAGCGATTTGAACCAACTCTCATACTCACCCTTCATGAGTCATACATTTCAAACAATGCCTGAAACCCTCGCTCTTCTGCTGTCAGGGTGAATCTGGCAAACCTGGTCGTGCTGGTGAGCGTGGGCCTTCCGGACCCCAGGCAAGTTAAAGAGCAAACCTCCACACCTTCAGCTTCAGCAGATTCATATTGAAGCAAAAAAAAAAAAACCTGGAGCTGTGATTTAAAACAATGTTTCGTGCTTTCCCTTCAGGGAGCCCGCGGCTTCCCAGGAACCCCTGGACTGCCCGGCGTCAAGGGACACAGAGTGAGTACCACCACCGATCGGTTCAGCTCAGATTCAATAATGCAGCATCTCTGGACATGGAACTTCATCTTTGCGTGTCTGCTTTTGTCTTTAGGGATTCAGCGGTCTGGATGGCGCTAAGGGAGACAGTGGCCCTGCTGGACCCAAGGTGACTGTCTCCACAACCTCACGTTGGTGTAGAAAAATGTATATTTGCAACACCGAAGCCGGCTGACTTGTAGAATAGTGCAGCAGTAGTTATACCAGACAAGGTGTAGTAACCGCGATAGCAGTAGGAGGGCCGGGATTTGCAACAAAATTAGTAGGAACCAAGGTAGTGTGAGGTGAGCAGTACAGGACTGTACGAAAACGTTCACAAGGTTCGATCCAGATGCTTTCTTGAATCAAGGTATGAGTGTGGGGGGGGCCTGGGTTTGAATCCTAGCGGTGGCCATAAGAACATAGCATAGCATAGCATAGCATAGCATACTTGTTCAGTTGCTACTGAAACAAATACGTAGACTAGTAACCAAGGACTATTAAACTTCTCACCTGACTCACTTATCATTTCCACCAAGACTCACTGAAGATGGTTAAATAATATTAAGAAAGAAAACTGGAAGAAAAAATGTCTCTCCTGACTCATTCCTTTATTACCCACAATGCAACATGTAACATACTTTTAGGGGTAAATAATGGCATGGAGGTTAGAGAATCAGCTTGTATCCAGAAGTTCATAGGTTTGAATCCCGCTGTCCCAGCGCTACTGAGAAAGGCCATCAGCCCCTTCTGCTCCCCGGGTTGGCTCCTGGATGAGCGCTTCAGGATGAGTTAGATGAAGAGAACTTTCCAGAGGAGGATCGATCAGTGAATGGCCTGAAATCTTGAGAGAGCTTTAATATGTCAGTCAACCTCCAGTCAGTGTCCGTCACCATCGCAGTGGTCGGTCAGCTGATAGTTCCATGAGCAGCGGTCGGGTTAGTCCGCTGCCCAGTGGAGCTGATCTCTTCATTCTGTTTTAGTTTTAATCATCTTCCACTGTGGTTCATATCTTTTAGGGAGAGGCTGGAGCCCCCGGTGAGAACGGAACCCCCGTGCTATGGTGAGTGAAACAAGCTCCACTCCTGCTCTCTACTTGGAGTTACCCGCCATCATGGATGTCCGTCGACCGTCCAGCTGACGCCAAATGAAACCCTGTTTCTGCCTTCCTCAGGGACCTCGCGGTCTTCCTGGTGAGAGAGGCCGTGCTGGTGCTACCGGAGCTGCTGTGAGTCCAGACAGACACGCCTGCATCTTCTGTAAGACCGCTTGATCTCTCGGATCAGCCAGTCACGTTTGTGGGTGTGTTGCAGGGCGCTCGTGGTAACGATGGTGCTGCTGGTGCTGCTGGACCTCCTGTAAGTCTTCTCAAAGTTCTGAAATCTCCAGCTTTTGATATTAAAAAATATATTTCTAATGTTAGCATTGACATAATCATCTAAATCTTTTATTTTTTTCCCCCTTTAGGGTCCCACTGGCCCCGCTGGACCTCCTGGATTCCCCGGTGGCCCTGGATCCAAGGTACAGCTATGAGCCAACTCCATGCTGTCGCTTTTCATTATTTCCATCCTGTCTTCATTTTCCATCATAAAAATCGCCACGTTCCTTTTCATCTCTCATCACCTGGGAGTCCCATCTCAAAGATACTCACTTTGCAATGGTTAGACCCAACTGGGATTTAAATGGCATATAGAGCTCCATGTTACATGCCTCAAGTACGCCAATAGTTCCATAGTACAACAGTATGAATATCTTCTTTACAAACTGTATTTTGAGAATCATTAGTGGTTACAGGTCCTGAGAATGTGGATCTGCAGCACAGATCAAGCACAAGACCAGAAGATACTTTGAAAATAGTTTGATCTGCTCTCAGCATGTCTGACATCCACAAACTCGATCTTGATCTGCATCCAGGGAGACGCCGGACCCCAGGGTGCTCGTGGACCCGAGGGCCCCGCTGGAGCCCGTGGTGAGCCTGGAAACCCCGGACCTGCCGGTGCTGCCGGACCCTCCGTGAGTTTAAATCAGTGCCTTCAGCTTCTTATCAAGAAGCTAAATGATCCCACAGAGACGTCTGACCGACTCTTCTTCCTCACTGCAGGGAAACCCCGGTGCTGATGGAGCCCCCGGAGCTAAAGGTCTTCCTGTGAGTCCTCCTGACATCACATTTACTTTCCTCTGATTCCCATCAGGACTTGAACTGTTGAGTTCATGAACGACAGAGAGCAGATGTTTTATCACCATAATCCAGCCAGACAGTGAAACATGATGTGACTGTTGTCCTGTGCTGCCCCCTGCAGGGCGCTGCTGGAGCTGCTGGAAGCCCCGGTTTCCCCGGACCCCGTGGACCCCCAGGACCCCAGGGTGCTGTCGGTGCCCCTGGAGCCAAGGGAAACACTGTGAGTGAAGCGTTAGAGAAGCTTCCTGGAGCAAGAAATATAAATATATATTCTGTGAATAAATTTGCTCCTCATTAAAAAGCTACTTGTTTTAAATATTGGCTTTCTTAATGAAAACACAATAATTTTTTTCCAGTTTTCTTTGTTGTAATTCTAAGGTTTTTCTTTTTTCCTACAGGGTGACGTCGGTGCCCCCGGAGCCAAGGGAGAGGCAGGTGCAAAGGGAGAGCCTGTAAGTTCACCTCAGATCACAACAGACTCCAGATGCTCCCGTCCAAGTGTGTATTCTTACACCCTCCAATGTGTGTGTGTGTTCTCTCCAGGGTGCCACCGGAGTTCAGGGACCCCCAGGACCTCACGGTGAGGAAGGCAAGAGAGGCGCCAGAGGAGAGCCCGGCTGCAGGAGTTCGTGGAGCTCCAGGAGAGCGTGTAAGCGTTTCCACATCTTATCCGACGTCATATTTGTAACGCAGCTGAACAACAGAAGTGACGATATTGATCCTGAAGCCTTCAGCATGAAAGCTAAGCGTGTTCGTGTGTGTGCAGGGCGCCCCTGGCGGTCGCGGTTTCCCTGGTTCTGACGGCCCTGCTGGAGCCAGAGTGAGTCAAACACACTCAACTGTGTCCCTTCACGTTATTCACAAGTACCTGGGTACTTCACACTCCCTCCTTCAGCTGGACTAACCCTCCTCCTCCTCCTCTTCATCCCAGGGTGCCACCGGCGAGCGCGGTGCCCCCGGCGCTGTTGGAGCTAAGGGTTCCACTGGTGAGCCTGGCCGCACTGGTGAGCCTGGTCTTCCCGGAGCTAAAGTGAGTCCCCCCCCCCCCCCCCCCCCCCCCCCCCCCCCCACTGGACTATGAAAGTGTCCGAGCGTCGTTTTCTCCCTGCACATCCTGACCCCCTCACCTTTGACCTCTAGGGTATGACCGGCAGCCCTGGCAGCCCCGGACCCGACGGCAAGATCGGACCTGCTGTGAGTTCACGTCTAGTTCCAGTAATCTCATCAATGTCATGATTTTCGCTCCCTACATTGGAATAAATCTCAACTGATCCTCCCCACCAGGGAGCCCCCGGACAAGATGGCCGCCCCGGACCCCCTGGCCCCGTTGGAGCCAGAGGCCAGCCCGGAGTCATGGGATTCCCCGGACCTAAGGGAGCTGCTGTGAGTGAAGTTCCAGCTGCTATGAAGTGAGTTGATGCAGTGATTGGTCCAGACTGATCTGATCAGACGGCGTCTCTCTGACCGCAGGGTGCCTGGAAAGCCCGGCGAGAGAGGAGTCCTGGGACCCACCGGCCCCACTGTGAGTCCTCAGCTCTGAGAGGCACTTTGAATTTACTTGTTGTTTATGGATTAAAATAAAACTACTTTCTTTCATTTTTTTTTTTACCCAGGGTGCTCCTGGAAAGGATGGTGAAGTTGGTGCTCAGGGTCCCACTGGACCTCCTGTGAGTGAACGTCACCAACCACTCTCTCTCTGATAACTCACAGGTAGTGTAGTATTTACACCTGACACCGACTCTCTGTTGATATTCAGGGACCTGCTGGTGAGAGGGGAGAACAGGGACCTGCTGGTGGTCCTGGATTCCAGGGTCTTCCTGGACCCCAGGGAGCTGTTGGTGAGAGTGGCAAGCCCGGAGAGCAGGTACGGACTGAGATACGATAAGACTGAATAAATAAAATAAATAAATAAAAGTGCCTCCTGATTTAACTCTGTCTCTGTGTTCAGGGTCTGCCTGGTGAGGCCGGCGCCCCCGGACCCGCTGGATCCAGAGTAAGTGTCACATGATCAAAATTATCATCGTATTTGCGTAAAGTATTCTGGTCAGAGTAGCAACAGAGGATTTTACGTCACTGCTTCAAAAGCTGTGTACATGATTGCTTTACGGTGGATGAATAAAGCCTCCACTCACTGTAACTGGGTTCAAAACTACTCTTAACATCAGTATTAACAATTACTTTTAACTTTAGTCACATAGTTACATTTATTTCAGAAAAGGATTACATTTTATTCAGTTAGGGAGCTTCACTGATGCACTTATACAAGAAAAGTGGTACTTGAACAAACTCACTGCACACAGATGTCTAATATCTAATATTTGGTGCAATTTATTGCTAATACTTAAATATGTACAGGCAATATATTTTTAATGGTAAATTGTGAATATATGCGTAATTTTGATCAGTTTTAGGCCATTTTGCAGGAGATTTAATAGTTATGGAATGCTATGTCTTAATACCAACTCAAATGGAAATATCTTTTATAACCTGAGTTTTAACCTGAGTTTTAAATTTTTACATCTCACCATGTGAGTTTTAGATTATGCCCGACAATGTTGACCAAATATCAGGGACAATCTTTTATCTTTGAGAGCCTTTGTCACACTTCCACAAACACCATCAAAAGATACACGAATCAAATAAAAATAAATTGTCCTTCCATATGGCCAACTATTTCAAGACCTCTCACGACTTGGAAAATGATTCTAGAAAATTTGGAGGATTTTCTCAACCGACTGTAACAAAGTGAGCTTCACAAACCTCCTTTTAACCGACTGGATCCTCCGTCCCTTGCTCCTCTCAGGGCGACCGTGGATTCCCTGGTGAGCGTGGTGCTCAAGGTCCCGCTGGACCCACCGGCGCCCGTGGAGGCCCCGGACCCGCTGGAAACGAGGGTGCTAAGGTAAGCCTTCCCTGAAAGATGGCAGATGAAATGTTTTATGTTCTTGCTGCTTGGATAAATGAGAATAACCGACTGATCCGTTTCTTCTCTTACTCAGGGAGACGCTGGAGCCCCCGGAGCTCCCGGAGCTCAGGGTCCTCCTGGACTGCAGGGAATGCCCGGTGAGCGCGGTGCCGCCGGTCTTCCTGGACTGAGAGGAGACAGAGTGAGTCGCCGCGGCAGCGTTTGCAGTTTTCAAGTCCCAGAACGGGTATTTTCTCCTCCCGGCTGGAGCTCATGCTCCTGACTCACCGCGACTCCTCCAAACTCCAGGGTGACCAAGGAGCAAAGGGTGGTGATGGAGCTCCTGGCAAAGACGGCGTCCGCGGTCTGACCGGACCCATCGGTCTTCCTGGACCTGCTGGATCCCCCGGACAAGGGAAGCCTGGCGCTGCCGGACCTGTCGGACCTGCTGGAGCCCGCGGAGCCCCTGTGAGTATAGTGTTGACCGTGACGCCTCCGGCTGTCTGTAGGTCAGTTTGACTTGTTCTTAATCCATTAACGTCCTGCCAATTCTTCTCCGTCTTCCTCAGGGTGAGCGTGGAGAGGCCGGACCACCTGGACCTGCTGGATTTGCCGGACCCCCTGTAAGTCCTCCCTCCAAGCACACCCCTTCTACTCATCAAGCCTTATAAAGAGTTTTGGTTGAAATTGATAAATCTTTCTTTGTCCACGCCGCTCAACTTCAGGGTGGTGATGGCCAGCCTGGTGCTAAGGGAGAGGCTGGAGATAATGGTGGAAAGGGAGACGCTGGTCCTCCTGGCCCCGCTGGACCTACTGGTGCTCCTGGACCTCAGGTTTGAAAACACCTTCAATCATAGTATCAAAAAATCCTCAGGCTGAATGATAAAAGTGTTTATGGGTGAACTGACCACTGTTGGTTCTCCCATGTTGACTCACGCTACATTTTGTCCTTTTCAGGGTCCTCTTGGAAACACTGGCCCCAAGGGAGCTCGTGGACCTGCTGGACCTCCTGTAAGGTTTCACCCATAATCCAACTCATACATTCATCATCCATACATACCTAACCTACTCATACTATCTACATCACGAGGATAACAAGCAGTACTTGTATCGATACCCGAACATCCACAAAATGTGAAACCAGACAAACAACGATGGAAGAAAAATGTTGTCAAGCAACAAAATGATCAGCTTCTGAAAATAAGACAAAAACGAAATAACCATCCAGTCACAGCTGGGGTAAGACTGAGGCAAGAGAAACAGCACTGTTATTTGGAAAAAAAACAATTCCCAACGCACAAGACAACAACCTCATGAAACTCCATTTATGCTAACCTAATTCAAGCATTTTTTTTTTCATTTCAAGTCAATTTTTTTAAATTCCCTCTTTTAATTTCCTCTGATTGTTCCTGTCGATGCTGACTTGATACAGACTTTCACCTGATGTATCTCAACAGTGCATTTCTGTTTCTGTTAGGGTGCAACTGGTTTCCCTGGTGCTGCTGGCAGAGTCGGACCCCCTGGCCCTGCTGTGAGTTTTCTTCTTCTTGTATTTCTCCTGCAGGTGTTTCGGCCCCTGGTCTGTGTTGTTTCCGAACATCGAGGACATTTCCTGTATTCTTAAAATGTGCCCTTTTTCTACCATCCTGCAGGGAAACTCTGGACCCCCCGGACCCTCTGGACCTGCTGGCAAAGAGGGACCCAAAGGAAACCGTGGTGAGACCGGACCTGCTGGTCGCCCTGGTGAGATTGGAGCTGCCGGAGCCCCCGGACCTTCTGGAGAGAAGGGTAGCCCTGGTGCCGACGGTGCCCCTGTAAGCTGTGTTTCTCTTTATAATTGGCACTAACAACACAAATAACATCTTTATTGTCAGCTTTTGTTCTGCATCAGCATCTGTCTGAGCCTCTCTGCTGCCCCCTACAGGGTAGTGCTGGTCTGCCCGGACCTCAGGGTATTGCTGGAGCACGTGGTATTGTTGGTCTGCCTGGACAAAGAGGAGAGAGAGGTTTCCCCGGCCTGCCCGGACCTTCCGTGAGTTCCACTCTTAACAGCAACGCTCAACATGGATTCAGCCATTAAAATACATAGAAACTCACTGACTGACCACATCCGTCTCATCCACAGGGAGAGGTTGGCAAAGCTGGACCCGCTGGACCCGGAGGTGAGCGTGGACCACCTGGACCCATGGGACCCCCCGGTCTTGCCGGAGCCCCCGGTGAGCCTGGACGTGAGGTATGGACCGACCCGATAGCCGAGGCTGTTTGCACCCCACCTCGTGTGACTGTATGCAAGTAAAGCAAATGGTTGTTTTAATATGCGGACCTGCTGCGTTTGTGTTTCAGGGAAGCCCCGGTAACGAGGGAGCAACCGGTCGTGACGGAGCCGCTGGACCCAAAGTGAGTTTATCTGGAACTGACCAACACTAGACTGCTGGTGTATTTCCGGTTTTTATCTCCGGCTAAGGTAAAAAAACAACTGTTTGGTGGAGTCAAAGTCAACCCGACCTTCAAACTGTTTCTACTGTCTCTACTACAGAGAGAGTCTTTGGAAACGTGAGCTTATTTAACGTGAAACAACAACCAATTGCTAACTAAGTACTCCAATAGTCCAAAAAGGTTCATTGGTCTTTCCAATTTATAGTCCAAACTAAGTAGCTACCGAGACCAGTTAGCAAAACATGCCGGCGCTGTGGTAGTTTATCCTTCAGATAAAGTAAACTTATGATGTACTGTACAACACAGAAAGTTGGTTTATATGAATGGAAACGCCATCTTCACCCTCCAGGGACAGAAGCCATTTCATCATCTGTTTCCTTATGTTTTAGCTAACTTTGACAGATATCTTTAGATGGCAGCCAGTTCACTCTCCTACCTACAACTACGTTTGGATGCTTCTTAGGGAGACCGTGGAGAGACCGGCGCCGCTGGAGCTCCTGGTGCCCCTGGACCCCCTGGTGCCCCTGGACCCGTTGGACCCGCTGGAAAGACTGGTGACCGTGGAGAGTCTGTGAGTGGCACTGCTTTTGTCATCCTGAACTTTCCATGAGAGTATATATCAACACGTTGTTGAGGAAAATGGCTTTATCCTTTGTGTTCCAGGGACCTGCTGGCCCCGCTGGCCCTGCTGGCCCTGCTGGACCTCGTGGCCCTGCTGTAAGTACAATTAATGAACAGCTACCCTGCAGAAAAGCAGCGTGGAAAAGTAGGTAAAAACTCGTGTGTTCATGCTTTTCTTCCTAACCAGGGAGTTACTGGAGCTCGTGGAGACAAAGGAGAGACTGGAGAGGCTGGAGAGAGAGGCATGAAGGGACACAGAGGATTCACTGGCATGCAGGGACCTCCTGGACCCGCTGTATGTTGCTATTCTCACGAGCCAACAAGTACTACAGATAAACAATGCCCAGCCAGAAAGACATCTCTAATACTTCCTCTTTCATGTGAATTCATAGGGACCTTCTGGTGAGGCCGGACCTGCTGGTGCCGCCGGACCTGCTGGACCCAGAGTGAGTGAACATCGCACTACCTTCCACTGTCATCTTTGTACTTGCATCTTTTATTCACAGATATTGACATTTGGACTTTTCCTCTTGGACATGTTTAGGGCGCATCTGGATCTGCTGGTTCTCCTGGTAAAGATGGTATGAGTGGCCTGCCCGGACCCACTGGACCTCCTGGACCTCGTGGACGCTCTGGAGAGATGGGACCTGCTGTAAGCTTCGTTTCTTCACTGACCAGTAACTCCAAAAACTACCATGCAGTCTTTGGCAGAAATGAGCAACAACTTCTCTTTTGTCCCTGTTCTTTTCATTTAGGGTCCTCCTGGACCTCCCGGACCTCCTGGAGCACCTGGTGCCCTGGTGGTGGATTCGACCTTGGCTTCATCGCCCAGCCCCAGGAGAAGGCCCCCGATCCCTTCCGCATGTTCCGCGCTGATGACGCCAGCGTTCTCCGCGATCGCGACATGGAGGTTGACAGCACCCTGAAGAGCCTCAGCCAGCAGATCGAGCAGATCCGCAGCCCTGACGGAACCCGCAAGAACCCAGCCAGAACCTGCCGGGACCTTAAGATGTGCCACCCTGACTGGAAGAGCGGTGAGTGTTGTCAATAAATGAGGGAAAATTCTGAGAAAAGCTGGTCGATTTTGGATGAGGAAAGTGTTTGAAACACAAACACTATCCTGGAGTTTGGACTTTCCTTGACCTTGGTCGTGCTCTTCCCCAGGCGAGTACTGGATTGACCCCGACCAGGGCTGCACTCAGGATGCCATCAAGGTCTACTGTAACATGGAGACCGGAGAGACCTGCGTATCTCCAGTCCAGAGCCAGGTTGAGAAGAAGAACTGGTACCTCAGCAAGAACATCAAGGAGAAGAAGCACGTCTGGTTCGGCGAGACCATGAACGACGGCTTCCAGGTAAAAAAAAAAACTCTTCACTGAAGCATCCCTACCCATAGCACCTACCTTTTCACAGCTTGTGTTCCAGCTAACACATTCTCTTTCCCACACAGTTCGAGTACGGTAGTGAGGGCTCTCAGCCAGAGGATGTCAACATCCAGATGACCTTCCTGCGTCTCATGTCCACTGAGGCATCCCAGAACATCACCTACCACTGCAAGAACAGCGTCGCCTACATGGACGGTGCTGCCGGTAACCTCAAGAAGTCCCTCCTGCTCCAGGGCTTCAACGACATTGAGATCAGAGCTGAGGGCAACAGCAAATTCACCTACAGCGCCCTGGAGGATGGATGCACGGTGAGGACACTTTTTGCATTTGCAGAGCTAAATTTGACTAAATACATTTTGAGAGAGCGTAACTTACTCTAAGTTAGCTCTCAAACATTGTTCATGTGAAGGATTCAGACAAAATTCCTAAGTCCTCTCTCTATCTCTTTCTGTGTTCTCCAGTCACACACCGGAAATTGGGGCAAGACAGTCATCGATTACAAGACATCAAAAACATCTCGCCTGCCCATCATTGATATCGCTCCTATGGATGTTGGTGCTCCAGACCAAGAGTTCGGCCTTGAAGTTGGACCTGTCTGTTTCTTGTAAAAAGAGAAATCTGGACTTGAAATTGTTGTTGTGTGTGTGCGTGCGTGTGTGTTTTATTTTTTCTAGCAGTCATCTCTCTCTAAAAAAAAGAAAAACAACCCCCCACCAAAACGTTCTTCTAATGCCAGTTTTCTGAAAAAATGCGATTCCTCGCTCCCGATTCTACAAGTTTCCATTTGGCCGTTGTTCTGATGGTCCACTTTGCCTAAAACCTGCACTTCAACAAGAACAAGATGGCGGTGGTGTGGCAACGCCTGCATCGTCGTGTTTGGGACCACTACTTTTTCCGTTTCTGACTCTTTGTTTTTTTTTTTTTTTTGTTTTGTTTTTTTTGCCATCACCAACACCAAGGATCCTGTAGAGAAGACATTTTGTTTCACTGGCAACAAGAAAATAATATATGCCTCTGTAAAGTGTAAAAAAAAAAATTAACTTCCCCTCTTCATCCAGCCCAACCAGGCCTCTCTGGAGTTTACAAAAACCGACAGAAACACACAGGTGACTTTGTATTTTGATACACCTCTGCGGTGAGAGGAATGAAAGGACAGTCCCGACAGACAGAACCCAGTTGCTTTGTACCACGTTTCAGGTGTTGATGAATAAACGGTGAAACTGACAGCCATGTTTGTCTTTGTTGCTCTGCCCTCTCCTCTTCACCCGCCTCAGCAACGCTGACAGCTCCCTCCTCCACCTCATCGCCGACGTTGTAGACGTTGTGATTTGTTTGTTGTTGTGGTTGCTTTCTTGTTTGTTCCTTTCTTTTTTTTTTTTTTTTTTAATTTTCCTGAAGAAAAGTCACATTAAAATCAACAGCAGAGAAATATGGGTTTAAACCTCTTTTTTTTTTGAAAGAACTAAAAAAATCCTATGGCTACCTCAAAAAAAAAAAAAAAAAAGCAAGGAATTCCACCCGGGTGTTTCTGAAGCGAAGCCTGCGGCTGTTGCTGGGTGTCGGTGGGGTAGTGGAAGTTTTGCTGACACTTTATCAGAAGGAGAAACCGCCGAGATTTAAGGTGCTATTGTTTGAGGTGTCCTGCATGTGCAGCTTGACTATACTGTTTTGTTGTGTCACAGTCACTCTGGCGTGTACGGGACCTTCTTGGTGCTAAAAAGAACTACAGCTTTGACTCTTGGTGTCCAGACTGAAGCAGACTGCTTCTTCTATTTCCATTCTTGGCAGTGTTGGCAGTAAAACTCTCTGTCACCAACTTCCAGTGAAAAAGTGGACCTTCGTCTTTCCCTATTTTATTATTTTTGAATCTTCACCTTTTCCGTGATCCAAACTCCTCTCCACATCCCTTCATTCACATATCTGTTGTAGTTTGTTTGTTTTTTCATTGTGCAATGAGTAAAGAACAACAAACAATTAGAGGTATAGATTTTTTTTTAAGAAAATGCACAAAAAGAGCCATCAGCAAAGAGTTTGTGAGAGAAGGCAGACAGCCATACCCATGGGGAAAAACACCACAAGGATCTGTACCTATTTTGTATATGTATAATAAATTGAGATGTTTTAATTATTTTGAATGCTGAAATAAAGCATGTTAAGTGGTCTAACATTGCATTCTGCCTAATTCCCTGATTGACTCACTGATTGCTGCAACTTCAACTTAAAACTCATTCTTGTACCTTTAAAGCATTCAATACTAAACATGTAAAATGGTCCAAATGTTTCATTTTTTTATCTGTAGGTCAATATATACATTCTGTGGAAAAAGACAGCTTCAGCAACAGATGCTCACTTTCCTGTCTTGTTTTCTGTTTTATATTAACCTCTTTCCCACTTTTTTTCTGCCTTATCCTGCATATACAGTATAGTTGTGCATGCTGTTTTCAGAGGTGAGGAGAGGATAAAGGAAGCAAGCGGCCTACCTCTCAGTCAGTGGACTGGTTCTCTGTTAAATCCACAAGGATCCATTAAAACATCCACCAAGAGTGATAACGGCGTATTTTTCCCCCAAAAAAAATGTATCCACAGCCATCGAGAGAGACCCTCTTCGCAGCTGACGGAGGGGAACTGGACCTGCTCCGGCCTCACTCTGCTTGGCATCAGCTTGGCTTCACAAAGACACTGATTGTCTCACCTTGAGGGAGGCAGCTGCCCAAAAAGAGCGGATAGGTTTGCACTCCCAGTGGGAATCTGGATTATTTCTGCAAGAATCCGGGCCCTTATTTGAGGCCTGGACCCGAGGAATGCTAACCTCTCTGGTTTCAGACAACAGAGGGGGCTCTGTTTGCAGAGAGGAAACCCCTCTTCAGGCCGTGCCACTTCACACTGAGGGCAAACATCAGAGGGACGCAGATGGAGATGGAGGCACAGATACATGCAGCAAACTGGGCAGGTACTTTCAAGCAACTCTTGGGAGTGTCTGTCAGGATCTGCTTTGTTTCAATCTATTGTGTTCACTCTATCCTGAAGATGTTTTTTTATTTTTACCCTTCTGTCCTGATGAAGCAGATTTGTGCCATTTGACTGATACCAAAATATATTCCAGAAGAACAAGAAATAAAGCATGTGGCAAAGAAAGTAAAGAAAATTTGTAGTCAAGAACAACTATTGACACGGTGCTTGATTTGAACTAAAATGCAAGAGAAAGTTTGTTTTGCATATAAATGCTAAGCAAATCAATACAAAACTATAGAAAAAGTATAGACAAATGACACCATGATAAATAAAATGACTCACTCCATAAATGTGGATCAGAGGTTTTGATATTATGAGCATACTTATGTTTTCAAAAGAGTAAAGCAGACTGCATGATCTCAATTGAAAATATAAGGGAAAACACCACTTTGTGAGTATTTAAATGTGATATTTCTGCCCATTAATAATACATTTTCCATCATATAAATTCTCATTTTTACATATCAGAAAGTCTTGAGCAGGAAAAGTCATTCTTTGAATAAACCCGCTTAATAGAAGTAAGTCAGGACAAAGAGAAAAATGTCTCTTCTACTCTATTCATCAACCGCTGACCTCAGTCTCACCATGAGACTGAGATCTTTGAGACATTGGGCTGGATGATCACTGTTTTAAAGCTTGTCTGTTCAATTCAAACTCTACTTATAATTCCAAACTCAACAGTCAAGGTACTTTTAAGAATTTAAATCCAACAATTCCACATAGCACTAAGTCGAATGGATGGATGTCAGCAGGTGTTGATGTATAAGAAGTCTCGTTTCCAGCCATCTTCTAGGAGAAATTCTGTCCTGAATCTTTTAGATTTCTCCCTACATGTAAAACCTTCACAGCAGAGCCATCCGGGACCATCAGTGATTTGGAACATAGTGATGGAAATAGAAGAGAAAAATCTTGGAACTACGGAGCGTGCATAATCATGAACTTAGACTGACCTCTTGTGGGGAAACTAAACTACACTGACGCTCCAGAATCGGACTGTCAGCTTAGTGAAGCAGCAGCAGAAGTCCTCACTTATCGAACCAGCAGTACCATCAAATCCACTGAGATAAAAACAAAAAACAAAAAAGGGGAGGCGGAGTTGTCACATATATTTCTTCTCATCTGAAATCACAACTAATTAGTCCTAAAGTGAAGCCTGAGTACTTTGAAGGCATTTTTGTTAAGGTTATTCTTCATGCAAATAAACAATTAATCATCGGCAACATATACCGACCACCCTCATCTCCAAAAATTGAGTCTGTTAAGAACATTTTAGCCACTGTTTCATCTCTTGGTGACCCAAAAGAAATTGTTCTCTGGGGGATTTTAATTTAAACTGGTCTGATTCTTCTACACTCACTGAATGTAACTTGTTTAGTGGTGCAAATCTAATTCAAATAATTAAAGAGCCCACCAGAGTTGGTCCGAATAGTAAATCTGTCATTGACTGGATTCTAGTCTCACACCCCAATAGAATAATAAACTCTGGTGTCCTTTCAGACAGTTTTAGTGACCACTCGGTTATTTACTGTTTATGGAAAATATCAATTCCACATCTTCCTCCTAAATATATTAGGATACGTGAAACAAAATCATTCAACAGTGTCTCATTTATAAGTGACTTGCAAACAATTAATTGGAACCGCCTTAACTTAATTCCGACATTCATGCTGCTTGGGATTATTTCTATACTGAGGTCTGCGAGTTATTGACAAGCATGCCCCTTGGAAACTCATTAAGGTTAAAGGTCATCATCTGCCTTGGGTATATGGTGATCTTATCAATCTTTTCAAACAGAGAGATAGGGCTTGGTCTAAACATAAGCTTACAAAATTTTAGAGTGATTGGGAGGAATACAAACGGTTAAGAAATATGCACTACACAAACGCGAAATGCCAAGGCCAATTATTACAGGAATAGCCTGTCAAATGATTTCAAAAACCCTAAACAATTCTGGAGGAAAATTAAGAATTTAATTGGTAAATCTGATAATACTATTAACAATATGAAAATTAATAATGAGATAACAAACGATCCTGTCGCGATTGCCAGTGCTTTTAGTTTGTATTTCTCCCAAACACCAAAGATACATCTTTCACCATCTTGCACTCCTTTCAATGTGTCTCAGCCCTGTAATAGCACTTTCACATTTGGGCAGGTCAGCCCAGCAGATGTCTTGCAGGCCATTGGCAAGCTGTCTGCTAACAGTGGACCTGGCCCTGAAGGCATTGAGGCTAAATTTTTAAACTTGCTTCTTATGTGCTCTCATCCCCATTGTCGGTCCTTTTCAATATGTCTTTTCGACACCTGTGAAGTGCCTACTGCTTGGAAATGCACTAAGTTATCCCATTGCATAAAGGAGGTGATATGCAAGATCTGAATAACTATAGGCCTATTTCAATAATTAACTCTGTTGTAAAAATCTTTGAGAAAATGATTTTTGATCAATTTTCAAGCTATCTTTCTTGTAATAATTTATTCTCTCACTGCCAGTCAGGTTTCAGAAAACATTTCTCGACTACCACTGCTCTCATGAAATTTACAAATGACATATTTTCTAGTTTGACAATAATATGAGCACTGGTGCCATTTTTTAGATTTATCTAAAGCTTTCGATTTAGTGGATCATTATTTGCTTCTGGATAAACTGCAGGCCATTGGCCTCTGTAGATCATCTCTTTTATGGTTTCACTCCTACCTCCATCACCGTCGCCAGTGTTTCCTATAGGGCAGTCTGTCAAATTTTACAACCACTGACAAAGGCATTCCTCAAGGTTCCTCTCTTGGGCCCTTACTGTTTTCCATCTTCATTAATGGCATGCCACTTTGCTGCTCAAGTTGTGATCTTCATCTATATGCTGATGATGCAGTTATTTACTGCTCTAAACCAATCCTCTGATATTAATGTTTCTTTACAGCATGACTTTGACTCTGTGCAGCAGTGGCTGTCAGTTAATAAATTACTTCTTAACAAATCAAAATCTTATTCCATGCTGTTCTGGGGAAATGCCTTGGCCTCAGGTGAAAATAATCTTCAATTGCATTTTCTAGACGCCTCTCCTCTTGAATTAGCTGATACATTTAAATACCTTGGTGTTTGGTTAGACCTGATCTCTCTTTCAAAACTCATATAGTGCTACTATGTCAAAGCTCAACTATCGTTTAAAAACATTATATAATTATACATGTTCATTCATTCATTCATTCATTTATTATTCATTTCAGGCAATCACATTCACTATTTGGGACACACATAATGAATACCCGTTCATCAACTGAAACCAAAGAAACAGAATTTACAATATACTAAATGACAACAAAAAATGCCTGAAAGGGAGTGGGACGAAGAAAACTTATTAAATCCCAACCTGATAATGTTCATATATAACATACAACATTTTTCCTGCAACTCATTTCAAAACGATTTCAAGACACATATTCTTCTTTATATAAGGCAGCTTCGAACACAAATTAAACATGTCATAAGCAGTTGAGTGAAGTTAAGAACAATATACCAGCAATGGTAATGGACAATACCAACAATGATAAGAGAACTAAACACACATTGACAGAACACCGATATACATTTAAGACCCTCTTCGAGCATATTGTGACCATATCAACTGTTTATAGAACAATTTGAATCTGTGAATATTACATTGTTTATATTGTAAACTCAGTCTGTTCCAGAGTTTCACTCCACATACAGACACACAAAACTTTTGCGAGTTGTTCGAACTCTGGGTAATGTGAACTCACCATAGCTCTCAAATTATACCTCCCTCCGAATATCAAAAATCTTTTGTAAATTTGCGGGTAACATATTGTTAAAAGCTTTATATAGGATTATAGATGTATTATAATTGACAAGATCCTGAAATTTGAGCAACTTTGATTTAAGAAACAGTTCATGAGTATGATCCAGAAACCCAACCTTATGAAAGATGCGCAACGCCCGTTTCTGCAAATTTGAATAAGGGAATTGTTGTATTTTGGTAAGTGTTTTACTTTGCAGGTCTGGAAGAGAATAGTTACACAACTGTTGCTTCGTATTCTGGATTATGCTGATGTCATTTATGTAAATACAACTGAATCCTGTTTGCGCTCCATTGATGTCATTTCAACAGTCTTTGTCGCTTTGTCCTTCGCTGCCCTTATAGGACACACCACTGTGTCATGTATGAGCAACTGTCCTGGCTTGCACCCTCTGCCAGAAGACAGTACCACTGGCTGCATTTATTTTCAAAAGTATTTACCATAATTTTCCCGATTATTTAAAACAATATCTCGTGCCCGATAACTCTCAGCATAACTTACGACATGATGAACAAATGTTCTTTTGTGCCAAGAGTTAAGCGTGTAGTCGGTAAACATGCATTCTGTGTTAGGGCTCCTAATGACTGGAACAATCTCTGTTTCTGTTCGTTCTATAACTTCATTCCGTAGTGCTCTACTAACACATCTTCAAAATACTTGCCATTGTCTCTAGTCTGCTCGAACGGCCATATATGATTTTTTTTTTTTTTTTTGTCCATAATTAAAAGGTTCATGTGATTTAAATTCTTGTTTTGATGTTTGTTTTGACTATGTTGTGCTGACTTTGAAGGGTGGGGAGAGGTGAACATTCAGAGCTGGTTTGTGTGTGTATGTGTGTGTGTGTTGTCTCATTTTTGCTTATTGTTTTTTTTTTTGTTTGTTTTTTGTTTTTTTGTTATTTTTTACTACTTTTATTTTTTGTTTCTTTTCTTATTTACTTGTATTCATTTTATTTTTTTCAAATGCAAATGTAATTTTGCTATCTTCTATTTTGTTACGCTGCTCTGCTCTTTATGTTGATCTGATTCTGAGGATCCCCTCGAAAACGAGATAATTTATCTCAAGGGGCTATTCCTCATAATAAAAGAACTGTTAAATATTGTACGGCTTGATTCGTGTAAAATTCAAACTGAATCTCAAAGGAATCAAATATGTCAATAAAACTTGGTCATATGTCTTAGAAGACATTTCACCTCCACGACAGTTTGACCGACTGAATTGTTCAGAAAAGCTCTAACATGAACAAAGAAGAATATCAATGGACGTGTTACTGCAAAGTTTCAAATCTTTTAACAGATTCAAAGAGCCACAAAAATGCACAAAAGCAAGTAATCTTTAGAAATTATGCAACAAGATTAAAAGACAAAAGCAGTTAGACATTAAGTCATTCAACACAACTTCACCCGATTCCCTCTGGACACAAAACTCAGACTGATGACCTGAAATAACCTCCTTCAGTCGACCACGGGACGCCTTTCCAGAGTTAATCTCACTGAGTTTTGTTTTTGTGTGAGTGCTGTTTAGGGCTGCTCTACTGCTTCACACACACGCTCAGAGTCTTGTACAGTGATTTGCAAAATTATTCCTATCCTTTGAGCTCTTCCCTGTTTTGTCATATTATAACCACAAATGCATTTCATCGGGACTTTGTGTGAAAGAACAACACGACGTGCTGCTGACATGGCTTTCACATCTCTTTACAGATACAAACTGAGAAGTTTGGAGTGCAAATTTTTCATTCCCGGAATAAAATCCAGTGGAATCAAGAGCATTCAAAAGAGAGTCAACAGAGTCCATCTGTATGAAATCTAATCAAATCCAGCTGTCCTCTGAGGGCCTCAGACATTGAAATTAGATGCTATTCGTGAACAAACGGCATCATAAATACCAAACATTTTCAGGGAGAATGTTGTGGAGAGAAGGAGAAAGTACGGCACAACCGACAGGCCGATCACCGGGAGCATCGATCAGGGAGCAGCCAAGAGGCCCATGGGTAACTCTGGAGGAGCTGCAGAGATCCACAGCTGCTGCTCAGAGTGATGGGAAGATAGATGGACCCAGTATAGAGATATGTATCTTGAAGGAAAACCTGTCAGACTTGAGTCTGGGGCGGAGGTTTACCAGCAGGTCAATAACCTGAAACCCTGCCAGAGGCACAGTGGAGTGGCTTAGATCTTATTCATGTAGTAGAATGGCCGAGTGAAATTCCAGACCTTAATCCAATTGAAAATCTCTGGCATTGTTCAAGTAATTGCTGTTCACCGATGGTCTCCATCCAGCTTGACCTATTTTGAATAATTTGGCAAGCCACTGTATGTACGTGTGTTTGTGTCAGAGTTAAGAGGTGAGACTGGATTGACTTAAACTTTCTGAAAATCCTTTTGGTGTCTGACCATTTCCTTTTGGCTCCATTTGTTTTGTGATTCGGATGCCTGGAATGACTTCATTTCCAGCCCTGCTAACATTGTTTAGGTTATCATGCAGCGTCTTGGCAACTTTTTGGAAGCAACAAGTGCCATCATAAAAGTGTGGAGTTAAGTGTTTAAAAGTTAAAACTGGCCAGAATCACAATTTGTGTTAAACTTTTTCTCTACTGAGTTCTGCTATTTCACAATATTGCCATTTGCAACAAATGAGCTCAAAATAATTCCGAAATTTTAGCTATTTTCTGGATTTTAAGGGTTTATTTGATGGACCTTGTTGGTTGGTTGGTATTTGATCAATCAATAGATCAAACAAACTTTAGCCACATTGCACTTTTCTGTAGCACAAACTGGTTTACATAGAAAACCAGATATCATTCAATTTAGCTTCATGAGGGAGATCTGTGGTGAGTTACCTTGTGTGAACTCATCTGAAATGGTGTTTACTGAACTGAGCTGAACTCCTTCTTCCTCAGTCCAGGACCCCAAATGTTCAGTGGAATTTCCTGAGTGCAGAGAAAAGATTATCTAATCAGGCTTTTTTTTTTTTTTTTTTTTTTTTTTTCCTTATCATGAGAGGTGGGCTTGGGAATTGCTGTAAACGGCAAAACATATTAGTGAGTGACGAGGAGGGAACAAATAAAAGCGGCCCAGTTGTTTAGGTCACTTCTCGTCGGTCCTGATTACAGTCTGGCGCCAGATAGCGGTGTGGCTGTGATGAACGATCAGCCGGCCTATTAAAAATAAACACAGACGGGAGCGAGTAGCTGTGGAAACTGACCCCAGAGCAGACATGGCAGTGCAGGCTGAAGCGCTCGTCTCCGCGCAATGGCTCGCGAACATGGTGAAGCGCAACCTGGTCGGTCCGCGGCTGCGGATCCTGGACGCGTCCTGGCACCTGCCCGTCACGGGCCGGGACGCCAAGAAGGAGTTCGCCCAGTCTCACATCCCGGGCGCGTCTTTCTTCGACATAGACGAGTGCACGGACAGGGACTCCCCGCTCGACCACTCGCTGCCGTCCGAGGAGTTCTTCTCGGAGTACGTGGGCAACCTGGGCATCGGGAGTGACAGCCACGTGGTCGTGTACGACGCCAGCGACCTCGGCGCGTTCTCCAGCACCCGGGTCTGGTGGATGTTCCGGCTGTTCGGGCATCTGAACGTGTCGTGCTGGACGGCGGCTTCAGGAACTGGGTGGCGGAGGGTCACCCGGGACCGCGGCGCGCTCACAGCCCGAGTCAGCCGAGTTCACCGCCACCATGAACCGCTCCTGGGTCAGGGCATTTGAGGACGTCGCAGAAAATATCACCGCTCAGAAGTTCCAGCTGGTGGACGTGAGATCCTACGGAAGGTTCCGTGGACTGGAACCGGAACCGAGAGAAGGTGACTTTACACTGCAGCGCGCAATTACGCACGAGACTCAGCTGAATTCATGTTTATGCACAGACAAACAGACACATTTTATTGTTATGTAACCATATTAAAGGGCCAGGGGGCAATGAGGGAGATGGAATCGCTACTTTAAAAAAAAGATTAAAAGTGTAATGGAAGGGAATCGGACTCTCTGGGAATTTTCCCTTCACTCATCAGAGTTGAGTGCCTCTCACTTAAACAAATACGGGTGCAAACTTTCACCCACATCAGCCAACTCTCGTGAGTTGTCTTATTTTACCCGCATGTAAAGAAAAAGAAAAAAAGTCATGGATCTTGTCTGCTTTGCCAATTTGGAATAACATTGAGATTTCATGTAGACACAGCGGAGCTGCACAATGCCAGGTCCACATGCAATTTGACATAAGTAGAATATCGCAATAACAAAATCATATGTGGTAAGTCACATCTGTTTTCCAACAGTGCTTTCTCTTGACCCAAACTGATGGTCGTGTTGTTTCTCTCTTTTTTCTCATCACCTGTATCAATTCCCACCAGCAGAGTTTGAGAAGCAGAGCAGATGTTGACTTTGTTGTTTTCAGTGTTTTTTTAATGATGTTCTTGATAATAACTTGATTTCCCAAAATGGTCACCAGACAGTGGCTTTCACTTTGATCATTGAAACCTCCTTCTGGACCATGATTCCTCTGTCTTTTTGAACTTCTAATTCAAAACTGCCTCCAGGAAATATTAAATTATCCTGGAAATATGAAACTGGAGTATGATGATGAGCATCTGAAATAAGGATATTTAAATGCACAGGGGAGTTTTGTGCATGTAGTGGCTGCACCACTCTCTGTACTCTAATGAGTGTCATTGTCTTCACAGATATTCCTCCAGGCCACATTCCTGGCTCTAAATGCATGCCTTTCGACATGTTCCTGGGGGAGGATGGCAAGATGCTTCCCACAGAGAAGCTGAAGAAGTTTTTTGAGGAGTCCCAAGTGGATCTGGGTAAGCCTCTGTGCGGGTCCTGTGGCTCCGGCGTGACGGTCTGCCACATGGTGCTGGCTGCCCATCTGTGCGGTGTCCCTGGCGTGCCGGTGTACGTCGGGTCCTGGTTTGAGTGGTTCAGCAAGGCTCCGCCCGAGCACAAACTCTCAGAGGCCAAAAACTAGCTTTAAGAAGGTGTACTGAAATAACTGGACTTGAATCAATTCTCACACTGTGCAGCTGAACGACTCACTGTAGACTAGAAGACATAGCAAGTTAAGCACGTTAGTATTATCGGTATGCAGCTGTGCAATGTGTGAATTGTGAATCAGCCACTATGTCAGGAAATACGTTTCCCTCGTGCCTTTTCAAAAGTATATCCATTTGCATTTTTGGATATACAAACAGGTGACAAATAAAGGAAAACCCCAACAGCTAAATGTCTTTAAAAGACCCCAGGCCACCGGTTCAGCTTCCATGCTTATTCTCATCAGTAATTTGAGTCTCTACAAGTATGACGCAACCTTGTGAAATCCCCAAACAATGCTTGGTAAAAGTCCCATTTAATCCTGCTCCTCTAGATGTACCGTAGCTTTAACACATTATAGCCAAAGACTGCATTTCCATTCAAACTGATAGTATATCACAGACAGTTAGTGTCAGATACATGTGGCCACAGTTTTTTTGGGAAAAACTCGCACCATGATTTGCCTCCCAAGTTATTATGTACTCATCTTTCTGGGTTTTTGTCTTAATCTGTCACCTGTCTGTAAATAATTTCATAAATATCTGATTATAGATTGAGACCAAAAGTAATTATTGTTTATTGCATTTCACTGGTGCTGTGATACAATTGTGAAATGTGCCTTTGTGAGTCAAGCTTTCCATATATTGTACTCAATGATGCAGCTTAAAACACCTTAGTTACTGAATACTTTAAGCAAGTATGTGATTGAATATGTTATGCATTTTTAACATTCTCAATAAACACAAATAAAGGAAAATATCAGAGTAAGAGAAGAGTTCTTTCCCCTTTGTGTGTGAGGGAAACGGTTTGCAGCAGACAACATCTTTGGAGATTAGAGGACCTGTGTTATTAAGATATATTATAAATATGATTCCACTGAATGCACTTTCCCAATCATTAACATGAAACAATGCATATTACTTCTTAATACCAACTTTCCTAAGAAGTGAAATGAGTAAAGATCACATTCATATTGAAGATTCATCATCACTCTTAGATTTTAGTTTAGTTTAATTTTTGGTTTTTGATTGCTGCATTTCCATCGGCTACAGAGTTACTTTGTTTCCAGTAGATTATAACTACAATTTTTCTGTGACTAACATTTGTTTATGCTTAAATTACACTTCAACACACTGGTACAATAATGTAACTGAGTTTCTGCTATGAGCGCAATATTATTGGGATAATGCTTTCATGTTCCGGATGGAGGGATGGATGAAATAAAATAAGAAACAGATTCATCCTCCCTCTATTTTTTTTATTGTGATTTCTTATACAGAATTAAGAGCAAAGATTGTGTAACAGAATAGTAATAAAGTGTCAATGATTGATGATACTTGTATGCTTTGGTAATATCGATGGGTCAAATGCAGAGAACTTGGGCCAGTTGGCCGAGAGGCTAGAGGGGTGGAGTTGGGGTATTCTTAGCTTTGAATCCGACAGTGGACAGTTCACCACTGTGAGTCCCTGAGTATGACCCTTGAACCCCTTGGAGTGTGTGCCTTGAGTGGCAGGTGTAAAGCACCTTGAGGGCTGCTCATAGTGTGGAAAAGTGCTTTGGAAACGCACGAAGAAATAAAAGCATGCTGTTTGTGTGGTGACACGAAAAAAAATATGCAATTCAAATATGTACTATTATTTTTGTTAATGTTTGTTTATTGCGCGTCCCTGAGAAGTTCCCCTCTAGCGGCCGCGGCGAGCACTGCAGGCGGCGGTCGTCATGGCGGCTCAGACCCGGGCTCTCGTCTCTGCCAGGTGGCTGGCAGATGCTCTCAGAAACCCCACGTCGGCCCCAAACTCCGCATCCTCGACGCGTCCTGGTACCTGGCCAAAACCAAGCGGGACCCGCGGGATGAGTTCTCCCAGACACACATCCCGGACTCGTCCTTCTTTGACATAGACGAGTGCTGCGACCAGAGCTCGTGCCTGGACCACATGCTGCCCGTCGCCGGCCACTTCTCCCGGTACGTGGGGGATCTGGGCATCGGGAACGACACGCACGTCGTGGTGTACGACACCAGCGACTTCGGCTCGTTCAGCGCGCCCCGGGTTGGTGGATGTTCCGGCTGTTCGGGCACAGCCTGGTGTCGGTGCTGGACGGCGGCTTGAAGAACTGGCTGGCGGAGGGTCTCCCGGTGACCTCCGAGCACCGCAGACCGGAGCGGAGGGACTTCCGGGCCGAGCTGAACCCAGCCTGGGTGAAGAACTACGAGGAGATTCTGGAGAACATCGGGACCAGGCAGGTCCAGGTGGTGGACGCCAGGTCTGCGGGGAGGTTCAGAGGAATCGAACCCGAGCCCAGAGATGGTGAGCAGGGCTTTTCTTCACGACCCAGATCAGAATCATTTAAATAAAGCTCCAAATCCTGTGCATGACCGAGTACCTGCTACTGGGCACCACTGCCCTGCTGCTTAATGTCTTGTTTTATGGCCCATTAAAGCCCTCAGGGTTATAACTCACTGGTTTTATGTGCGCTGTGCTTGGCGCTGATTTTTTAATGAGCTGATTTATAATTTCGAATTGAAAGCCTTATTCAGACAAGGAGGGAAATAAAACTGTGGTTGTTGTGATTATAAAAATTGTTAAAAAAAAAAAGAAAGAATTGCAGATGTGACAGGTCAGCTGTTCATGGTAAGTCTGTAATAAATGCAGTGTGTCAGTACTATTAGGTACCTGGAACTGTAACCTGTAAAACTGCAGTAATAATAAGATAGTAATAGCTGATATTTACCAGTTCGATTCATCTGAAGTGCAGAAATGAACTCATCATATTGAAGTACTGGACAGCTAAATGAATATTCTTCACATCTTTAACAATTTGTCCCAATTCCTGAGTTTTTTCACTCTATTTAATCCCTGTCTAAATGCATTCCTTTGGCCACAAACGCCCACTGTAGCAGGACTTTGAGTTCCCGTTGTCTGTAAAGATAGTTCTTTATGGCTCTGGCTGCATGTTAGGTTATTTTCAGGCTGCAAAACATGTATGAGAACATAGAAATCTTCCCTAAGGGTCCCGCAGCTGTTGGACATAATTTTTCAGTTGCATCGCCTACAGATTTCTGCTGTCCTCAGACATCTTTTGTAGTTTCAATCCATCATTCTGCTCAAACCAAAATCTTCACCGTATATCTCGTTCTTGCTTTCTCCGTCCCAGACGTGCTACCTGGACATTTCCCCGGAGCGATCAGCATGCCGTTCATGTCCTTCATGGACGCCTCTGGGAAGGAGCTGGGAGCTGAGAGCCTGTCCAGACTCTTCGCGGCGGCCGGGGTGGACCTGCAGCAGCCGCTCTGGGCCACCTGCGGTTCCGGTGTCACGGCGTGCCACGTCGCCCTGGCCGCTCACCTCCTGGGGCACCCCGGGGTCTGTGTCTACGATGGCTCCTGGAGCGAGTGGTTCAAAAGGGCTGCTCCAGAGCACATCATCTCAGAGGGAGAGGGGAAGAAGCCGTAACCGGCTCAGCCAGTACAAACAAGGATGCGGCATTTTTAAGGTTTACTGAAAAATGAAGGTTTCTTGACATAAAGGGGAAACTTGAGCTGTACTTTGCACTTGAATAGTTTCAGGCTATATGCTTCTATCCATTACCACTTTATCCAACTCAGGGTCGTGCAGGGGTGAAGGCAGGGTCCATCCTGGACAGGTCGCCCTCCATCACTGCTGTATGGAGTTTTAGAGCTGTTAGGCAATATACTGACATATCAGACACCATCCAGTGTGAGATGGATGCAGATATTCTTATTGCACAAATATGACACTAAATGGATGTTTTCATGTTAGCTGCTGGCTTTCATGTCTTTCTCTAGACATGGAGAACATATGGATTCAGTAACTGGAAAAGCAAATATTTAGCAACTGTGAAAGTCAAAAGGGCGAAATGCAGAGGACTATTGACCATCCATATCTCTTAAACAGTAACAGAACTTCCCAACATGCACTTTTACAGTTAGAAAAAAAAACGGTATGATGAAGTAAGAGTTCTCATAAATGTTACACCTTGTAAAATTTCAGAAAGCTACTTCAATAGTACAGTAGTTTTACTTTATCATTTACTTTGTTTCGTGGGGTGATGCTGCTCCAGTGGAGACTGACATCAAAAGTCGATATTTTCTTGCTGCTGTCATGTATGAAGAGTTTATAATGCAGGTGAAAATAAAACGAATCTCAAATCTGGTGTGTGCGGTATCCTTGACATAAGCTGAGTTACGTTGTGAGATGGTCTATTGCAAATGTCAATAAAACAAGTGGAAATGTTCATTGATGGCTTTTTTCAGACATTTTCTTTATTTAGGATGAAGAGGATAACTAATTATACTTTCAATAAAGCACAAAGGGAATCAGGTGGCACATGGTTTTTGAAAGACATCTGAGAAATAAAATTGTATTATAATTATATTTTTTTGTTTCTCACATTACAACATAACCATCAGTATCAGATTAGCCAAGCTTCATTAGTGGAAGATTCCAGTTCAGGCTTCTAAAATCACTACACAATGAGAGTATTGTGAATACAACAATGGCAACAAAAATCTCACCTTTCCTCTTAAAGTGTGAACTGGTTAGACTAGGATGAAAAGATGGGACAGGCTTTGCTTTTCACAGGATTTTTTCAACCTTTGATTAGAAAAAAAAAATCTTGGTGAAGGAAATAACAACTAAGATGAAACTATTGAAAAGTTAATCATGATGGTCTATTTGTTGTAAATGTAATGAATAGAATTGAAATTATAAGATGATTTAAAATCAGAAGAGGTGTTCAGCTGGATTTAGGACAGCTGAGTTAGACTAATGTCAAAGCAAAATATGGAGTTGGATCTCAGACAGAAAGCAATGACGCACACAGAAAGATGTGCAAATATGTTTTAGGATATTAACTGCATGCTCCCATGCACATACTTTTCAATCCACACAGAAACATGTATAATCTTATTTAAAAAACAAAGGTGATCCATTTAGAAATCTGATTCACAAATGGATTTCTGATTAATAATTAATTTTTATCTATTTATTTATTTAATTATTTATTTATTTATTTATTTTTATTTTATTTTGTGAATTCGTTCCTAACATGTCAAAACCGTGGCATAACACACCTATATATATATATAATATATATATATATATATATATTATATATATTATATATATATATATATAATATTATATATAATATATGTATGTATACATAAAATATAGGTTATCATGTCTGAAAATCGGGTATAGCTATCAACTTTTATATATTAAAAATTTATTCTAAAATATGAATATAATTTGTCCTTTCATTTCAGTATTTGCGGTACCTTACATTTCTATGTAGACCCCACATTGTGCATGGACTTGTTAGGTTTTCTATTTTTTTTTTTCCTTCTTTGTTTTAATGACTGTCCTCCTGTGACCGACACAAATTGGACACGACTCAACTCCAGAGGGACGCAGAAAGGTTCATGCCTCAACGAACATGGCCGACCGCCGTACTCCCCGGGAATGAAGGACGCTGCACGCCTCAACAAAGATGGCCGACTAACGTGACCAGTGGGGCGTCCTGCACACTGCCTGAAGGTCCTCGTGAAATAAACAAATTGGGGTCCTTTCTTGCGAGAGGCTGGCTGTCGAGGTGTTTTTTGGAGTCACATTGTTACACACAACTGTGGTAAATATCACCAAATTCAACCACCATATTCCGAGCGGGCTGTTTGAGTAATGTTGATAAATAAGCGGTTCACGCGCCTCGGGCTTTTTTCCTTACTCGCCGGGTTGTTCGGGTTTTTTAATCGTCGAAGGGTGTGTTGTTTTTTTTTTCAGTCGCCGACATTACACGGTAACGTTAGCGCTAGCGAAGCTAACAAGCTAGCTTTGAAAACCCACAAAACACCCATTCTGATAGTCTGTGAAGTTAAAAACTTGGTAAGTTGATTGAAAAAACATAACTGAATACTTCCACTTGCTCATCGTTGGGTTAACTTACCTTCATGTCTGCCTTTATGAGTGTCATGTTCAGAGGTTTGCTGGGGCTCAGTCAATTAACTTCATCTTGATGTTTGAGCTCATATAATACTACCAGCCGAAATAATTCGATGTTTTAGCATCGTGTGTTGGTCTTACAGTAGAAATGGAATCAAGGAGATATATTTGAGGCGTGAATTAATCTGTTTTGGGCTGTTGTGTTTTTTTCCCCCACAGGGAGGCGTTGATGAGCAGCGATGTCTGGCATTGCTCTTAGCAGACTATCTCAGGAGCGCAAAGCCTGGAGGAAAGACCACCCGTTTGTAAGCAGCATGTTGCTCAATACTGTACAAAACCTACCTCCTGTTTGTTAAATGTCACTCTGCCTGCGACCTTAAGGCCTGTACCTTGACGGAAGTTCAACACACTCAGGGCATTTATATGTTTTCAAAATTAATCCAAAATTGACTATACTCAAATAAAATATATGATGCAAGGTTTGTTTTGAACCCAATAATCAATATGTACAATCTACTTTTACAGCTTGACGTGGTGTCAGGTGACAACGGAATGAGACTGCGTTAATGGCACTTCTTTATTTAGATACAATGCAATTCACAGTGCATTATGAGGAAATACATTAAAATAAGGCAATTAAGAATCCTAATCTGACTTGATTAACTTTATGAGCCTACTAACTCATCTATCAATATGTACTGATGACAGTGTTTCAGCTGCAAAGCAAATAGATTCATGTCTTATTAAGAGAAAATTCTCTTTAAATTATCAGTATAAAAACATGTGTGATGCACTCCATTCCCCCCCCATCTCTCTCCCATAAATATGCACTCGTTCACTTTTTTACATTTTACAGACCTAGAAAAAACATTAAATTTTGCCAAATTATTGTCATACTTAACAAACTGGAAATCCTGATTTGAATCCGATTAAATTCCAAATAAAATTATAATTTGGGAGAATGCAAGCACACTGTCATCAGTGCTTATGTGCTTCTGTCTCAACCTGGACTGAGCCTGGACAGCTGCTGGTTTGTGCTTCATGTAAACCTCACAGGGCTTTGTTGCTGTACCCACTAAGAATCCAGATGGAACCATGAATCTGATGAACTGGGAGTGCGCCATTCCCGGGAAGAAAGGAGTAAGTTACCATCTGCAGTTGAGAGACACATACAAAAAGACAAATCAAAGCTTTTTAATCCTAAGCTTGTATTTTTTTCATTATGTTCATCATAAGTAATAAAAGTAATCAATACTATCAGCATGACTTTAAAAAAACATCCAATATGAACATTTTTCCCTCTTTCCTTTTCAGACTTGTGCCTAATAGATTATCTCAGAAGAACGATCAGTTTTCTTTCCCTTTGTGTGACTGGCTCCAGATTAACATTTTCAAATTTATCTTGCTATCGTTCCTTACATTTAGGCTACCATTATGTTTGATTGAGCTCAATAAAGTGGTAATTTATACATTCTCATCAGACCTTGTGGGAGGGAGGACTCTACAAGCTCCGAATGCTCTTTAAAGATGACTACCCCTCCTCTCCACCTAAATGTAAGCACCGCCACTCCACAGGGTTTCATGTTCAAGAGCAAAAGTAGCAAGCAGCCGCCTACCAAAGAAAAAAAATGAAGGCTTGAAATCATACATGCAAATTTCAATGGTGAAACATTCCAGTATCGGTTGTCTGACTTTGAAGAATTTTGTGATACACAACCAGAGATGCTTGAAAACAAGTGTAGCGTGAGGTCCCAAGGATGGGAGGTACGAGTGTGACAATAGATGGCAATAGATAATTTCCTCTCCAAGTAACCCGACATATCAGTTTTCTACATATTATTCAAATTGTAAATATGCAACTTACTGAAATGACTGCAGAGAAACTCGGCTTCCTCTTAAGTTTTTGATCGTGTATTTGCTCGCAGGCATTTTGTGGCAAACTTCTCATGCTGTTTCTCACCACTGGGGTTTGTTTTGAGCTTTCGACTGTACTTTTGTGGCTGTCATCTGTCGACTCTCGCCGTACTGTTCGACTCCTGCGTAGGTGTGTGAAAGAGGTTAGTGGTGTTTGAGTCTGATGGGGCATGCAGCAGAATTCACAAGTCCATTTTTCAAGCAGAGTTTTTTTAGATTTCAAACACAATGGTTGAATTGAAGTAGCCTCTGTTTTCCTGTGCGCGCTCAGTTTGGTGGTTTGAAGTCGGTTTCCTTTGGGACTTTACCTTTTAAGGTTCACGCTGCTTTGTCGCTGTGCTTCAGGCTTCAGAGCCACGAAGGAAGCTTCACGTTTCTGTAAAACTTAAACAAAAGACAATCCTCTCAACAACGTTTATGTATAGTAATGATCTGTCAAATTGTGCCAGGTCACGTTGTTCCTGGCTCTCATGCACTGACTTCACGCTTAATCTTTTCCTCTTCAGGCAAGTTTGAGCCACCGATTTTTCACCCAAACGTTCTACCCATCAGGCACCGTGTGTCTGTCCATCCTGGAGGAGGACAAAGACTGGAGACCTGCCATCACTATCAAACAGGTCGACCACACACAGGCTGCTGGTCTCGCTCCTGTCAGCAGTAGAATCTCCAACTGTGGTCCTCGCTGTGACATTGTTTTGATTCGTGCGCACTGAGTGGGAGTTACAGCAGTGAAATTACCACGTTGTTTTGAACTAAACACAGACCTGAAACCTACACTCTGCTTTCAGATCCTGCTGGGTGTCCAGGAGCTGCTGAATGAGCCCAACATTCAAGATCCAGCACAAGCAGAGGCTTACACAATTTACTGGTGAGTCCTTCCAGAGAAACTCAGAGAGACCAAACTTGTACTGTCATGTCCTGTAAGGGGACTTTTCCCTCGTTACATGGACAGTATTCAAAGAATTATGACTGAGCTGATCCGTACACACTGATTTTATTCTATAAAGGCTTTCACCAGAGCCAGAAAGACACAGACTGGTGTCAAATTACAGATGATGTTGGTCATCTTTAACATTTAGGTTTTTCTAAAAAAAATAATAATATAATTAATACCAATTAAAGGTTCTTAGTGTCTTTTTTTTTTTGAGTTGAAAATGTTTTTATTAGTCCCACAGAGGGAAATTTACGACGTCACAGCAGCAAAGTGACAGCAAAGCAAGAAAATATAGAGGATATAAGTGCAATTTAAGTGTTTTGAAACTTTAATAGTGACATTTGGTCCTTCTGAAAACAGTGAAATGTGACAATAATACTACATACAACTACTTTGGATTTTTCAGGGCTTGTAAGTTGAAAAATAAAGTGCACTAAAAAAAAAAATACTTTGTATTCTACCTTTTTAATATTTTGCGTAGATTATAGATATTAGGGTCCTGGTCCAGCCCTGTTTCCACTCGCTGCTTGAGGTCCTCCAACCAAAACTTGTTAATGGTTCCCCGCACATGTTTCAAACTCGAGGGGATAGGTCATTTAAGGCAGTGGCACCGCGTCTTTGGAATGAGCTTCCCTGCTCGCTCAGGTCTCTGGACAATGTTGATTCTTTTAAAAAGCAGCTAAAGACCTTTTTCTTTGAACAAGCCTTTTAGCCTGTATAGTACTGTTTTTATCTTGTATATCTATTTGTTTTCTGGCCTGCATGGTACTGTTTTATCTTGCATATTTGTTATTTTAGTGATTGTATTTTGCATTTTCTATTTTGTACGGATTATTTTTATGTGAAGCACTTTGTGACCCTGGTCTGGGAAAAGTGCTATACAAATAAAGCTTACTTACTTACTTAGTTATGATGTGTGAAGCTTGAGTAATATCTGAAAATCGAATGTTTCAGCTCCTCCAGGTGTTACGCTCAGTGTGCTCACAGTGTCCTCTCGGTTTTGCTCTCCCTCTTTCAGTCAAAACAGGATGGACTACGAGAAGCGAGTACGGGCACAGGCCAAGAAGTTTGCCCCGTCGTAAAGCCTCGCGGCGCCCGGCCTGAACTGAGAGGTTTCAAACAGGAGGCAGGCAGCACCTGAAGGACCACTCCCACAACAATCCGGTTTTGAGTATTATTACACTATTACACAGGCGTCAAGTGGACCTGTTTTACTTTCTTCCTATTATTATATTATTTTTTTTAAACATTAAAAGTTCAGTAAGATCGTAATTTTACCTGTCTTCAAAAAAAAAAATAAGAAAAAAGAAATGATGCACCTCGAGTGCACAGCTAATGATCCTAGAACTCTGCTGTTAGTATGACTCCTGTATCTCTTGTATAATCCATCTCTCCAGTTTACCATGAGTGCAGAGCTTCCATGCCTCCATTCAAGCTATGAACCGTGCTAATGTATCGACCCAGCTGTAGAAATACGATTCTGTGTCCAAAAACACTCTTTGTAACGTTCAGTCAGCATCAGCGGAGAACAATTGAACTTTTAGCGAGTTTTTTTTTTTAATAAACCGTCAAACACCCAGAAGTATTGTAGATAGCGTTTTCATGAATGTGGACGTGAGGCAGTCGAGGAGCGCTCCCGGCCCGCCGCCGTCCCGCTTTATCGCGCTCGCATCTCGTCTGAGCATCAAGAAAAAGCCCTCAAAAAGCGTCGAGGTTTTCCCACACAGAAGACAATCCCGACACTGGCGAACGCCCGGCTTCCGCTTCTTCCACGGAGTTTATTTCAACTTTTATTGCAGTGAAACCGAGACGCCGCGACTTGATTCAGCTCCAAATTCCAGCTAATTGTCACTTAAACGTTTGCACATTCAGCATCAGAATGACTTCTTCCAAGACGCAATAAGACTGTAGAGAAGTCGCTTAGTAAAATTAGTTTAAAAAAAACAAAAAAAAAACCCTGTTGGCGTGTTATTGATTTTGGCACTATTCATTCGGGTTGTTTTCTCCCACCTGCTTACAAAGTGAGAAATTGGAAATGACTTATCAACCAGCAACGATGACAGATGAAAGTGCAGTTGAGCGTCAGCAAAGATCTGATCTTTATCTTTTTCTTTCCTTTCTGTTATTTTTTTTTTTTTTTTTTTTTTTTTTTTTTTTTTTTTGCCTCTGAATAGACGAGTGCATGTACATAATATAAATAATGGAAAGTTGTGGAAGTTATGTTTTATATTGTTTTAGCCAGTTGACATTTGTGTGTGGTATAACAAAAGACAAGGAATTGCATAAAATTGTGAAATAAAGTGAAATTTTAAAATGGCACGCAGTGATTTTGGTGTGTTTCTTACTGTGTGGGATCGAATGGACTGAACAGGTTAGAATGGCAAGACTGGTGAGTAACAAGATGCAGTTATGACTCAAAAATGAAATCAAATGAGTGTAAAGTGTAAAAAAAAAAATCAGTTTTCAAGGATTAATTTGGCAAAATAGTTTCTATGTGTCCTTGTCTAAAACCAATATCTTATTTCATTTCTTTACAATGTGTTTGTGTATTTCTGATGCTGTTAAGTGACATTTTGCATTTAGTCAGAAAAAAATGAACCCATGAGATCTGCAGATAACTCCTACACCAGATCAGGATGCCGAGAAAACCGACAGCTTCCACTGAGACCACGATATAAATCTGTAAAATCTTTGCCAGATTAACTTTTAGCAGCAGATGACTTGTTCTATTTCCTCCTCTAATCCAGAACCATGCGCATCCCCCAGGGTTGTGGGGTCAATTTCTGAAGCTCATCCCACAAATGCACGTTGATTCAGAACAAGCGCCTCTGATTGTTTCTCTTATCTTTCGCTCGCCACATTTTCTTTTGCACGCCACAGTGCCGCCTGACATTTACTTGCAAATGTCACAGCTTTGGCCTATTTTCCCTTCTCTTGCCCTCCGGTGAAACCTGATGTAATGCTCTCAGGTGTCTTGCATGACATTTCTTAGAAATGCAACACCTTTCGTCGCTGCTCGCCTCGCCAGCGGTTCGTCACCTCGGTATGGTCTTGCCCGTGCGAGAAGGCGCAGACCTGGCAAAGCCCCAGGTGAGAAGTCAGCGGTTTTGTTTTGGATTTTTGTTTTATTTAGGCCGTGTGTATGATTAATGTGTTAGTCCTGCTGACCCTCGGTTCTGGGGAAATGTGTTGAATCGTAGGTGAGGTTGGTAGAAGCGCCGGTGGTGACGCCTCCATGTGCTGATCCTGGATCAGACCCCCGGCCTCACAGCTACCACAGCCTCAGTCACTGCCTGCGCGCCAACGTGTTTCCAGGTCTGTGTGTTTAAAAAAAATCCATACTAACACAACTGTAGCTCAGTCCTGCTGAATTATTCATGTGTGTGAATGTTGCCGTGTCTCCTCCAAACGCATCAACGCTCGTCTATTTTGTCTTGCTGTGCAGGTGCGCCGTCCAGGTGGATCTCAGAGAGCAGGGACTCGTACACCAGACACCCCCTGACCCCCGCTGACCCCCAGGTTTGGTTCGGCCACAGAACAGATGATGTGGGTCGGTATCCTGGCTCCTGTTCCTCTCTCTCTCTCTCTCTCTCTCTTTCGGTCGACATGTCGACCTTGTCTATAGAACTGTGTGACTCTGTCAGAAATGGGAAGCGGTGAGCAGCCTGCCCTCGTTCCCAGGCCAAGCATGATCGCTTCTATACTCAGGTGAACTGTCATCTGTGTTTGTCACAGGTGTTGTGGCTGAACAGTACACTTTTTTTCTCTCTCTTTACATCTCTCTCACCATCACACATTCTTCTTTTTTTTGTGTGTGTGTGTTTCTGAAGGGATTGTTAGATTATTACTTGCAGGAATTTCTGCTTATCGCTCCAAACAGCTGCACGGCAGCAAACAGCTACTTTCAAGGTCATTTCTCCGGAGCCCTCCTCCGTCTGATCCCGTCTGTTTCTGGAAGTTTATCAAAAAGTTGAGTTCATACTTTTTGCGAACCTTGAACATCAGGACAACACAGCTTGTTGTATTCAAGACATCTTATAGTGATTAATCATTTAACTGTTTCAGCTGCAGGATTTACCCTTGTAGCTGTTTCGGGCATCTTGCTTGTTTTTTTGTTTTTTTCATTTCACTCTTTGTTGTAATTTTAGCTAATTATTTAGCTAATTTACAGATTTTAGCTGCTTTCATCACTGTAACTGGTTCAACCATTTTATTTGTCACAGTTCGATTCTTTTCGTCATTTTGCTTGCCTTTCCTCCCAGTTTTTCATGTAGTTTCATGTGTTTCATCTATTTTAACCATTCCATCAGTTTGACCTGTTTTGGTTATTTTATATTGTTTTAGTAAACCTCACTGATGTGCAGCCAAGGGAACATAACATTGTTATTTGTTAATCCTGCCAGCAGCCTGGCCGTTCCGGCGGTCGCTGAAATGACTGACTCGCTCCTGTGTGATGTGAAAATTCCCATCATGCTCGCTCTTTGATTAGTATCTACTGTCAGGATTAACCTGCGTTTGCTCAGAGTTTCGCTAAAATATCACACTTTGGTTCATTTGGTCTCACGTAGGAAGATTATTTGATGCGTCAGAAAAAAGCAGTCGAGCCTCGCTCAGACATCTCCTCTGTCTCTGCTGTCGACTTTCAGTCCAGTGGACGGAGAAAAAACATCACAAACCAGAAGCTGAAGAAGCTGCTGACGGGAATGGAAAAAAGATGGCCGCAAAATGAGGTCCTGCTTCCTACTCTCTCACCACAACACACAGCTGCACCTCAGTGATTCACACTCTGAGTTTTGAGGAGACGCAGCTGCTTGTTGCTGCCCAGCGTCCCGTCGCTGTTTATGTCCACACAAACAAAACAAGCCGATGATTATTAAAGAAGATTATTGGTTGGATAGAAGGTGTCCTGTGATATTTGGTTCAGGCCTAAACCAAGATGTCATCAACTACACCGATCTCTTTGTATGTGTGCTTGTGTGATATATAAATCAAAAATAAAGTCAGATTTTCCTTGTCTTGAAAGCCCCTGGTGATGAGATGTTGAGAGGAGGAGGAGAGCGGCAGCAGTCGCAGCTGAACTCTCTGCTTTCTGCGAAGTGTAAACCTGGTAGAATGAAGGCGGTTTCAACTGAAACCACTGAAACTTGCTTTTTTGTCAGAAGCTCCTGCCTCTCCTGTCAAGTCGACCCTACGTGACGAGTATCTGTCGCAGCGATCGGATCCGCTCCTCACCGCGCAGACAGAGACGGGCTGAGGGAGAATCGTTTGAAGTCTCTGACGATGCAGAAACCGTCAGAATCCGGCTGAGTGGGACTGCTGGGACCGCTGGCCGACGACAGCTCCCGTTAATATGCAAATCGGAGTCCTGATTTCCTCATATCCCCACTTCTTTACTTGCAGCTGTTGTTACAGCTGCGGACTCTTTTTGGGGGCGTTTCTTATGTGTTGGGCTGCTTTGCTCATTGTACTTGTAAGAATAAGTTGTAGAAATCATGGGACCACCCGGGGGTCTGCATGTAGCCTTTCAGGCCACCGCATGTTCCAACCAATGCTTCTTGTCAAGCGGTTTGAACTGAATCACCTTATTTGGCAGCCTTGGACATCACAGGAAGCCGTTCTTAGTCAGCTTGCTTACAGGAATTGTATATTTTTAGGGTTCGCTTCTCCAAATGCATGTCATAGTAACCTGCCTCACTCAGACTGTCCAGCACCCCTCTTTACTCGAACCGCTCCTGCCGCGGTCTCCCAAGAACAGCCATTACTGTAGAATAAGCGGCGAGTTCTTCTTCTTGCAGCAGTAGAGTGCATCCTCCCTTGTTTTTTTTCTCACCTCCTCCCTGCTGTCCTCTGCGGTGCGTCGAAGGTTTTATTGTGACTTGCCGTGTACAAACATCGCTCTGGTCTGCCTGGTAGAGCTTCCCACCACAAGCACGACCATCGAGCATCCTCTCCTCCCCCGACACCTCCACCTCTCGCTGACACCGGGCCCAGAAGGAGCAGCAGACACTGCAGCTCTGAGCCCACGCAGCAGACATCCACACTCGGTGTTCAAACAGCTCGGCTCCACATGTCAGGGTGTCTGCTTGTCTGAAGGCTGATGCAGCTCCGGCGTGTTGCGAAATCAGCTGAACTTTGAGACTTTTTTTTCCCCCCCCTCCAAAAAAAACTTTGTCTGATTGCAGCTAGATGTAATCGGACACATGTTGGTATTCAAGAGGTTTTATTTAAAAAGGGAAGAAAAAAACTCACTAGCTAACTGGAAAATGGGCAGAAATTTTTGGTCATGATAAGCTTGTATTTGTTCAAAATTAAAAAAAAAAACATTCATTCATTTATCAAGATTTGAGAATGATTGGCTGAAACTAAATGATGTGAGCTCTATTTCTTTTCTCACTGTTCAGTCAGGTCGTGTTACGTTCTCTTCTTAAAAATGGAGACTAACAAATCAAACAAAGAGCGACGAGGGCAGAAAGTGGCCATGAGGATGATAGGTTAAATTCATTGCTGTGCGCAAACACAAAACACAAAACAATACAGAAAGCTTCACCTCAGTGGAGAGGAGGAGGGGATGTGGCAGTTTTGCCACATCAATGAAAATAATATCAAAACACAACAGTCATGCTTGAAAAACACCAGTCAAATCAGATGGTTTACTTGCTAAATTACATTACAGTGTAATGTAAGAAGAATATGCTGAAAACATCTGATCCAACTTTATTCTTTAACTTAAATGACCCTCCATGAGGCTTTACGTCTCTGGTTACACTGCAGCCTTCGTCCACCACATGATGCTGGATGAACTTTAGGCTCGGTCTGAGGACGATCTCATTCTCAAATATCCAGAGTCCAGACCTTGGTTCAGTTG
Source organism: Salarias fasciatus (assembly GCF_902148845.1). Taxonomy (NCBI): domain Eukaryota; kingdom Metazoa; phylum Chordata; class Actinopteri; order Blenniiformes; family Blenniidae; genus Salarias; species Salarias fasciatus. The sequence goes on along the minus strand of NC_043748.1, from coordinate 14,005,461 downwards.
ACGAAGGTTTCTAAACACACCAGAGCAGCCTGAAGGTTTCATGGTGTGAAAATCAGGCTGCCGTTTCACCTCTCAACCTCTTCCCTCTTTAGAGACTCTTGAGTTTATCTGCAGTGGTTGCGGCTACAACGGCAGCGGTTTTGACGCCGTACGTATTTGTTTGAGTGCGCGAGAGTGTTTTGTATTCTCAACAGCCCCTTCCAGTTTGTGAATCTGCTGGCATTAGCTCGTCTCTTTAATCCTCTGACTCTGTTTGCCTTGAGCTGGGTTTCACTAACGTGAAACCACTTCATAGGCCGGGGTGCCGGTTTCTCTTTGTTTTGTTTTTTTTGCGAGCCACTTCACGTCAAGATTGAAACAGGATGCGGTGTTGCCTTGTATTTCTTGTTTTCACTACAATTTTTTATTACCTGATGAGATGCGGCAGGGCTCAGGTAGGAGGAGGAGGAGGAGGAGGTGGAGGAGGTCCTCTGCTGCTCTAAAAACCCCACCCCCTCCTTCCTCCCGGCCCATCCTCTCTCACTATCACTCACCGCTCTTATGAAGCTTCCTGTAAAGCCCTGAACGCGAGATGTGGTTACAAGTGGAAAATGTCACTGGGCACTAAAAAAAGATGAAAGAAGGGTGAGAATGAAGAGGTGGAGGGGTGAGTGACGGGTGGGGGTGGGGGGGGTGGGGGTGTACAAGACTGAAGTAGTGATGAGCAGAAGACAGAACTGGAGGAGATCTTCACCAGGAGAAGACGAGATGCGCTTCCTCTGCATGACCACCTGTCAACAAGCCTCATGAGGTACTGCTTTGATCGAACGACTCCTGAGGTTTAGATAACAACACCGTTGGGACTTATCAGTCGTTAAGGTTTTCCTCATTTTGTTCCATTTCACTGGAAAAGCTCATCATTGTTCTGACAAGAGTTGCTTCTGTGCGTTAAAAGTGATTGGCACTCATGTTTTCAAAGCGTTTTTCAGACGGAATAAGAAAGCGAGTGACTCAGCGGGGCAAAAACCAAGAGCAGCTTATTGGAACGATGAAGCTTTTTAGGTCACGTCTTCGCAGCTTGTCCTGAGTTCTCGCATTCAGTGCTGTTCTACTGTTCTGTCTCCCCCAGAAAAACACTGTTTTCCAAAAAAAATTCAAAACTTTAAGATATTTCTATATGTGACATTCAAGTCAATTAAGCAGGACTGCTGTATTTGCAGTGCGCTGACAGGAAGCGCCTGCTCGAATATGCTCTTCTCTACGGCGTTATGAGTCAGGTTTCATTTGCTCTTGTTAGACCTCGCTCGACGGGGAACTCAAGTCCGATCAAAAGCACGAAGGCTCATGATGAATTTCGATGCAGTTTCAACTTCCATGTTTCAGTCATGAGTTTCAAGAACTCTTTCAAACACTTGTAGCAGTTGTAACTTTAGATCTTTTACTGCTTTTGTTCTGTTATTTCAGAATCTTTGCACTGTGTGTGGAATATAAGCCGTGCTCTCTGCTTGCAGTCAGATCATGGAGAAGCTCTTACCCATCCTGGCGGCTCTGATTTCAGCGCATGGCGTCCGCTCCCACAGAGGTTCCCACAGTTTGATCGCACCAAAGCAAAATAAACTCAGATCCCAACTTTCCAAGCTGATCTTTATTTCTGTTCTTTTTTTTTTTTAAACTTGTCCACCATTGAAGGTCTCCTCTGTACGAACGACTTCTTGAGAAGCGTCAGCTGCTTGTGGAACGGCTCTGCGCTGGATCCCAGCGCGGACTGCTGGATCTCGGGCGTGAAGAAAGTGTTTGTCGATTTCGAACCTGAAATGATCACGTAAGACATCAGGATCACCGTACTCGCTACTGCTCGGCTTAAACGAAAAAGCTTTCTGTTCATCCAGATTGATTAAATTATAACATTTTGTGTGTTATTGTTTTCGTTCAGCCAGAGCTGCCTCCTGAAACACCATGAAAATTCTCTTCCGGGCTGCAGTTTTGCTTTTCAAAATCAAGTAAGAGACATTACTATTTTTCTTCATCATGTATTTTTCCATTTGGATTTATTTACATACATGATCAATCGCGTAAAGCACTCAAGAGGTGTGAAAATGCCGTGTGCATGGAATCCGCTTACCGTTTACTACTAGATGACTGCTAACCACTGCATCTTCATCCGGTCTCGTTTAATCGATCCCTGCAGGAGTTCTCGGGGTCGGAGGTGATGCCGAACATCAGCATGAGGTGCGACGGCACTTTGGTGGAGACGATTCAGAGCTATAAGCTGAGAAATCACAGTGAGTGAGACCAGCTCGTTCAGAACCGTTTTAAAATGCTTTTCAAATCATTCGTTCTAAATTAGAATGTAATTTGTCTCAGACTTTGTATCTTAGACTTTGTGTGTGTGTGTGTGTGTGTGTGTGTGTGTGTGTGTGTGTGTGTGTGTGTACACAGTTAAAATGCATCCTCCAGGCGCTCCTCACGTCAATAGCACTGCCAACGCAACTTGGATATCTTGGAGTCTCGGTCCCGACGTCTCAAAGTATCTGATTCGTTCTGGCGTTGGATTTCAAGTTCAGCTTAAAAAGAAGGGCCAAACCTGGGAGGTGAGTTTTCGTGCAAGCAAATCCAGGAGAATTTTTTGAGGAATGCCACAGGCATGAGCTGAATTCGTTCCTCTGAGATATTACTCTGCAGACCAGTGTTATCATTGTTTTTACGTTTACTTGTCAACAGGAGGCCAGCCCGTTGTACACTGAGCAGCTGGAGCCAGTGATCCTCGTGGAGAAGCTGGAGGGCCGGGTGGAGCTCCGGGTGAGGGCCAGACCCCTCCGCAGGACCCCCAGCCAGTGGAGCGAGTGGAGCCCCACGGCGTCCTGGACGGGCGCTTCAGACCAGCCGGAGGCGCCGGGAAGCGAAGGTAGACGCAGGAAAATGCGTTTGCTGCCTTCAAGCAGATGTCCGTGTCAAATATTTGCATTTTACAGTTTTGTCTCTTGGTTCCAGAGTGGTGGCTGCGTCAGACAGCAGTGCTGTCCGTGGGACTGCTGCTCCCCTTGTGTCTCATTATTTCTGCACTACTGATAATTTACAGAAGTTATAAGACCAGGGGGTGAGTGTTATTTCTGTGTTGTGTGTGTGTGTGTGTGTGTGTGTTTGTTTGTATAGCCCGTCATGACTCGCCCGTGTTGTTTCAGGCTCCTCAAAAAGAAGCCGATCCCGAACCCTTCGGAGTACTTCTGCACGCTGCACTCTGTCCACGGAGGGAATCTGAAGGTAGAGACGCGGCTCTCCCTCGACTCTGGAGCTCTTAGCACAACGTGCTCCGCTTTGCTGGCTGAGGGTTTCAGAGTCTGTCGATTTTACCACAAAACTTCACCAAATGTGTCATCTGACTTTCATCACATGTACACACACTAGTTCACATGTAATAATCTTTTCTAATATGACTGAGAAACTGTATTTCTGGTGTGTTGTGGGGTGAAACGGTAGGGAATCTCTGCTCCAGTCTGATCGCCGCCTCTGTTCTGCTCTGTCCCTCAGTCTTGGCTGAATCCTCTGTCGGATTCCGGCTCCTTCTTCACGTCGCAGCCATGCGAGCAGATCTCTCCGGTGGTGCTGTGTGAAAGCTGGGATGGCGTCCCCTCTGCTCCCCCCGCCGCCTCCAGCTCCACCAGCGCCCTGCTTCACTTCCAGAACCGCCGCTCCGACGGCTCCCAGACCAGCGGGGCCGTCGACGACTCGTCCTCCTCGTCCTGCTTCTCCAACATCGGATACTTCATGTCCAGCTCCTCCGGCGGCTCCGATCACGCCAACTCCAACCTGGCCTACTTCACCTATCAGGACGACCCCTGCGCCCTTCAGCCCTTCCTCTTCCCGTCGCTCGCCCCCTGGACGACGTACGAGAGCCTGAAGAAGGAGCCGCACAGCCCAGACTCCGGCTTCTGCATCGGGAAGGAAGACGAGCTGGACATCGACCTCGATGTAGAAGACGATCTGGACGATCTGAGCTCACACCTTCTGACCCTCCCTCTGCAGCTCCCGTTCCAGATTTGCCCCCTGACCTCTCCCCCGGGTCCTCCTCACCCTGTCAGCGTCGCGCCGGTTTCCCCCGACGTCCAGCCGGCGGACGTCGTCGCCACGGTTGCCAGCAGCGGCGGCAGCGGCAGCCCCGGGGCCATGTGCAGGTCCTCCTCCATGCCGGCGGAGTCCTGCAGAACCGGCTACGTAACGCTGAAAGAGCTGCAGACGACGTTCAGCAACAAATCCATCTGAGCCAACGATCACGCCGTTACACTTCCCATTCTGATCAGCAGACCAGCGTTTTTACTTTATAACGTTACCAGATGTTCGGGTAACTCAGGATCCTGGCTGCTATGAGTACATTACTAATATTTCTATGAGGCTGGTGTCAAATTACAAGAGCACTGTGCTATATTTCGGCTTGAAGAGACAGGGGATCAAAATAAACAGCATGACTGAAACAATCTAAAGTGTAATCACAGAATTCAACAGCATTAATTCAGAGCTCATTAACAGCAACAACTCCTGTTAACAGTAAGAATAATGACTTTAGTCCTTCTGGTTTTTTGTGCCGATTGTTGTCGTACTCAGGCGGATCATCATTACAAGCAGTGATCATGTAGAAATAGCTCATGGGGACCACGGCTTGTAGATTAAGATGCGACACGGAGCGTCGATGGTCGGGTTTTAGTCGATATAAAATGCAAAGACGCAGATTCACAGGCAGTGTGAGGGGCCGCTGGAGCCTTCATCATCTCAGGTTTACTATATTTACAAGTATCATACCTCCTCAATAACTTCTAACGTGCACTTCAAACTATCCACGCATCATTTTGCTTGACTTTATCCGCGTTTGTGTTGACTATATATATATATATACATACATAGCAAAGTGGGAATTACTTTAACAAGACTGCAACTCTGTTACGAACAGCTGTCTTTTCAAGAGCAGCTCCGAACTACTTTAACTACGTTCTGTTACAGATATTTAGTTGTGAACGCTCGTGCTGAAAATCAGTTAAAGTGCTTGGATTTTCTAAGTAGCTCTGTTACCATGGAAATAACCTGTAGTTGTGATTGTGCGTGTGTGTGTGTGTGTGTGTGTGTGTGTGTGTGTGTGTGTGTGTGTGTGTGTCATCAAATGTTCATGATAAAATGTAATCACCCGCTTTATCCACACAGACTGCATTGTAGTGTAAAAATAGTGAATACGTACATAACAATCCAGTATAACCTGTAAAGAAAGTGTCAATTTTTTATCTTTTTTTCTTCTTATATATTTCTCAAAACAGACCTTCATCTTATTCCATTCAGACAGTTAATCTTCCAGTGTTTAATCCCATATTTTCGCTTTATCGGACATAACCTGAACTCTTTCCTGCCTTTTGTTTTTGCTGCTTTACTCATATTAACTCATTCTTTCAAATCTAAATGACAATATTTCGGCTGGAGGGGATAATTATCACAGGTAAGATTTGAAAAACAGAGAAATATTGAATAATGAACTTGATTTTTTTCAGGTCTTATTGAATATAATTCTCCAAAGAAGCTACAATTAGAGAAGTTTATCTAAAGCACAGTATAGTTTTCAGACAGATTTGCCTTTAAACTCTTGATTGTTGATGAACCTTGTCTGTAGAGAGACCAAAAATAAAACAAGATCAATAAAAACCTTTGGTAGAACTGACTTCCTGTGTCGCTGTGGTGCGAGGGCTGAGGTGTGTCTGGGCGTGCGCGCGCGTGTGTGTGTGTGTGTGTGTGTGTGTGCGCACGCGCATGTTTACATGTCCTGTCAGCTGGTCCCGGTGGTGTGTGTGTGAGAGAGAGCGAGCGTGTGTATTAAGAGTGTGGTTTGACATTTAACTATGACACAACCTGCAACATCCGCTCACCTCACAGAGAACTGACGTTACTGAGCTGCCTCCTCATTGCACAACAGTCCCACCTGCCTGCCTTGTTTTAATCAGATACACACACACACGCATTCACGCACACAGTTATATCTTCATTCTTACATATGTTAACAGTTCCTGATTGCATTATATACAGTAATATCTGTGATGAAGCAAGAAGCTTATTCAGTCCTCACAACATGAACTCTGTGTCAAAACAAGAAAAGAAACCAGTAAAGCAGATAAATGTTCTGAGATTAGAACACAACAGAACCTACTTTAATAATCCTAGAGGAAAATTCAATATATTCAATGAATATTTCTATGTTTAGGTTGAGGAGCCTTGTTTTTACTGCTGGATTTGATTCAAAGTTAATTTGTGTATTTCACTCAGATTTTCTATGTTCTCTGTGTGCTTTTGTCATTTTTCTCCATAACGTCTCGCAATCTGGAGACATGCATGCTGGGTAATTTGTTAAATCTAAAATAGACACATTAGATGTGTGTCTTGTCCATGCATTTGTAGCTTATATAGATTAACATTCTCATCAAACACTGGCATGAATAATTAGCGTTGTTCTGTTGGAGTCCATGAAGATTTTCAAACAAAGATGGAAAATAAAGTGAAGAAACACTGATGCACTATTTTACACCACCACTAGATGACATGAGAAAACTGTAAAGAAGTCACTTTGCCTTCTTTTCAAGTTTTACAAAAACATTCATCCTGACACTTCTCCTTGTTCCATGATTCAATGATGCAATGAAAAATACCTGCCTGCAAATGAATCAGGAGATCATTTAACTGTCAACATGACAGAAGTCTGAAAAAACTTTTAAGTGAGTCGGTCAAGATGTTCAGAACAACTTGGTGTTATGTGGGGGTTCGGGTGGGAATCGAACCGGATTCCTCTGAAACTGAACAATCAGCTCTGTTAACCTCTCATGTATTCTGATGGGACGGCCATAATCATTCTTTCTACACTTTATATCTACATATTCATATTATATATATGTACATTTTGTCCATCTGGGTTTTTTTTTCTGATGCATAAAGTGAGCAGCGCCTGCGATTTATCTATAATGACAATAAAGTTATTTGATTCTATTTTATTCAGAATAATAAACTTCTCAGTCTGTTCACACTCCAAAAATATGTTTGAGATTAATTAGTAATTGGATTTCTTCCCTCAAAATGATCAACACTGCAAAGTAAAACCACAAAGATAGAAAACTCTAAGATAAGATAAGATAAGATAAGATAAGATAAGATAAGATAAGATAAGATAAGATAAGATAAGATAAGATAAGATAAGAAAAGAAGATAATTTCTCTGTGTTGTAGAAATCCAATGTTTTCAGCACATACTGGTATATACATAAAAAATTAACATTTGCAAGTCTAAGAATAAAAATATACATAAAAATAAAAATGCACTTATGATGATGTAGAAAAATTAAAAATAAAAAACTTGAAATTGAAGGTGTTTGACCTGGCCTGACTCAGGTCGAGCGTTTACCTTGATGCTTTTTGGACATTCTTGAATTGTCTCTGCTTTTTTGCCGTCAATCACTCAGCAGTCTTCAATCTGTCTTTGCAGGAAAAAGGAGAGAACAAACCGAATGAGACGTTCTGCTGAAAAACCACACGCCGCCTCGCTTCCCTTCACACGCCGTTTGATGAACACCTCATCTGAGCACGGAGGAAGTCAGAATATAGCCCGATATTTCAGTAGCAGCCTCAGGAAAAATATTTGTTTGAAGATGAAACGCCATGCAAATCACCAAATTACCACAATCTTCATCTAGGAAGAGAACAAATAACATTAAAGAGCAGAGTCATTCTTGAAAATTCAAGTCACTGGAAAGAGTTTTTAAAATATAGAATTAAAAAAAATTTTATACAAACTATCTGCATTTTTAAACATCCTCTTGTGTCAGTCATTGTATCTATTTCTTTTTTTACCCATATTCTTTTATTTTCCTTGAAATGTTTTTTTTCTCCTCTCTTTTTTTTTTTTTTTTTTTTATGAAACCCACATGTGAACAAGAAGAACATGCAAACTCCTGGGGTGAGAGATACAATTGCACCAAACCCAGAGTGTTTGATTTCTCGTGTGAGAGTCATTTGCAGAGCAGGGTTTGTTTTGGATTGGACCCGCAGGGAGATGAGGGGACGTGAGGTCGAGCCGAGCCTGAGTTTCACCCTCTTTCCAGGGAATGAAAACAGAGTCCGCTGCCGTCAGGAGGAAGAGACGACGCAGCAGCTGCCCCGGCTCCGTCAGGGGTCAAATATGTTCTCAAGAACTCAGATCTGAACAAACACTTGAGCTTTAAGAGCTTCAAGACAAACAGGCCTCCACTGTGAGCAGTGGTCTTCTCATTGTGTGTCGCTGGGCTTTAAAAACGCAGGTTTGATGCAGAATATCGAGAATAAACCCTCTCACCCCGTCTTTGTTTTTTCACTGAGCGGAGCCACACACACACACCAACACACACAGACACACACACCACTCTGTGGTCTGAAGCTTCAGACTCACCTCGCTGAGCCAAAACAACATGTTGTGAAGGAAGAGTGAAAGTTTACATCCGTCTTATAGAACAGACTGACAGAAATATCGGTGAGAATTCTTTTTTTCATGTTAAACTTGGAGACAAAATTGTGAAAATGAGAAAAGATCGACACTGTTAAATATGGAACCAATGCTAAAGATTCCTTTTTTCAATTTGATGCTTTTTATATCATTTTTTTGGAAAGGCAAAATTAAGATGCAGTGTGCTGAGTTGAGTTTACTGTAACAAACATGAAAATAAAGGTTTAGTTTACAGCAGGAAAAACACTTCGGCTTTCAAATCACACGGCCGGACTGTATGTTGGAGTGAAAACAGCTGCAAAAAGAAAGAAAATATGTGGCAAAAGATGGATTTCCATTGTAGTGAGGCACTGGAATTTGATGCACACTTACCAGGAGAAACTTGTGGAGGATCGTTGAGTTTACAGCTGTGGTGTCAAACACATTCGACTTCGGTTTCATCTTGAGCAGGCTGGAAGTGGTACAATACACTTATATTTAAACTTGTGATTATTGTGGTGCAGAGTTTATGCTTTGAAAAAAGGCAAAAATTCACCAACCAAACTCAGAAAATAGAATGTAAGAAAAGACAGTAGATTTGAGCCGCTTGCTGAAAACAGGATAAAATGTTTCTCTTCTGAGTCTTAATCTGGAATTTTAGTACAAAACCTTCTTGTCTTGGGCTTCATCTTTATTTTATGACCTGCCAATAAATCCAAGTGTGAAACCATCAGTTCACCTGTGAGGTCAAAGGTCAGATGCACTAAGAGGACAGTTGAGATTTAGGAGCAATAATAAAGAAAAGCCGAGGGGGGGGCAGACAGAGCCGGGGGCAGAGCGGCAGCGGGAGAACGCCGTCCGTCAGGTGCTTCCAGATGTGTGTGCTCGCGGCGGAGGCGGGCCGGATCACACGCAGGAATGTTGTCCTGATGTAACGGCGGACCACAGGCCGTAATGAACTGCAGCTGCGCCCGTCTTACACACATCCTGCCTCAACCTCCTCCAGCTCCACCAGACGGCTGGTTTCTGTCAGCAAACAGCCGAAAGGGGGTCAGCGAGGGGGGACGCGAGGAGTAGCAGTTTTTGTGTATGTTGTAGTCTTTTGCAATGAAGCGATAAATGAGGCGATTGTTTTTGCAGCGACTGAGAGAAAAAAAAAAGATGAAACTGGTGATGCACAGATGTCCAGCCTGACTGTCCTCAGTCCAACAAGACAAAGGAGAATGTTCAGCATTCAACACAAGAAAGGCTGCAAATTACTAAGTGAAAAAAAAAAAATTTGAGTAAACTGTGAAAAGGAGTTCAAAAAAACTGGAATGAAGTCAACTGTAACTCACTACTGCCACCTAATGCACAAAAGGCGTATTACATAAAATGCGCAAACTGGTAAGAAAAAAAACATGGTGGTCCTAAAGACCTTATCAAAATAAATAAATAAATAAATGAAAAGAAAATCTGGGTCCAGATTGTTTATTCTGTTACCAGTTTAAATACAAATAAAAAGCTACAGGTTGTAATTTCACTCAAGTCCACTGAGCTTCTCCACTTGCTGGTAATCTGGAGGCAACAAACAACGGCTGCATCTCTGTTGTTGCACAACAACGTACTTTTCAAAGGTTTCTTCATTTATATAAGTTTGAGTTTGAATCATGCGGTTTAAATATGTTTCTTTTCAGTGTCATTTTCTGTGCCATCAGTCAAATGTTAAACTAATTTTTAAAAATTCTGTGATGTTTTAGCATCATTCTGCTGCCATACAGTGACATCTAGTGGTCACTGATGGTATATGCAGGCATTTTTTTACATATATGTCACCTATTATAAGTCATATGAACGGCTGAGCAACATAATCTAAAAAGATTGTGTCTTACAGTCAATCACCAATTAAATTACTGAACATTGACTTTGTAACCAAAACTTTTCACTGAGATAAACAATTCATTAAAAGTTGATGAATTATTTATGATCCACAGTAGCTAGATTTTCATGTTTTATGCTTTCACTACACTTTATCATCAGTAAAATTTCTCAGCTTCTGTTTGTTTTTTGTTTTTTTTGTAATTGTCAGTTCTGGTTGCGGATATGATACTAATGTTGAAATAGTACAGACATTAAAGAGAATCCAACAGAAACTTTTTCTCCTTCTCAGATCATATGTCTGTGATTTGATTAAAGCTCCATAAAACAGGGATTTCCTCTGTAATGCTTTGACAAGATTTCATTTCAACAAACCTTCAAATGTTCCAAGATCTAAAAAGAAAAAAAACTCTGTAGATTAGAGAGACAGCTCACAGAGTGGAAACAGATTTGTGGATGAGATTTTTTTTTTTTTACATGTGTTGACTTCCCTCAAGAAACCTCTGTCCAACACTCTTCCACTGGCCGCTGCTCCAGCAGAAACTCACTGAAATGAAACTATTCATCATCTAATGTTGACATACATCTGTTAATAGTTGTGTTTCTGCTTTGACTGCTAAATGAATGATCTGTAAGAGTTGTAGTCTACTCACTCACTGACTTTTATGATAACTTTTCTTCCAATGCTGTATCTTCCCCTGGTTTCCATGGGAAGCATGTTATCAAACATTTCCCTTTTCCAAAAGAACTCAAAGACCCTGGAATGAGCGGCTTTCATGTGTTATCTTGTTTTACTTGCAGTCACTTGCAACAAAATCTGAAGTGAGAAAGTTCCTCCATCAAACTCATGGGAAAAAGATTTAGGAAGAAGAAAAATAAGAATAATAAGTAGATGTTTGATGTCTTTTTGTACCTGACATATTACAAAATTGTTTTTATGGCTTCATACTTCCTCATAGGAGCTGCTTATCTGAGAAGTTCAACTCTGTTAGTTTCTTTCCAGCTTGGAAGAAAGAAGAAAAAAAACTAATTTACATACTTTACATTTTTACTTCCCACCCTGAAGCCTCCCTCTCTCTCTCTCTCTCTCTCTCTCTCTCTCTCTCTCTCTCTCTCTCTCTCTCTCTCTCTCTCTCTCTCTCTCTCTCTCTCTCTCTCTCTCTCTCTCTCTCTCTTTAATGAGACTTTTGCCTTTATACAATTCATGTTTTCTGCCTTTGCTCCCCGCATTGTCGCTCTGAACAGGTGCAATAGTTTTCCGATCAGATCAGGATCTGCAGCTGTCACTCTGGATTTCACATGGTTTTTGTTTCTTTTTTTTTTCCCCCCAGAGTCACATAAACCCTGCTCCCTGCAGAGTCTCCCTGAAGGAGGGATCAGATCAGACCAGATCAGATCGGGGAGAAGCTGGACTTCCGTGCAGCCCTCAGCTGCTGACTCAGGCTCCCGGCTCTCCTGCTGCTCCCTGTTTCCTCCTGGACTGAAGCGGCTGCTGAGACGATCGAGGTGAGTAAAAAAAAAAAAAAAAAACCCATCCGCGAGCGCTCCGTGCGTGCGCTCTGTGCGCGCGGAGGATTCGGTTGATTTACGCACGAACCGGAGCGCGCGCTCTGCAGCCCGTTCTGTAATATTTAGAGTTTCTCTGCTCTTGTTGCTCTTGAATGGCACATCTGATGTTAAAGTTCGTACATTTGCAGTCTTGTTAGTGAGACATAAACGACAATAGATCCTCTGTGAGGAAGTGTTTCTGCAGAGATTCCTGAGTTTCCAGTTAAAGTAGGGTTTTCCACCAAAAAGCAGTTATGTAACATGGTGAGTGAGTGAGTGAACCACCTCAAACACACTGCATGACCTTTTGTAGTCTTTCAATCCCCAAAGCGTCCAAACACAGGCTGCAGATTTCCTCTGGATGAGACTCGGAAAAACAGCATCAGGATCAGCAGGAATGTTTTCTTATGACTCTGAACTGTACCCAGCTGCTGAACTGGCGCGCAGCTGTGTTTCCTCTGGTTACCACGACTGGGACTGGAAATCAGGTTGAAATGAAGGTGATCCCACTTTAAATCAAGCCTCATTTAGAGCTTTCACGGATTTATGAGGATTTTTTTTTCTTTTTGTGTGTGTGGGTGTGTTTGTTTCTATCCCTGTTTTAGTTTTATTCTGTAGTTCTATATGAAAGTGTTTCAGAAATATAAATGGAGCCCAGAATTCCTGACTGCACCATACAGAAAATATGCAAAGCGCTTATGTTAATAATGAATCACACAGAAAGTAAATATGAGTTTTAAAGGTGCTCTATGCCAAATGTATATAATGCTCTTTTATTCACCGTCACAGTAATCAGTTTGAGTGCAATGCAGGCCTTTTCATGTAGTCTGCATGTTCTTCCTGTGCACGGACACTGCATTCCAAAAGCATGTACTTGATATTATAAACTAGAAGGATAGACGCACAGAACACAGATGGATATTTATCTTCTCTCTGTGCTTCATTCTCACAAACTGGACCAACCATCAATCCTGCAAAACCACAGAAACGACTGTGTTTTCTTCTAGTGAGCATCTATATAGCAGATCCACTTATAGACACTTATAGAAGAGTCGGTGTGGATCCAGCTGTGTCTTGTAAGCACGGCAGAACACGCTGTGCTGGTTACAGTACACAAAGACTGGATCCACACCGAGATTCTGGCACACAGCCACAACTTTTCCACTGAAGCTCTGCTTCTTTTTCTCTCACAAAAAAAAAAAAAGAGCTGGGAACATTTTTTCCAAGTGATTTATGATCCATGCAGACTTGAGCTCTCACACTGTTTGGCACTTGTCTCTGTTTTGAGTTTTAAAATAAGGTTTAAGTGAGACTTTTAGCGGCGTGTCAGCCCTGAGTCCAGACTGCCCGTAAAACGACACAGTGAGTTAATGGAGGCACATTTATTTCATTCTTTCTTAAAGGGAGGGTTATATTATTTTTCGCATGATTTTCCCCAACTGCAGCTGTTTTTCCTCCATGAAGTAATGATTTGTGTTTTTTCATAACACATGGTGGAACACACCTCTCACTTCATCTGGGACGACAGTTATGATCCATGATGACATTATGTGTAATAATTCAGCCACGACACTGTTTTTTTTTCTTCATTTTGTTGCTACAGAAGTTGATTCTCCTCCTGTGAACTGGTGATCCTCATATTAAGGTTTCTATGTTCACTTTGACTTTTAAATGTTCTTGTAAAAACATTCAAATTCAACAAATGCTGCAGGAAAAAATAAGAAATACTTATCCATAACTTGTCATCTGAAACATCCTCTTACTCCTCCTCGTGCACAGTGATGTTGGGCGTCCTCCTGCTCCTGTCCTGCCCCTCCCTGGGGGCCCTGGTGCCCCCCTTGCCCCCCGTCCCCTGCAGGCGCTGCTGTGACCACCTGGAGCCAGCAGAGGGCAGTGGAGCGCAGCCAAGCGGCTTCAGCCACGTGCCAGAGGTCCGCACCTTCATCAACATGACCATCCTGAAAGGTGATGCTCCTCATCTGCAACAGTGTGCATCATTCACACACCCACACACACACACACACACACAAGTGTGTGTCTACTTCAAAGAAACCTCAGAGCCTAACATTTCCACCACCATCATGGTTCAGATTTGGAAGAAAGTCCCTCGGCTGAAACAAATCGCTCTTTGATTTGTCAGTCCAGAGCACATTATTCCAAAAAAAAAAAAAAAAGAAAAAAAAGCCTGTTTTTCACTTTAATGTTCTCTGGCAAACTGCAGCTTGGCTGCTGTCGTTGCTCTTGGATGGGAGAGACTCTGTCCTGGCACGACTCGCATGTGGGTCAAAGCTGTGCAGTTTCTGTCTGGTTCTGGAAGGATGCACCCACACCGGCAGCCATGAGAGCTGCAGATGCTCTCATCTCAAAATACTCTTCGTTTTGCTTTAAATGGCAAAGATTAGGCTCTGGAGGGTCGGGGGGGTTTCATTGATTCGGACGGTTTACCCATCAGGAGCTCCAGAGCTCCCTTTAGAGCTGAGTGCAGCTTAAATATGAATTAATCACATGACAGTTCATGACACAATCTGAGGCGATAAAGTGGAACGTGATCAGAGAAGGTGAAGCGTTCAGGGTTGTTTGGGTTTTTTTTTTTTATATATATCTTTATAAAGAATGAACTTCCTCCCGTTTCATTATTTGTGTTTGAAATATTGTTTCCCAGGTGACAAAGGGGACCGTGGGGACCGAGGGACACCGGGTAAAGCTGGACTGGAAGGCCCTCCAGGCTCCAGGGGGCCCATGGGAGCCAAGGGCAGCAAAGGTCAGGCGGGTCCTCCGGGAAGCCCGTGCAAGGCGCAGTACTCCGCCTTCTCCGTCGGCCGCCGCAAGTCCCTCCACAGCCTGGACTCCTACCAGGCGCTCATCTTCGACACCGTCTTCGTCAACCTGGACGGCCAGTTCAGCATGTTCGACGGCAAGTTCTCCTGCGCCGTCCCGGGCGTCTACTTCTTCAACCTCAACATCCACACCTGGAACTTCAAGGAGACGTACCTGCACATCATGCAGAACGAGGCGGAGCGCGCCATCGTGTACGCCCAGCCCGCCGACCGCTCCATCATGCAGAGCCAGAGCCTGATGCTGCGGCTGGAGCTGGGCGACGAGGTGTGGGTGCGCCTGTACAAGCGGGAGAGGGAGAACGCCATCTACAGCGACGACGTGGACGTCTACATCACCTTCAACGGGCACCTCATCAAAGCCAGCGAGGAGGAGGAGGAGGAGGAGAACTGAGCCGGAGGCGGGAACTACAAGTTCTTCTCTTCTGCCTGAAAATTTTTAGATTAAAAAAAAAAAAAAAAGACTTTCATTGTGGCTGGATGATGACAGCAGAATGGGAGGTCTGGCTTTTAGAAATTGGGACATAAAGTTCATCAGCTCCAAAGAAATGTGTTATTCTTATGAAAGTTTAGGTGTTTTTTTTTTTAATCCTGAATTTTAATGACAACACTGATGTTTTCAGAGTTACTGAGCACAAAGACTGGAAACAAAATGAAGCATTTTCCCAGGGCCTGCTGGAGGAAAGCATACAGTATATCACAGTGTGTATGTGGATTTCAGCATCAGTGGAGCTGGGAGACCTTTTCAGCACATGGTTTGCATGTTCTCTCTGTGCATGCATGAGTTTGATTTCCCTTCCTGGCGATCAGTGATGGACGAGAATTAATACAACAGAAGATGAACTGATGGATTATTCGACATTTCCATCCACTAATGTGCCGACAGAGTCAAGGTTCCGACCTGCTTTTCAGTCTTCCTCGTTAAGATTTCTATTCTAACTTCAAATGAAAAATAATAAAAACACGTTTGTATTCTGCAAATGGTGCTTAAACATGGTGCTCGGTTAACTTGTGTTGTTTCCTGGCTTTGATATGAACACTCCAGAAAACACTGCCACGAGGTTTTATCATCATTATTCTTGCTTTTTGACGTTATGTGAACTAAGACTTGCACTGTAAATAGACTGAAAGCCTAAATCCTGCCTGAAGCAGTTTTATGCTACCTGGTGTATAAAAAGCATAGCTAATTGCATTGTTAAATGCAAAAATGTTAAATATATTGGACTGATGTATCATTACATGTGTTCACACCTTTTGTATAACCGTTATGTGGTGCTGAGATGCCTATAAATCCACTTTTTGAAGCAAAAATGTCCTGTTTTGACTTGGAAATGATGCTCATTAAGCTCTCTCGACACATTTTGTACTCATTTGGTGCAGTTTGCTTCTCTCTGATCGACACGCAGAGCAGGAATGCAGGGAAACGAGGGCTGCAGGATGCCAGGCGAACATGTGATGTGCAATCATGTTGAGAGTCTATACCAATAAGAAATTGAAAAGATACTATTGTCTTTCAAAAAACACATTGATCTCGATAAATATGCAATATATCATGCAGCCCTAAAAATATTAATATTTCCAGTACTTTGGGTGGGAGGATAATGAGGGGTTGACTCAAAAAGTCTTGCAAGATTAAGTGAAATCAATGATATCACGGAGAGTAATCATCAATTAAAACTCTGGTGTTGATGTGAAGAGGCTGTTAGCCTCTCATCATTAACTCAGATCATAAATCGTGAGTGTGCTCGGCTGGATTTGTCCCAGCTGAAATGACCGATCCTTCCTGTAAAAAGTCTTTGTTGGCTGCATCGTTTTCCTTCCTTTTTGCTGTGCTGCAGGAAGTCTTCATTTCCTGTTTGTAAAACCCTCGAGAAGCTTTGCTGCGTTTTTTGCCTGATACTGCCAGAGTAAAAAAAAAATAAAAAATTAAAAAAAAATATATAATCTACATCCAGCTCCATCAATCATTTCCTGGTAAATGTTCATTGTGTCTCGGTAGAACAGGCAGCTCCTGAAAATAACAACAAATCCTCCTTCATGCCCCACAACCTTTATTTCTCTTGTATGAACAACAACAAATACTGATGAAATTGCATGAATATTTGTACAAATCTTATAAAAACAATAATCTCTCTTCTTCTTTTTTGTTTTCCTTGTGTGTGTGCTTCAGCGTGCTGTCAGGATGAGGTCAGAATGTAGGACGTGGTTTGGTGCTGAAGATTAAACAAGCCGTCGAGTTATTCTGGGATGAAATGTTGCCCTGGGTTACTGCGGGTAAAAATATGCACATCGACGGTCCAACTTCAGGCTTAACAAAGGCCGGTTTACCCTGACAGAGTGATACATCAACAAGCTCTTTTTTTTTTCTTTCCTTTTTTAATAGTTTTGCATCTTACAATCTTGACTTTCCTGTGTCTTTTTTTGCAGTTTGACAGAAATAAGCAGCAGAAATAACACAAGTGTTGACTTTCAAAAACAAATCCAACGACAGAACATAAACAAGAATAAAGATATGAAAAGATGACGGCTTGCAATACAACACTGAGGAGTGCGGTTCTCTTTTTTTTTTTCTGTTTACACACGAGCTTTCCTTTGTGTATATTCATGAGGAGATGTGATGAGGGAACGATGCCGCTTTAACATTTCACACCGTCACAATGCCCCACAAGACTAACCAAAAGGCACTGAGACAACACTGACTTAATCGCACGTGTGTGTGTGTGTGTGTGTGTGTGTGTGTGTGTGTGTGTGAGAGTGTGTGTGCGTGTGTGTGCCATCGCATAGTCTGGAACCAGGTGGTGATGAGAACACGGTGCGATCCACCGGACACAAACACACGGCGTAAGAAATCATTCAGACCTTCTGCTAAAGGGCTCGGCTGTTTCCCATTAGTCCCAAATAATAAGTCACATAAGATAAACAAGGCCCGTTTTATCAAATATACCTTGTTGTGGCTTGAAGTAAAAAGTAAGTCCTCCTACAAAAATACTTCTTTTTTCTTTTTCTTTTTTTTTTTTTTGCGGTGTAAACTTTTTCAACCAAAGGCACGTGTCTTCTGACATGAATCCTGAAACCTCGGACCACCGGCGTATCAGTCATACTTAAAATTCCAACTGTAAAACCAACTTCATGCATCTTCACAACAGTGCATTCGCATTGTGTGTGTGTCTGTGTGTGTATAGATATAGATATATATATATATATATATATGTATATATTTACAGTTTGCTTTGTGCAATGTGCTCAGCTCCTTGCTACAAAGATGATGCATCCCATGAAAATGCTGCCGTTTAGAAAGTGTTCAGGTTGATCTCTGGGGTTTGAATGTTACAAACTGCCTTTTGTGGGTTAAAAAGAAAACAAAAAAATAAAACACAAATGTGATCAAACGCAGGCAGAACCGCAAGAAATTGCTCCCTTTAGAAACCCCTTAATATGCAGACGTACACCTGTGCACGCACGGCGGCGGCGGCGGCGGGGAAATCAAAACAATGCGGTTGCTCCGGTTTTGTGTCCCGTAAACAAGCTGGGACAAATCCCGCTATCTGGCTGCTGTGCTTCTGTTTGATGAGGCTACATTGTGGCATTTGCATCATGCTGCAGAACCGGCCAATGAAAGCAAGCAGCAAAAAAAAAAACCCATAAATAAAAGAATTCGGAAATGATTGTGGCGAAACACCGATCAGCCATAACTCTCCTCCTCTTACTCCTTTCACATCTGGCACCAAGACAGCAGCAGCAGATCTTTTAAAGTTCTGTCAAGTTCAGTGAAGACATTCAGAAGCCAAACCCACACCTCAGTCTGGTTTCTGAATAACTCAAAACTATTCCATTGATTATCTTTCTAAAAAAAAAAGGCCACAGGGAATAATCTTTTCATGAAAGGTTGTCGGCTGTCTGCAACAATAGAAATCCACATGGGAAGGCAGGACTCGAGCTTTTGAAGCAGAAAATTGTCACATCTCTTGCCTTCTTCCTTTAAATGCAGCTACACGTCGTCACATGCTACTTCAGAGCACTTTTAGACAAGAACCGGGATTCATGTTTGCAGAGGAGTTCATTCAACGCTCTAGCTATCAAACCTCTACACTCACCCACAAACAGGCGCCGCTATGATGAAAACACAACCTGTTGCATTCAAACGGTCATAACATTATGGCTGATCGGTGTCAGATCCAATCCATGCTGCAGCTTGAGAGAATTCAGGTTTGTTCTTCAGATGATGATATGTGTGTCTATGAGGTATTCCAGCACCGGTTTCCACTGTCAGTCACTTGTTTGTTCAACATTAAAACGTCCCTTTCCTGCTCAACGCAAACGCTGCATTCAAACAACGTGAAATAAATTAGCTGAAGACTACCGCTCTAGTGCAACTACACTTAAAACTAATCTAAAAATAAAAAATAAAACCTTGTTTTTAATCGTCTAAATGCCCCGGATTCTTTCCAGAACCGTTTCATCTGTGTTGCCATCACAACCAGAAAAGCTTTCCGTGCCACTGCAACACAGAAGAACGCGGCGGCGTTTCTCTGCTGCAGCCTGTGTGATTATCACAGTTAGTCACAACGCCACGGTGCCGCGCGACATCAAAGGAGGAGACGCGAAAAACGTGGGGTTGGGGATTACACTGAATGTGACACATCTGAAGGTCTCCAGCTTCCACGGCCCACGCTGACATGTGTGCTTCTTCCTATTTGCACAACATCAAAAAAAAAAAAAAAGAGAGAAGGAAACGACTATCTATGAAGGCTCGACATCATTCGTGCGTTTCCTCTGAGCAGTGAAGGTCCTTTCCGATGTGCACATTCGGCGTCGCGTAAACAAAGCTTGGAGTAAAGAGATAAATGCATCACTGTCGTCAGGGGGGGAGATACTGTTTCAATACATTAGAAAAAAAACGCCGTGTTTCTGTGGCGGTTGACCTCTGCAGACCCACAGTCACTCGTTCAGGATGGACTCGGGTCTCTCGTAGCCGAATAGCCTGAAGTCGGGCTCGTACAGCTTGTAGAGCTCCCTGCGCGCCTCCAGCGGCACCGTGCTGAACCAGTCCGTCTCCCAGCTGCTGGCCGTCAGGTTCCTCTGCGAGGCGGGGAACTCCACCACGTTGTCCACCCGCAGCTGGCGGAGCAGCTGCTCGGCGTCCTCCTCCACCGTCTCCAGGTGGCCCACGAAGTCGTACTGGATCTGGCACGGGTGGCACAGCCGGTAGACCTGGCGCCAGTGCTCGTTGAAGGGCATGTCCTTCTCCGTCTGGGGGTCCAGCAGGTACTGGACGAAGTGGGAGAACAGCGGGTGGACGCCGACGGCGAGCGCCTCGTCCGCGGAGGCCGGGGGAGTGGGCTGGTTGGCGTAGCGGCGCAGCATGACCTGCGCGAAGCGGCGGTAGAAGTCCTCGTTGCGCTGCTCAAACTTATTCCGGTAGGCGGAGATGAGACGCACGAAGGGATCCCGCACGAAAAGGAACTTCGTGTATTTCTTCAGCTTCACCTGCGAAAGCAAATGAACACATTATTATCACAAAAGACGTCGCTGTGCTTGTATCTAATAAAGGACTGCAGCATCTGAACGAGCGCACATAAAGGCACCAGACCAGATTATTACAACTATGTGACGACTCACGGTTTTTTATAGTCGCGTAAACTGACTCATTGGAATAGATTACAGGGTGAAAAGGATACACCCTAAAAAAAAAAAAAAACAATGAAAAAGCCCCATTCTGTGTTTCAGGAAATTACTCAGCAAGAAGAAAACCACAGATAGATGGTTGAAAGATATTTTTAAAACCTGAAAAGACCCAAAGTGTGTGTGTGTGTGTGTGTGGTTTAACTGGAAGTGTGACTTTGTCAACAATATTCACCGTCCTGCCAAAAGCACAGAAGAAATCATCTCTGGCTGAAATCATGCCTACTTGCGAGCATAAGCTCGTCAGAGTGTGCTGTTTTCGTTTCACCGCTCGGCCGTTTTCACTGCGCGGCTCACAGAACCTGGAGGGACGGCCGGGCGGGGGCGGAGCGCGCCGTTCCGCTCCGCTCCGGGCCTCAGCCCGTGTCACATTCGCTTCTGCACAGTCCAGTTCACAACAATTCAGCGCCGAGTTGCAGCTGCGAAGCTGCGGCACCTGGTGAAATCCGCCGGCCCGAGCGAGTCAACAGCACATTTAATTTAAAAAGAAGCGAGCTGTCTTTCTCCACGTGACGCTCGGCGAGGTGTGAAATCTAAAAAAAAACGGACCTTCATGAGGTGCCTCGCGAACTTGCTGTAGCGCTTCCAGAACTTATTGAAGGTGAAGTGCATGCTGGAGTTGTGGACCAGGTCGGTGGGGATCGCCAGCGGGTCTCTCTGGGGGACGCCGTCCTGCAGCATTCGCTCGCTCAGGACGATCATGATGCGCTTCCAGTTACTGCACGCCACCTGCGAGGGGGCGGGGGGGAAAGCAAGCAGAGTGAGGTCCGCGTCCGCTCGGCGGCCGGCTGCTGGAGCCGGAAGCGGCGGCGTTCGTCGCCGTACCTTGGGAACGTAGCAGTAGATGATGCCGTGCCTGTCGTCCACGATCAGGTGGTCCAGCTCCTTGTTGGGGATGTCGTCGAACGAGCGGTTTTTCCCGGGAAAAACCACGCTGTCGTTGGCGCACATCTCCCGGAGCAACCTCCGCCGCTGCTCCTGCGAAGGGAAATTAATAATTTAAAACAGAAAAGAAAACAATGTCTGGCGGGAGGCGACGGTAAATCCTAATTATTCGTGGAACCGGCTGAAGTTTTTGTCTGTTGCAAAGAAAATTAGCACGTTTTCGTCAGAAAAGGCTGTAGAAAGGTTTTAACACAAGCTTTTTCTGAGTGCTTGGCAACTTGATTTCACTGCGATTGCATTCCACAAATATGTAATTTGTTACATTTTTAAGTCATTCTCGGGCTGAAAGTATTGGGAACTAACAATGACAGCAAATCACATGAAGGGAAGTGTTTCATTATTTACACAACGCTTCCAAAAATGAACTCATGTGACCAACTTGCTGCAAAAACAAACTTCACATTTCCCTGGTGTAAACAGCCAATTATGTGAAAAACAGGCACAGGCGAGTCTGATTTCCATAATGCTCTGCTGAAAGGCTTCGGAGTGGATGTGTTGAGCTGTATTGGGAAAATTTTTTTGTACCTCAAACCACCAAAAATTAAATCTGGATCTTTTAAACATAAATAAACATGGCGATGGGATTAAACTGAAGAGAGAGGCTGCTGCTGTCAACATGTCAGAGGAGTATTATTTGCTTGTTTTTTTAGTTTAGAAATTTTTACTTTTTACAAAAGGGAAAAAAAAAAACAGGTGGAATGCATGGCACCAATAAAAACTCCTATTTAAGTGTCTTATTAAGTTCTGTCACTGAATCAGTGGCTGCCGAAGTAAATGGAGTGCAGCAGCGATCGCTTTATTAATTCCTGCTTTTCTTTCTGAGGCCTGTCAGAATGTCAGCTGATTCAATAAACCCTTCACTCCCTCACAATTAAACCTGCTATTAATATGAGAGATACGAATTTAATGAACCTGTCGTTCAACCAGCTCCGGCGCCACCGGCGTCAGATGGATCTTCCACTCCCTCCTCGGGACGTATCGCTCCTCCGCCTTCTCCGACTGGTTGCTGGCGTCGGCCGGGGCGGGGTCGGTGGGCTCGCCGGTCCCCGGCTCCAGGAACTGGTTGACGAAGGCGTCGATGTCGGACAGGAAGGACGGCGTCCGGGAGGTCTGGGGCTTCTGCTGCGGGGGCAGGTGGGGGGTTTTGGGGCCCGGCGAGACGGGGGTGTGCAGGTAGAGGTGCGACGTGCCGACGTCGTCCCAGTAGATGATGATGAGGAGGATCATGAAGGCCGAGCCCAGGATGACGAAGATGTGGAACAACCTGGACGTTCCCATGGCGGCGGCTGCTGCTGCTGCTGCTCGCTACAGAATCACCACCGCGACATAGTTAGGACTTCACAAGGCGTCTCTGCGGCATCGCCATGGCGGCAGATTGAAATAGTTACCCGGGTATTTTTTTCATGTGACAACCAGGGCAACACACTTATGGATTTCTTGCTACAGGGTCACCATGGCAACAGAGTCAAGGTCCAGGAGCCTCTTTGTTCGCGGTCCCCATGGCGATGAACGCACGGCAGCTATAGAGGAGTGTGCGGTGCCATCGGGGTTGTCATAATGGAGGCACGCGGCAGGGGTCCGCCGCACACAAGCGCAGCCAGACAACAATGAGCTGAAGCGTCACCGCGGCTCCATGCGAGCACACCTGGAGACGGAAACAGGAGGAGAGGGAGAAGAGGCTTCAAAAAATCTGATGCACTGAAAGCAACACAAAAAAAAGACTTAAATCTCAAATAACTTGTAGATTAACTGATGAGAGGATTTCTATGTAAAGCGCTATTTTTAGATTGAAACACATCTCTACAGATCAAAGCTGCGATTAAAACCAAACAAGACGTCAGTCTTGTTCTTCTGTGAATTAAAAAGCTGGAGCAAAAAGTCCCGTCTGTCAGTTCACCGGGTTCAGTTTCCGACAAGGTATGCACTGAGTTCCTCCTGCAGCTCCCAGTTGACCTAACTCCCACTCCCAGCAGTAAAATCACGAGTGGTTGTCAAATATCTACATGAGGAGGAGGGAGGAGGAGGAGGAGGAGGAGGAAGAGGGAGGAAGAGGGGGGTGTCTGTGCGCACGCCATAAAGAAACACATTTTGCATTGCACAAGTCTCCTGCTGTACCCATGCCAACCTTCCTATGGATCCCGGTCCGGCACGGGCACCAGGCTACAGAAAGCCCCCTATGCGCGAGAAGCCTTTGAAAGTGACCCGGCACCAGGAACTTCAAACACCTAAACCACGACGCATGTTCGAAAACACGCCGAGAGCTTGGCTGTGTTTACGCAATGCACAAAATAGCAAAAAGCTTCAGGAGGGTTGCAGAACATATAATATTTATTCTACCTGCGACCTATCTCAGCCTCTGCACACGCGCCTTCTTTCCCCGTCTGTCTTCCCATCCATGATTAGTTTAAAAGTCACAGGGTGTTGCTTTTCCATTCCGATGCGCTTCTAAATTTGGAACTCTCGTGCAACAGTGCTTATATTATTTCCCCTTTCCTGAAGCAACGAGGGGACCACTGGCATGGAAAATCATGATTCCTCTCTCCAGAGGCTGCAGAGTCAGACCGCGCTCCTTCTTCCTCTCTGCACACCAACCAAGTCTCTTCTGCCACACAACGTGCAGCGTATCAGAATTATCGGGGGCAAAATTCATTCAGCTCCTCCGCCTCTGATACTCAGGTGCTTAAGTGCGATTAAGTGACACTTGTCGTTTAATTAATGAACTAAATTTGCAAGTCAGGGCAGGAAATTATATATTTTGAAGCTATTATCTGCTGAAAATGAGTTATGTAATCGGTTTCTGTGAGGACGATGAACCGACTGATGGTGTCACCTTGTGACACTGTCACACAGGCATGAAATGTTTCCCAAAGCGAGCATGTTTATATTTAAAAAATGTTCCTTGTTGGATTTATTTCAACTTTATCACTTTACTTTTTTTTTTTTTTTAAATAACTTCGGTTTTCAGTTCCTTAAAAATGTTGCTGACGGTGGCGAAAAGCTCATTTTCACATTTGACGCAGTTGATGTTGCAGAATTCCGGGGGAGTCGCTGTAATTTACGAGTTATGGCTGTGAGAGGTATGCATGCAAACTCCAGTCGACAGCAGCAAGACTCGACACGCCTGTGAGGCTCGAGATGAGTTAATTCAGTACTCTCACCTTTCATTCACACACACAGGTGTTAACCTGTTACCAGGCCAGTGACTATACTTGGTTACTTTACAAGTGAAGACGACACGTTCATTTCAGTCGTGCAGAACGTTGAGAGAGCTTGAGCTTGAGCAACATTTCGGGGCAGATGGAGTAACGTTTCGACATTGTGGAAATGACGGTACTTCTGCCGCACGCTTCCCCAAACTTCTCACAGTTCATCCAAAGCTACTGTGTTTTAACTATTGGCCGGCAGGGTAGAGCAGCAGAGCTTCTGATTGGGGAGGTTGTAGGTTTAAGTCCCGCAGCGGATGTTGACACCACCGAGGGTCCCTCAACAAGACCTTTGACCCCCATCAGCGCCTTGTTGTGGCCATATCTCCACATCCTAGAAATAGCATTGGTCAAAGTTGAGGTTTCCCAAATGAAATGAAAGTAAGGTTTGGTTACAGGAAAACTGTTTCTAAACAAATAAGCGCTGTTTTATTTTTTTCATTTTTCCTGACCTTCAAAAATCTGGAAATAAGGTTTCCAAACCACAAATGTTTACAAGATAAAAATTTATTATTGAGCAGATTCCAATTATTACTTGAATTCTGAGTAAGAAAAAGTCGGTTTTCCTGTATGCTGAGTGCAACTCCTTTATTTTTAATCTACAGTCATGAAAGTAACATGAGACGCACCCCGGCCCGAGATGACCTCCAAGTGAGCATGTGCAAATCTTCAATGCTTCCATACAGTATATATATATATATATATATATCAGTGATTCTACAGTAGTCACTTTGTAATCGCACACATTACAATTCCGTAAAAGTAAATGTTGTGCAGTTTGTTCAGTTTTAGCACAACCAAAAGCCTCGATTTGATCATTAAAAGCGATCTTCCTGACTCTCTACGGTGACTGTGCAGTAATGAGCAACCTCTTGATCCCTTCTTACAGCTTGGTAAGCATATAACAGCTTTGAGGTCCTGATCCAGTGTTTAGGGAGCACAGATGATCACATATCTATATCGTAACCCTTTCAGTCCTCATTTGTGTAACTGGCTGTCATCTGCTGCAGGAAGCTGAAGCCTTTGCTCACTCTGGTAGTCTCCCTGTGATCCACCTCCACCCTCACAGCATCCCCACACGAAGATAAACGTGAGGTTCTCCTCTCACTTTCAGAAAATAATCATCCACATCTTCACTTTAAGCTTCATATTTGTTCTGTTGTTTGTGTAAATAAAGTTTAGAGGTCTCACATTTACTGTCTGTTCATGTCCACGTCTCCATCAATAGAGTAATAAACTGACAATAATGGCATAATTCATTTACTAAGGAAAACCAGGTAATTTTACTACACTGTCTATTTTATTAAGCATTTGTAATGAGCTAATACTGTGATAAATCCTCACATTTTGCTACATAAGTCATGCTATATTTGGGATTTTTTAAATTTATTTCAATGGATTAATTTATGAGCTTATTTATTATGTAATTTGCTGCAAAATTTGAACACTGCCGGCAGCACAAAGTATGTAAGACTGTTGTGATTTTTTTCATCTTATTTCTCATTATCAGCCACCTCATTTGAAGTTCACAGAAAAATCAAATAACAGCTTGAATCCAAAAAGTATCCGTTTCTTTCCTATCAGGCTGAGTCGCGCTGTCTGCATTTCATTCAATACACCGGTGCAAAATACATACTTGAAATATTTCAAATAATACAGTGAATGATAATTAAAGTGATTGCAGCAGATTACATGCTGTAACTGTACTATAGTTGGAGTGAAATTACATACTTGGAGGGAAAACGCTTCTCAAAAATACTCTTTAATTGCAGGGCTGGGAGTATTTCTCCCCTCCAGCCCTGCTCGTCCACATTAGTTTTGTTTACCTCCGGCGTGTCCCCCCTCCCCCGCCGCTCCCCTCCCCAGTAAACCCCTCCCGGGCGGAGCCGCGGCGGCGGGCCGGGGCGCAGTGAGCGCGCGGCGGGGTAACGCGCTCCGTCCGGACCGGACACAATGTAGCCTTTGACGGGAGGGCAGCGCCGCGAGGACGGGCTGTTCCTCACACCGGGAGCCCCCTGCGCATGTGGCACGGCTCATTAACACCGGCTGCCGCTTTTTTTTCCTCTCTCTCTCTCTCAACATAATTTATGTAAAACAATTTTTAAAAAAGAAAAAAGAAAAAGGAAGGATAAAAGACGGTTTCCCCCGCATCCCTGTGTTTTTTATATCATTATAACGCTGTCAGTGTGTCAGTGTGGCTCGCAGTCTGTTCATCTAAGAAGTCCTCAGAATTAAGAGCAAAGACAACCTGCTGGGGCACGTGGCGAAATGTAGCGTTGCGTTATTTCTAAAGATTCCTGGGGACGATAAGTCATAAAAAAAAATGAGATCCTCACCTCCTTTGTGCCTCCCGGCTCGCGGAGCGGAGCTGAGCCTGCCTGGCTGCCGTCTGAGCGGAGAGAGAGCCGCTTTTTTTTTTTTTTTTTTTTTCCACCCCTCGGACGCGGAGCGAGATCCGCGCCAAGTATCGCGAGAGTTGGGTGGTGGCGTTTTCTGCAGAGTGAGCTCACGAGGGGGGAAAATTCACTTTTCTGGGTCAGCTCCAGCGCTTCGTGTCTCTACTCAGGGATGATTTATGTAGACAGTCTGTGCCCCCCCCCACCCGGATCCCACCGGAGCGGCGCGCGCTCAAAATAACCTTTTTGTACCTGCAAAAACAAATGTCAGCGCGTGCGCGCGCGCCGCACACACTCGATTACACTATTCTAGTGATCATAAGGAAATGTGGCAGTGGGTGTCTGCGCCTATCTGCTGCATCCGGCTCAAAATCCTCTTACTGGTGAATTCTTCTCATCATATTCCATCAAACCTGTAAGAAAACCCCGCAGAGCAGCTGATTCACTTTGCAAGACACACACGCACACGCACGCACATCCTTTACAGTGGCCTCCAAAAGTATTCAAACCCCTTGAATTTTCCCACACACACCCGGTTTTATCCAAATCATGTATTGCAGGCGCTCTTTCGCCTCGCAATGAGAAGGTCATGGGGTCAAACACCAGCAGAGCCTCTCCGTGTGGAGTTTGCATGTTTTCCACATGTATACATGGCTTTTCGCCATGTGGAAGGAAACCAGAGCATCATGCCCGCAGAGACACTTCACAAGTCCAAACAGGGAATATTCTTTCAGTGAGGCGAGCTGAGTTTTATAAACATCTACATACTAGTCCTCTTAAGCACATATGTGCGGGTATCCGTCACTCTGCATTATCTCCGTAGTGAGATAAGGATTATAAAAGATGCACTGACATTCATCAGTTATAAATTGTGCTAATACTAAAAATGATCCAATATGGAAGCACATAAAGCAATAAAACACGATAAGGTTCAAAGCATTTAAATATAAAGTCATATACTGTGTTGCTGTATAATTTCCCTTGGTTCACATCTCATCCAATATTTATTTATTTTTTATAAAGCCCGATAACAACATAGTAAAGCAATAAAATACAGCGTATGTTGCATAACA
The DNA here is from genome assembly GCF_902148845.1 of Salarias fasciatus. Classification (NCBI taxonomy): domain Eukaryota; kingdom Metazoa; phylum Chordata; class Actinopteri; order Blenniiformes; family Blenniidae; genus Salarias; species Salarias fasciatus. The sequence goes on along the minus strand of NC_043748.1, from coordinate 13,977,472 downwards.
CACAACAAGAACTGATCTCTGTTTATGAGCCTGGTGAGAGCATTTCAGGGAACGCTAGTGGGTGTGTGTGTGCGCATACACACATCTTTTCCCGTGTATGGGGAGATTATCTGATGAAAGAGGTTACTCTAAATCCTCTTCTGACCCATCCATATTTGCCCGATTTAACCTTCGCTCGGTCACTGCCAGAAAAAAAAAAATGTTGAAACTCCAGAACTCAACACAGGCACCAGAGTCAAAGCTGATAACATCAAGATTAATGGATGAACATCAACAACTTCAAAGCGGTTAAAACACAGACTTCTACCAGCTGATGGATTATACTGATGTTCGATTGCTTCCCATGGGAAAACTTGCAGGGCTGGTTTATTTCAGAGAGGCTCAAGCTGCTGACAGGAGAAACAATGAAGAGAATTAACTTGTTTTATTTTAAGCAATTAATTATTTTAATTCATTTTTATTTTATTCAGAGTAATAACACTTATTCTCCAACATAAAGATCTTTATAAATGTGAATAATCATAATAAGATCCTCTGCGCTGGATAAACTAAACCACATTCATGGAAGTATTGACTTTTTTTTTTGTAATTCCCTGCATTCTCAGAGTGTGAATTTCATTTTAAAAAAATTAATAAACAATGGTAGGACTTCAACAGTTTGCAATTCTTGTACTTTGAGTTTCATAAATGCAAAATAAATTAGTTTCTGTTTATAATAAATGTACTTGTGAAAGCTGAGAATCTGTTATCTCATATTTGAAAGGAAATATTTTTGTGGGTGTCTCCAGACAAATAGTTTTGGGGTGAAAAGAGGATAAAATGGCCTTGAGCGGACCCTGGTTTTGTTTATTTTTTTTGGCAAAGTAACCCATGTAAAACCTAACACCGGCCTCAAGAGGGCGCTGTTATTCAAGCAACCCAGGATGAGACCTTTAATGACAGAAGAAGTTTAAAAAGTGTTAATAAAACGCTCCTTTGAATTGAAGAAAAACACATATTTGTTTTTTTGTCATTGTTTTTATTCTAAATCAAATACACATTTACAAAATATATAATGCATTTATTAAGTTTTTAACCTTTCCAGTGATAACATTGTTTTTTTTATATAAATAGAAATGTAGAGAGGTTAAAGTTTTTTTTTTGGGGTGTGTTTTACTGCGTTTGGCTACTTTCATGTGCAGACTGTTGGGTGGATGTGTGTGTGTGTGTGTGTGTGTGTGTGTGTCTACAGCAGGTCCTGCTCCACCCAGACAGTCTTCCTCTGCTCCTCCATGATCCTGTCTTTCACCATCCTGATCAGGTCGTCCGTCCCCGTCCAGGAGTCGGGCTCCAGGGTGGCGTAGAGGCAGGGGACGCCCTCCAGCTCCTTCTCTTTGGCCCGGCACTGCTTCACAAACTCGTCCTCCGACTCCACGCGCAGAGGCAACTTCCTGTGTGGACAGGAAACAGGAAGGAAGCAGAGTTGTGGCAGTGAGTGTGGCGATATTCAGAACCCGGTGTCTGAGACGAGATCCGGTAGACACTCTGCAACAATGGTCTCCGCGCTTTGTCGTAATTCTCAGAAAGATTAGATCAGCGGAGTCTGACGTTACAAAAGCCTCGGGTCACGATCTGGAGCGCACGCTGGCCCTGTGCTTCACCTGACTCGGGCTCACCTCCTGCCTGAGCCGTCGTGCGTTTGCACTTTGAAAGTGCAGTTTCGCAGCCTGTGTGGTTTCAGCGAGCGTGTTTTGTCAAGCCTACCGTAGCTTCTTCACATTCTTCTCACAGATCTTGATGTAGATGATGATTGGGTAAATCTCCCTCCTCAGGAGGTCCTTGATGCAGGTCAGGTCGGCCTCCAGCAGGCAGTGTTTACCCTGGTGACAAAAAAGGTTGCAAGCTGAAGACTCAGCACTTAGACTTGGCAAACTCCTCGGAGAAAGATCTCTGTCATGAGGCCTGAGCATGTTTGAATCAGCTCCTCTCACCTTGGTGGCGACGGCCTCGATGTTTTCTCTGGTGATGCATTCGAAGGTGGTCTGTCTTTCCTTGTAGTGAATGAAGGGCTCCACGTTCTGCCTCAGGTGAAACACCTCTTTGGACAACGTGTCTGCACAGAGGGGGGGGGGGGACACATTTGGTCAAGTCTGGTTTTTTTTTTCTCAAAATGAAACTCATTTGGTAACAATCACCAGCACATTTTTAAACGAGGAAGTGAAACTCTCAAGGTATTTGCCCTGGGGAATCTGCATGTAACTAAGACGCAGCAGATGTTCGGCCTCTCCTGGGAGCCGCTGGACTGTCTGGGGACTGGAGGTGCCTTTAAAGGTCCAGAACATGGACTCCACCGATCTGCACTGTCATCCCGATAATCAACTAGGCCGCTTCTCCGGTTACACTCCTTCACAATCACGCCACAGTGCAGCACAATACCTGACCTGAATCCCGGCGGAAGCTACCTTTTCTCTCACCCACTCACTCCTCAGCTGCTTGTTATTCCTCTGTCTTTGATTCACAACGGGCGGGCACAGCGGGAATATGCAAACAAGATGGAAAATCTTCAGGCTGACACCAGAGTCGAGCCTCCCGGTGGGACTTTAAGTGTCTGCGTCGCCAAGCTGACCTGGTTTGCAGATATTAAAGTCCATCGCCGCCCCCATGTTGAGGATCTTCTGGATGATGATTTTGGCGAGGGCGTTGGGGCTGAACAGGACGGGCCGTCTTCTCTGGGTCCGCTGGGGAGTGACGGGACTGTAGGGAATCAGGTTCAAGCTCCTGCTGAGCTCGCTGTCTGGGTCTGCAGCGTCTGTCGGAGAGAAGAGGGGTTTAGCACAGCATGAGCGCCAGGTCAGCCCCACGAGAGAGAGAAAGATTAACAGAGGTGTCTAAACATCCTGGAAACAGTCCAGGGAGAGTTACAATGTTTATTAGACACCTAAAGTTAAACTTTTTTAGATACCCTTAGCCAGTGGTGTCCAACATCTGGCTCGTGGACCAAAGATGGCAACACATAGGATCCAATTTGTAACAAAATGATGAGTTTTCAAAGTGAAAAAGTTCCACTTCCACTGGAACTTTTGAGGATATGTGGCAAATGAGTGATGAAGAAATGATTGAAAACCAGCTATCACACTACAAATGAAGTGGAATTAATATCCCAGCTACAGATTTGGGGTGAATCAAAATCAAATTGAGCTGAATGTCATCTGAAATTAATTATGGGCAGTATAACTGGTTATGAGAATTTCATATAAAACCCTGCAGGAGCGTTCCAGATGAATTTGTCTTCCATATAGTTGCATTACATTCTGTTTTGAAGCGTGTGTGTATTAAAATACATGATAGTAAATAAAAACTGGTACCTCTTCCCATTCATTTCTGAACATGAATAACTGGTTTTACGTTGTGGATTTTCTGCTGTTGTTGCTTGTTGATTAAAACTATGAATTAAAATGAAGTACCGAGATATTTCCTCTTTCGGACAGTCTTCATGAGAGTCTCGTCTTCATCTCACCTCCACTTATTTTTACATCGGAATCAACTTCCCTCAATGACGAATGTCATGCCAGCGATGGGGAAATGCAACATTTGTTCTACGTTTTATCGTAAATATCAGTTTTTATATCATTTCATTAGTATGGATTTCAGTTTACATTTGGGAGTAATTCAGGATTTTTTTGTTACTATGGTGGCAGAAATTCTAACACGCTTGCTGAAAAATGCTGAAACACTTTTAGTGGAAGTGAAAATATCAGATTTAACTTTTTTACTGAAGTAAAAGTAAAAAAGTCCAGGTTTGAAGGTGTTTTCAAGTACAGTAGCAAATATTTTAAATTTTTTCTTTATCGGATCTCACTCAAAAGATCTATCCGAGTGCTGTCTCGTCCTGCGCTGGATCGTAGCGCTTCCTACTCACCCGCTCAGCCAGCCAGTACTTGACACTTCATACTCACCTATAAACACCGTTTCTACCGCTGTGTTGGTTTAGCTGAGTGTTTTCTGTCTGTTTTTCAGCTGCTCCTTGTGTTTCATGGTTTCCTGCCTTATTCTTACACCAATTTTGTTCATGCTTTGTCTCACTTCATTTATTTATCATGTCACAGAGCACCTCTATTCAGGCAATGGATGTCGTGTTTGTCCTCAGATGAGAAATGAGAGACTCTGAATATTTTATATTTTAACTGTATCTTGTTAAACTCATATTTGCATTAAGCTCCGCCTTTGTGCTGATTTGTTTTATTTGTTTTTTATCGATATTTTCCAGTTTTTCAGGGTTGAAAAATGTTATTTTGGGTTTTTTATTTTGCTTAGATTTTTCATCACCCTTTTGGATCACTTCCATTTCTTCAGTTGTGTCTCCACGGCTGCCCTCACCTTCAGGTCGGAGCGTCTCGAAGCCCTGTCTGGGTAGTGTTGTGCTGCCCGGGTTGATGATCCTCACGCGCTCATTGCTGTTCATCCGCTTGTACTTGATGTCCACCCTGCTGACGAACTGCAAAACCGAAAAAGCGTTCCATCAGAGGAACGTAGAAAGAGCGCGATCCTGAGAAGTGTCACTGCATTACCTGTAGTATCTGAGTGAGGAAGACGCTGGCTCGGGACAAGCGAGGGCTGCTTTTGGGGTCGGTCGAGGGGCTGCCTTCCTCCGGCTGTAAATTATTCTAGACGGGCAGGGACGGGGTACACAAGTCAAACAAAACACAGCAGGCGCAGCGCGGCGGCTTCACAGAGGCTGAAACACACACCGGGTCATGTATAATTCTGACTCGCGATGAAGAATTCATGAAATCATGAAAATGTAAACAGACAGCATAAAAAAAAACGACTAAGATAAAGACATTAAAAAGGCAAGAAGTAGACAAACCGAACTAAAAGAATTAAAATTTAAAAGACCAGTGGGATTTTTTTTTTTTTCTCTTCATGTTTGAACTGGGTCATGAGAGGCGGCGCTGTGTTATCAAGGATTCTGTTTTGAACAGATTGTGAGTTTAGAGAAGTTTCTACATGTTTTTCGTGGAGTCTGTATTTCAGGGGCGTCAAAAACATTTTAGTCCGGAGGCCACATACAGTCCAACTGCGTCTTAACTGGGCCCGTAAAACAGTGCCATCATGATGCGAAAATGTTTAACTTTTGAACTTTTTATTTGTCCGAATGCAGAGTTAGCGTGACGAAAATGTCTATTTGCACAAAATCAAACAATCCCTAACAAAAATGACCGAAATCACAATATTATTGCAATTGTATTGATTCCTTCTGGTACAAAATACAGCAAACTTAAAAAAAAAATTCTCCTATAGTCATTGCATTATGGACAAAGAGGCATTTCACATCAACCCGAGCAAATAACTGGTAAATAGCTGGTTTCCCTGCAGACTAAAGATAAATACATGCAGAACAATATACTGTATACACACACCGCTTTGAGATAAGGTCAGAAATGTTATTTCCACAGACTGTACAGGACTTACAACACAGGACTTACAACACAAAGCCTGTTTCCTCTTTTCATACCGCAAAACCCAACCCACATTTTAATCATTTTACTTCGGGGAAGTTAGTTTAAAAAGCAAGTAAAATCCGGTCGTCATCTTTGTCGTGAGCGCCGCTTTCAGAGTTTCAGCAGTAATGTTGTGACGGGATCTAATTATTAGGGATGTGCGATACCACTTTTTTTCAGACCGATACCAAGTACGAGTACTTCATCTTCAGTACTCACCGATACCGATACTTGCATACCGATACTTTATATACATAAAATGTAAAATAATGCAATGAGATTATTTTTGAAAATGAATTTTATTTCCAATAAAAAGGCAGCCCAGCCACTACGTTTAAGTCCAAAATAATAGTCTGAAAAATAAAACAAGCAACTCTGAGTTTGCACTTATTTAAATGAAATTAAGTGCAAGATAAAACAATTTCTCTGAGTTTTACACTTTACATAAACTAAGGTTTTTAAATGTACTAATTTGAATGATTTTTTATGAACTAAAGTCAAAGATAGAAAAACCCCTGAGTTTAAAGAGTTGCTCGTGTTCTCTGTGCTGCTCTCGGATCTCTGCTCTTCAGTTTCTCGGTCTTCTCCAGAGTTTGCCGTCGAGTTGCTGCCGGAGTTTTCTTTTTTCCAGCACAACAGCGTCAGACTCTCGTCCACAAGTTTCGCCCTGAGGTGTTTAAACAAATTACTAGTGGTAAATGAACAACATCGCGCACCTCCTTTAGCAATTTTAGCATTGCAGAGTTAGCATTCTGCAAAGCTCGGCTCGTTTTCACTTGTATAAAAGAATTTCCACACCGGCGGAGTTTTGGTGAGACGAGCAGCCGTTCTGGATTCATCCTGTTGTCTCTGCTCTGGATGAGACTCATGGAGAAGTCAGCCCGCTGCAGTGTAGCCCTGCGCCTGTCAGCGCTCCAGATAGGAGCTTCTTCCTCTTTCATGTTTGTCGGCAGCTTGCGTCCCATTTGGCTGCACTACCGCCACCTGCTGGTGAGGAGGGCTTACTACGCGTGGGGTTTTCTTGCCGTGAGTATCGGCGGCTGGCATCGGTAGCCTTCACGAGTACCCGATACCTTGAAATAAGGCCAGTATCGGCCCGATACCGATACCTGGTATCGGTACTCGCACATCCCTACTAATTATAAAAGACACTTTTTTTTTTTTATTGGTGCAACATCCTGCTATTTTTTCTTTTGCTGAGTTTAGCATAAAGCAGGAGTCAGATTGAACCATGACACCACCTTGTGGAAGAATGAGGAATTACATGCAGGGGATCATATTTTGTTGAGAGAGAGAGAATTAAAAATGTTTTTACCTTGCTGTTCCGGAGGATTTCATTTTCTTCTTTCCCCCCTCGATACACTAACTTCTGAATCTTGGCGAGAAGCAGCTGTTTAGCTCTACATACACACACACACGCACACACACACATATACACACAGCTTTGTTAAATTCCCCAATGTGTGATAATCTGTTCTCTTTGAGCTGCTTCCTGTGTTTCTCTGTGACAGATTTGCAGCTCAGGTGTGAAAATGCTCAAAGGTGACAATATGTATGCATTGTGCTTGACTTCATTGCTGCACTGTGAGAAGATTCTTCGCTGCAGGAAGAGAATCTGATGCGCGTTATGACAAAAACGCGCGTTTCAGAGAGAGAGAGAGGCTGCGTACCGGGAGTTGCTGGGAATGGTTCCCCGGTCGGCCAGATCCAGGCCGGTGTAGGGGTCCACGCGCGTGCACAGCCACTCGCTGCGGCCCTGGAACCTGGTGTCCAGCACGTGCACCACCTCGTCGCAGCGCACGGGCAAGGTGCAGCTCTCCACCTGCCCCGGTATGTTCAGGTTGGCGCGGATATAGAAGGAGTCGCCGGAGGCCACCTTGCCGTCGGCCAGATCCTTCTGGAGGCGGCGGTAAGCTGCGGAGCAAACGCGTTGAACACACACATATAGGGAAGACACGCAGTGCACAAACACCCCGGCAATCAGCGCTTACTCTCGTAGTTGGCCCGATAGTGCAGGCTGACGGTGCCGGAGCAGTGCTGCAGGGTCCAGACGGCCTCCTCCTGAGTGCTGGTGTCCAGTGAAATGCTTTGGATTTCCCCACGTATGCATCCCTCAATCTGAACAGATCGAAGTCAGGCAAAAACGTTAAAATCCGAACAGTTACGGATCATATCTAAATGTACACTACCTACCAGCAGGAGGTGGTGGCCCTCCCGTAACCCCGCCTTCTCTGCGGCGGAGCCCGACTGGACGGCCGAAATGAAGATGCCGCTGTCATTCCCCCCGACCAGCGTGACGTCCTTCAGCAGGCTGTCGCCCAGCAGGGACAGCTCCTGGACGGGCTTCAGCGAGGAGCTGCTCCTGGAGAAGGAGGACAGGGACGGGCGGATTGGCCTGCACACAACACACACACACACGGAGAGGAGTGTGAAAACGTTTCTCGGCCTCCACCGCGGTGTCTGACGCACGCCGCGGCGGCTTCGCTTTACCTCTCCAGAGAGAGCTTCCTCAGGATGTTGTTGACCTGCTCCAGGTCGTACGTGTCCAGCCCCTCCGACTGGTGGGACGAGGAGGACGAGTGCACCGAGGGAGGGCCGCTGTCCGGACGCTGCACCTCATCCTCTAATGAACAGACGAGAACTGAGTCAAATTTTCATTGTGCAGTATGTGTGATTTTGTTTTTATTTTTAATATTTGCTTAAATCATTTTAAATAATCACTTTTCTGTCTCCGCATATTCTTCTTTTAACAGTCTTGCCCCACATTTCTACTTATATTATGCTTTTTTTCACTTCAGTTTGAAAAGCAGATTTACTGCCGTTCGAGAATTTGTTTAATGTCTCTGTTCCGCAGAGATTAGGTGTAGTTTGATGGAAAAAGAGCTGCTGTTAGTGATAAGCCCCGGCCGAGTCCTGCACTGCATCCGAGGGCCTGAAGGGGGAAGTGGAAGCGGCAGCTGCCACGTCCGGTCAGGTGAGAGCGACTGGTGGTGCTTTTCGGCTCACACCACCCGAACAACTGTGCTATTATACACACATCGGACTGATTAGGCTTCGATTTCAGCTGACAGATGCAACTGAAAGCTGCAAAATATTGATATATTCATGTGTGTTTATTTGGGGAGGCTGCTATTAGTGTGACTTAGGTGGAGATCTTTAAACTTGTTAAATGTTGTGTAGGGTGTAAGAGTAGATTACCGGACATCATTTCCATGTTGTCACTATCAAAGTCCACCACACTAAAATAGACACACACACACACACACAAAATAAAAAAAAAGATCCTTCACTTCTGAAGCTGCTATTTACAGGAAACACATATCAACAGGATTCATGAAGGAAGTGGCTTAAACGTGACATAATTATGTTTAGAGCTTTGTAAAGCACCTGCGTAGGGGAAAGTCATACTCCTTCTCCCTCTCTCTGCGGTAGAGTGATGCTTTATCCGGCGGTTCGGGGTGCGTGGACAGGATGCTGTCGTTGCGGTAGGTACGCAGCTGCTTAGTTATAGGTGAATGACAATTAAAAAAAAAAAAAAAAAACAGGCCGCAAAAGTCAGTCCAGTGCAGAGAGGAACAAGAAAATGTGGAAAAGAGAGTAAAGAAATGCAGCTGTGCTCAGTCTCACCATGTTGGGCCGGCCGGGCAGGTCCGTGGCGGTGAGGGGGGGCAGGAGGGGGCAGGGCGCCGGCGAGGAGCACAGGGACCGAGTGGAACAGGGGGCGCACGTCGGGGAAATGGGGAAGCAGGGCGACGAAGGAAGAGAGCTGCTGTTTCCCGGCAGGTTGGGCATGATTTCCAGGAAGTCCCGTTCGTTGACCGAAGGCGAAGCTGGAAGGAGGAGGTGGAGGAAAAACGCCACCGATGACGAAGGGAACGCCGTGTGCACGGCAGCACGCTGCGGGAAAGGCGAGGTGTTACCTGCTGCCTGGTCGGCCTCTGGGTTGACATGAGGATCTTTGAAAACAGTGATCGGAGGTTTGCTCCTGATCTGAGAGAGAAAATTAAAAAGGGTGAAGGTTAAAATAATTCACTCACAGCTAATTCTAATTTCAAAACCTATATTTGGACCAGAAATAAAACGTGTGAGTGATGGGAAGCTGACTACTGCTTTCAGGTTGGGTCTGCGTTTCAGTCGAGGCTCCTCGGGCAGAAGCTTCTCCGGCGACTCGTCGCTCGACCACCCCGACTGGCCCGGCGGCGCTCTGAACTCCTCGCCGGGGGAGGTGCTCGGCGGGGGCAGGTCCTTCGGGAGACTCGTGTCCACCTCGCAGTGCCGGAGCTGCACGTGGTCCAGGACGGCGTCTTTGGAGAGGCGGCGGAGGCGGGACTCCAGCGTGACCAGCTTGGCCTCTTTGCGGACGATCTCGATGTGGAGCTCGTCGGTCTTCTCCTCCAGCTCCCGGATCTGTTTGCGATACTTGTCTTTGTCGATGAGGCTCTGGGAGAACTGGTGCTGCGCCTCGTCCCTGGATCGAAAGGACTGGGGCCGCACGAGAACGACGGTCAACGAGTTATCAATACATGGAGCATTCAGGTAGATATCTGTGTGTGTGTGTGTGTTTTCACCTGGTCCCGCTCCTTCTCCACCTCGTCCAGCTGGATGGTGATGGTGTCCATGCGGTTGCGATACATCTCACAGTCCTTCTGCAGGGTGGAGCACTTCAGCTCCAGATCCTCCTTTTCCTCCAGATACTGTCCACAGAAACCACACGGCGGCCGCACCTCGTTATTCACAGATGAAGCATCGATTCCATTCAGTTCAGCTCTTATTTATAAAGCGCCATGGGTTCGTGCTTCCAAACCACTCTTCTTTTGTTTTCCGCTTCCGGCTTCAATTTGAATCAAAATCATCCACTCAAACAAAAAAAAAAAAGGAAAAAAAAAAAACAAAACAAAAAAAAACTTTTTTTTTTTTTCCCCCCCGACGTGCTTCGCTCTGTGTGGTCGTGTGTGGTCGTCACCTTGTCACGTAGCTCCTCCGCCTGCCGGAGCTCTTCGTGCAGGTTGTACAGACGGTTGACCAGATCCTGCCTGTCTTCGAGCGCTTCCTGTCTGTCGTGCTCCAGGATGTCGCGGATGGCCTTGTCTGACGCGGGTAAGGGTCCCGGCTGGGTCCAAAACACACAAAACGCCGGCTCTTTTCACTTCCAGGAACGTCACTTTTGCCTGTTAATTTCTATTCAAAAGTCGGCCGTACCTGTATTATGGACTGCAGCTCCTGCAGCTTGATCTTCAGCATCTCGTTCTCTCGCTCCAGCTCGAAGATCTCCTCCCTCTTTGGGCGGTTCTCGATGTCGTTCTTCAGCTTGAGGCTCTGCCTGCGCTCCATCTTGCACTCCTCCTCCACCTTGTTCAGCCTGTGCTTCAGCTGATCGATCTGCGGCGCAGACGGGGACACGGAAAAAAAAAAAAAAACTTAGAAAATACGTTAAACGAGGAGCGCCGGTGAAGACGCCGTTCGTCCGTCGGTCACCTCCAGCTGCAGGTCGCGGCTCCTCATCACGGCCATGTTCTTCTCCTCGCTCAGCGTGGCGTACCTCATGGCCAGCTTGTAGTTCTCGTCCTTCACTCTCAGCAGCTCGTCGTTGTAGGTGTTTCGCTCCTCTTTCAGCTTATTGTACCCTGCAAAAAAAAAAAAAAAAAAAAAAAAAAAACTGTAAAACTAAAGCAACTGAAATTAAATGAAGGAAAAAAAAGAGAAAAATGGCGAATTTCGCCATTTTTCTCTTTTTTTTCCTTCATTTCATTTTTATTTTCATTTTCATTTTTCATTCTTATATATATTATTCATTTCATTTTTATATATATTATAAAAGGGGTAATATATTTAGCTTCTGTTTCGCTTTGCTTTGCGTCGCAGCTGCAGAGGACACAATCAAAAACGATCACAGCCACGCAGTTTCAGGATGGGGTTGTGGTAGGCGAACGACAGCCAATCCTTATGAAGCTCCAGATGCAAGTGCACAAAAAGCACGTCGTGCGGTAGCACATGCACTGCACTGCGGTGAGATTTTGGTTTAATTTTTTTAACCCTTCTCGCCCCTTTCCTCAATAATTTTTTTTTTTTTTAATCGTTTTAACTCCTTTAATAAAAGCGAAATTTTGCGGTCGGGCAAAAAAAACAAAAACGAAAAGGGATGTGTGTGTTTTTGTACTTTGCTGTAAGGCCTGCAGCTCCTGGTTGGCCAGCCGGAGCTTCTTCTGCTCGTCCTCCAGGGTGCAGTTCTTCCTGCTGAGCTCGACCTGCTGCAGGGTCTTGGCTTTAAACTGCTGCTGCAGCTTCATCACCTCCTTCATGAGAAACTGAGTCAGACCCTCGTGACCTTCCTCCACTGAAGTGAGAAAAAGCAGACGGCAAAGTCGAGACAGAGAGTGAGAGAGAGAGAGAGAAAAAAGGATCACGAGATGGCGCACATCAAAGTTGCACGGCACACTGCAGCGCTGACCTGAATGAATCCGGTTCTGAACCGAGTGGCAGATATGACTGTCGCAGTCTGAACGCAGCTACAAAAACAATGGATGTGTTTGTGTTTAAAGCCCTCGCCTCGCTGCGCCGAGGCTAATCTTGACTCCTCAAAGCAGAAAAAAAAAAGAAAACAACCCACATGAATTAGCAACAACCTTTTCTTAGAACCGTGCGAGCTGCACCGTGATGCTCGGTTAATTTACAAATTCTTGGGAACTGAATAATCTTTACCCGATGATAAGTCTTCCTCCACAGTCCTGCGATAAAACTGCCATCATTTGTAAGTCAAATGCAGCTTAAAGAGCAGAATCTCTCATTTCTCACAGGTTTCTCTCTGGTTTTGAGTCATCTGTGACGGCGGTGACAATATTTTACCAAAAAAAGCTATTATGGGAACTGATGTGACTCATCTGTGAGACTCAAATGCAACTCAAATTGTAAATAAATGGAAACATGTTGAGGACAAAAGGGGGCTCAAAAAATCCAGGTTGAAAATCAGATTCCATCTGAAAGTGATTGATTTGGTCCACGATCGCAGGTCGTTTCTCACCCACGATGGTGGAGAAGCGGCGCGTCGGCTCCTTCCCGGTGACCAGCTTGTACAGGTCGGGGTAGTAGAACTCCAGGCTCTCCAGAAACGCCACATAGCCCCGCTCTCCTTTAGTGAGGAGGATATCGAGAAGACGACCTGACAGAGGAACAGAGGCGAGAGGTGTTGTTTCTATCAAACACTTTAAAACTACTTTTGTATTACTGATTGTAACCTCATTGAAGCTGATCTGAACTTGTGTCTTAGATGAAAGAGACACTGCACAGGGCTCTTACTTTAAAAGTAATAAAATCATAAGGAATCTTTGAGTAAATTGAGGATCATCACTGTTTTGGACCTGAAGCGACTCACTTGTGCGGTTGGTTTTGGTGACCAGCAGCATGGAGTGCAGGATCTCGTCCTCGTCCTGCTCGTCCAGCACTTTGCACTGGCGGAGGTAAGGCGTCAGCTTGGCCGGAGAGATGGTGCGGCACAGGTCGTAGCGCCTGCACTCCACCGTGTCCCACAGTGACTCCACGTCGTCACAAGTCCCGTTCTCCATCGCTCACGCCCTGCAGAGCAGGAAAACCGAGAGAGACAGGCAGTGAGTTTCATTTATTTGTTCAAAAATTACAAACCATGTGTTTGGTCCAGCCCCTTCGACTCAAACCAAGAAGACACCACAGTTTGCATCCTGTGTGTTTGTAGGGTTTCTTTACGTACTCTTTTCTTTCCTCCAATAGTGCGCAAAAAAAAAAAAAAAAACTATTAAAAAATGTTATGCCGTTTCGCCTCAAACACATTTTAGTTCAAGGGCCAAAATTTCCTCTTCAGTGGGCTGGATGGCTTCAAAAGTGCCATAATAACCTTTAACTTCAACCTTGGAAGCTTTTCTTGGGTTTTTGCACGATAAAATGATGAAAATGTGGGTTACTGTTTTTGTGAAAACAAAGAATTACTCTCAAACATGACTACAATCTCAACATAAAGTCAATTTTAATGACAATTTCTTGAGCAAAATACAGTGAAATGTCCAAGAATTTTTCTCATAAAGCTGTTGCATCATGGGTGTTTTTATAAAGACACCCTGGCAGTATAGTTTTTAGGCTCTAGGATTTTTGCATGGAGGCAGCTTTCATGACGACATTGCAGTGTGAATCTCAGTGTTGTGCTATGTCTGCTGCTCTCGAGAAATCCATTTAAAAAATGTTTACAGTATTTTCTTTGAAATTTTTACAAATTGCTTGGCGATTTGGCCGGATTGGAGCCGTCTGTGGGCCCGTTTTGGACCACGTGCCTTGTGTTTGACACCCATGGTGCACAGTTAAAACAAAACTTTGTAATCTATTGGGTTGATTTGTGCCTGCTTGTCTGTGAATGACGCAAAAATGAATCATCAAAAAAAAAAAAAATGTAGATGGAAAGAAAGATGGAAAAAAGAAAAAAGGGCACACCGTTTCTTTTGGGTTCCAAAAAAAAACCAAAAAACAAATAAACCACAAGCAGACATAAGTTCACTTTCAGTTGCGAGCAAGACGAACACACATGCAAACATGCATTTTTTTTCTTCTTCTTTTAGAAAAGCTAAAAATGAGTTGGTTTCTTCTTTTTGCTGAGAAGAAACAATCTCAGTGAAGTCAGTCAGTCAAACACTGTCCTTGCACGTTAAGCAGCATCTACAGTGACTTTAAATAGAAATATTAATTAAATACTATTAGTTTAGAATGCCCGTGTGAAAACATGAGGACTTCAGATTTGCCACCACTACATCAGACATTAAGTTTTAAACAAGTTAGTGACATTTCAGAAGATGCTTTATGTCAAAAGAAAGATTAAAGCACATGTGAATAATATCTAAATTGCAAGATTTTTACATTTCTCTGATCTGAAACCCCTCTGAGAGGACTGCAGTCTTTCTATTTACCGCTGAAAACAAAGCAGATTGTTTACACCTTTCATTATTAACGGATCTTCTGAAATATAATGAATGACGATAAAAAGAGCCGCTTCAAAACGAAATCCAGACAAACACACCAACAACTGACGCATTTCCATTTGCCTCTCGTCTTTCCTGCCGCTCTGTCTATCGTTCTGTTACTCCCACTTCATTTCCTTTCTCCAGTTTATCACCATGTCTGATATACAAATACACACACACACACGCACATAAACACACATTCTTATGGTGGAGTTTACTGGTGACACCCACAAATGGATGTGATGCACTGTCTCGTCAAACACCATTAAGAAAAAAAAAAAAAAGGAAAAAACAACAACATGAGGTGGTGAACCAGAAAACACAATCAAACCTGACTCCGTTTTTTTTTTTTCCCCCCTTCAGCCAGTCACAACTCATTTTTGGACATTTTTTCAGCCACAACAATAAAAGCTGCAGATCCTTGTTCTCAAAACATTTCAGTCTCACATCCATTGGTCTTCTGTTCTGCGCTGTCTAGTTCAGGGTCACAGGAGCTGGAGTCAATCCCAGCAGTGTGTGTGTGTGTGTGTGTGTGTGTGTGTGTGTGTGTGTGTGTGTGTGTGTGTGTGTGAGTGTGTGAAGGCAGGACACACCCTGGACAGGTCACGAGGCGACCGCACACACTCACTGTCACTGCTCTACGGGGGATTTCTGAGTTACTGACTGACCTCAGATGCGTGCTGATGGACTGTGGGAGGAAACCAGAGCACCTGGAGAAAAAGCCACAGAGAAACCAGTCGAACTGCAGTGAAAATGCCCAGCCCGGCCTCGAACCGGGTCTATTCTGAACTGCTAACCACTGCACCACCATCAACCTACTTTCACAATGAATGCGACTAAATTGACTTTTTCCCCCCCTCAATGAAGATAAATACCCACATGAAAACTCACAGAAATGTTGTGGACTTTTTGTGAATTTAAATTTAAATTCAACTTCTCTATCTCTATCTTTTCCAGAACATGTAATCGCATCAAAAGTTACTGATTGACTTTCATTACCCCCGACTTGGGTTTAGTCCCCCTGCGACTCAGGCGTGCCCGTCCGTGCACGGAAACCACACACAAACACCGCCAGTGGTGCATGCTTCCCATTTGCATGCTGTCCAGTCGGTGGGTGTCGTCCCACAATCCCGCTTTGTGACCCGCAGCCAACAGTTAGGCAAATCCACACCATCTGATACCGTTGCTTATGTAAACACACAAAATCACACAAACACACTATTTTGCACGTACTCGTTTGCAAGGTGTGTGTGTGTGTTTGATGTATTATCTATAGATTGAAGGTAAATAACAGAAGAGGGGCAACTAATTCACTAAATTTTGAGCTTTTTCCTTTATTTTGTTCTGTTTTTTTTTTGTCAGACAGTGAACAAAATCAGCCAAATTCCCTTTTTTAATTTTCAAAGTGAGTCAGAGGCAGACAGAAAATATCCCACCCTCTCTGCGCTTGAAGCTGTTATTTTTGTGCACAGCGTGAATGTATTTCCATCGACACTGAAGACGATCAAACCACAAACACACACGCGCGCGCGCGCACACACACACACACACACACACACACACACACACACACACACACACACACACACACACACACCCGAGCACTCATGCACATGCAAAAATACTCAGCGCATGCACGCATGTCAAACACACAGAGACACACACACACATTCACACACTTGCAGACCCCTTCACTAACCACACTCACACATTTCCTCTTCTCTCTTCTCTTATTCTGGAGTTCATTACCGAGAAGGTTCATCCTTGCTTCCTCCTTTTTAAACCAGATGTGAGTAGAGCTCTCTTCCTCTGTTCTCTTTTAGGTTTTTCTGCAGACAGCTGCTTTTGTTTATAGTGTTGTGGTCAGAAGACTTGATTGTCTTTTTCAAAGCAGTGCAAATGTGTGTAGGTGTGTGTGTGTGTGTGTGTGTGTCATTCAGCTAAATCTTACTTATTTTTTCTCCCCCTTTCTAACCAGACGCAGAGTTCAAACGCACAATAACATCAGCGATACTTGACCTTGCAGCTCTCCGGCGCAGGAAGAGACTTGGTGATTTCCACTGTTGCCCCGTCCTGCAGTGTTTCCCACAACTTTATTCCGTCTTTGTCTTTCATGGATTTTTTTTTTTTTTTGTTTGTAAATGGGCTTAATCCTCCGTTACGATTGCAACATTTTATTTCCAGTTTGCAGAAGTCAGACCAATGTTTCCTGCCCGGCACTTCAGGACAACTGCCTTTAAAAGTAAAGAAAGAAACACACAATGGAGGCTGCTTGAGTCCAGAATGCAAATAACATTCAGGGAAAGCAAAGACGCAATCTGAATTATTGCAATCTCCCTTAAAACTGTTTACACTTCAGTTTTCATTCACCTCTTCGTCTCCGAGTTAATTTCATGAGCAGTTTTCGTCTCGTATATCTGATCTCCATCACCGCAGCCTCCAATCACAACTCATGCTCAGTCTCATTTGTTTTCTACGTGCGTAAACTTTTAACTCCTTCAAGGTAGAAGAACTCCTTTAAAAATCAGACAGTTTTCTTCTGAAAGTGCAGATAAGTTGCACTGATTTAAATTACAATGAAATTTTGTGATTTCAAAACAACAATACTTCACCCAGAGTGATTAAAACAATCAAAAAGTAAACAAATATCAGTCTCTGCTGAGATTAACCATTCAGAGACAAACACCTTAATAAAACGTACCTCTATGCATCATAGAGAAAATAAAGTGAAAGAATAAAGATCTCCGTGAACATCGAGTTTTCAGAGGTGTCAAAAGTGAATAAAAGATAAACAGTCTTCACGTCACACAAAGTCACATCATCACAAAGTCACCGTGAAGATTTTTTTATAATAATAGGACTAAATTTTAAGTAAAATTAGGTGATAAACACACTTTACAATGATCACCTTATAGTTCATAACAGCGGGACTCTAAATAAACAACCATGTAGATTTATTGATATTCTTAAGGTATTATTGCCATGGTAACACTTTATTTGAAGCCCCCCTGTATAACACATTATAACCCTAACCTTACCTCATAATGTGTTATACCGGGTGCTTCAAGTAAAGTGTTACCGTTGCCTTCAACTACACCGTCAGACAAAAGAGAAAATATAATCTGAGATTAAAAATTGTGCTACTTATCATTCTATATCAAACCAAACCTGTGGGGGAAAGCTTTGCTCTCCATTCTACAACACACAGTGTTTGTGTTCCTGCATATTTCTGTGGCAAATAAACGTCCAACAAGAAGCTCTAATTATCTGAAGCCTGGCAAAATGCTAAATTCAAGAGAAATAAAACGTGGCTATTGTTCCTCCAGACGAAGCCATTTGACCCCACACTGCTCGCTGTCAGCGGACGGCCTTGGAGTGGCTGACCGGTGAACTGATGGGCAGATATGACTGGTTCAGGTGCACAAACTGTCATAAAGGCTCCATTGTCCAGCTGAATAGCAGAACCCTATAGGAATTTGATATCTGGGCTTTCTGTCTGTTAGGAACCAGGGAGAGGAGAGACTCTGAATGAAAGCTTTTCCTTTCTTAGAAGGCTCACATCTGCTGATTTGGGTTGATTTTCAGGCTGCAGAACCACAGCAGAGACTTCATTATGTGGACTCTGGAGAAATAAGATCTGCTCATTCCTTGCTGAATATTCAGCAATTCTGTGCAGCAATATTGTATTTAACTATCATATAATATGCAAAAGTTGGGATGTAAATCATTGAGAAAGCAGCACAGTGTATAAACACACAGGATCTCCTTCATTCCCACCTTCTCTGGATCTCACTGACCTCTGCACCTGCTGCTGGAATCCCAAACATCTCAATAAAGCCTGATAAAGACTCTGTGATTACTGAATCTCAGCAATATTGGGTTGCAGGGCTAACAACGTCCCACAGATGAATGCCTAAAAGGACGTCAGCGACAACCAAGATAACAATTATTAACCACATATTCCCCATGTGGAAGATAAAGACTGATAACGTGCTGCAAGACTGTGTTGTTTTTACTCGTGCAAACCTGTAGATTTTTAACAGTTTTCCAATAAACAAGCACTGGAGACTTTCTTAAAGTGTGCATGGCGTGTGTCTGGGTGTAGTGTGTGGGCCAGCCGTGTGTTTTTCATGACGGATTACAGCAGATGACACATGGCACGGTCATGACCGGCTGTCTGCGCGGAGATGCAAGGTGCAAAAGCCTCACTGACTTCTCGTTTTTTCCACTTCGGCTTGCAAAACTCGCCTCTCTTTCAACTTTTTTTTTTTTTTTAACAACACAACACAACACAACACAACACAACACAACACAACACAACACAACACAACACAACACAACGGACACTTTTAACAAAAAGTCGTAATCTCCGAAGACAGGTGAGCTGAACTCACGCGTAAAAGTTTACTTTTCTTACCGGAGATGCGGAGATGTCAAGAGCCGAAGGAGAAGGAAACTCGTCTTTGTAGGCGCGGTGAGCCGTTTGCTTTGGTGGCTTTCTTGTTTTGAAGAGCTCTAAACCGGTTCATCCACCATACAAAAAAAAAATCCTTAAAGCTCAGGTCGTCTCCATTTATCCGACTGAGAGAGAAGTTAAGGACGCACGAGGAGCGCACGAAGACCCGCCGCCCCAACTCACTGAGCAACTGACAGACACTGAGAGACAGAAAAGAAAGTGAGTGAGAGAGAGAGAGAGAGAGAGAGAGAGAGAGAGAGAGAGAGAGAGAGAGAGAGAGAGAGAGAGAGAGAGAGAGAGAGAGAGAGAGAGAGAGAGAGGCGGGAGGGTGAGAGCTGAAATGGAAATAAACTCACAGGAAAAGTGGTGAGGAGTGCTCTCTGTGACCTGTGTTCCTGCTGACACTCTTTTCTGAGTCTCTTCTCTCCATTTAAATTGCACGTATGGACATAATAATAATAAAAAGTGAATATCTTCTAGGCGACCTGTATATTCTGAACCAGAGGTCAGCCTCTGGAGTCCCTGAAGCTGACAGAAAATTTAATAATAATAAAAAAGTTATTATCTTCATTTTATTTGCAAACTAAAGTCTTGTCTTCTGACTGAAAAAATAGTAGAGCAGTCAAACAGGCTAAAAAAATAAAATTACCAACATCAACAATGCTAAAATGTCCCAAATCAGTAATATAAAAAAGAAGAAGAAGAAGAAGAAGAAGAAGAAGAAGAAGAAGAAGAAGAAGAAGGGAAAACAGAAAAATAGACCATTTTAAAAATTTCCAAAGGAAGGCTAAAAAACAAAAAAAAGTGGCTCTTCTGGTCATAACTGCTGCTCTAGATCATAAAGAATCATTTTTTTTTCTTCCTCATGGTGATTGAAGCTACAGCATCAGCTAAACTCCACAACACTCATGTTTTACTCAGAAATTTGGATAAAAGCAAGATGCAACTTGTTCACTTGACCTAATTAGAAAAGCTCTTTTTTTAAGAAGCACAAATGAACTAATTATTGACACACATTTCCTTCTTCAGTCAGCTGGAACCAGTTTGGTTGGTGTTGAGTCACACTGGCCAAATCATTAAGTACACCTCTGGAGAAGCTTGGATTCCTGATTCTTGGTGACATGTGCTGAACAAGATGCTTGGATTGATTCGACTATGAAATAACAAGAAAATAATCTGAGTATGTTTCATGTAAAATACCAGGAATTCTAAATAAAATCTTTATTTTGGAAGGGGATTGAGCTTCAGCTGTTATTGCTATAACTGCTTTGATCAGCTCACTGTACTGATTAAGAGAAGAAAAGTTCAGATATTTTCTCAGATATAATAACTGAAAGTAAAAATCTTTCAGGAAAATAGACATTTAAGTTAATTATTGTATCTAAAATGTATCTAATTAAGTACAGCAATGAAGCTCAGATGCTTAATTTGCCACTGTATATGAAACACAACAAATTAATGTATTTACATGGAGAGTAAATTAAAATCTTTTGAACAAACCAATTTCATATTGAATCATTTGAATTGGAATTCAAGTACAAAGATGATTACTTTCAAGGTTGTTTGAGTAACTATAGCCAAAGAATGTCTTTGTGAAAGTAATATTGACAGATAAAGATAAAAATCTCAATTCCATTGAATTTATTGAGACCAAAAGTGTTAATTTATCAAAATAGATAATGATTTTTTTTATGGATTTTGTTGTCAAGGGGGAAAAAAACTACGATGCTTTGAGCATTGAGCAAAAGAGTTGATATTTCTTCTAACATGCGGAAGCACAACGGACTGGAACTGAAAGTGGAGAAGTTGAACATCTTGAAAAAAAAGGTTTCCGAACACATGATGAAATATTCTAATAATATCCTGCAACTCAGCAAAGTATTGAAACAAAAGGAAGAAAGTCTGCCAGGATACGGACAGTACCATCTAGGGTGCATTCTTTACATTTATTTATTTGTTTAATGGTTCATTCCATTAATTTCAATATAAGTTCTGTACTATGAACTGGGATTTGGAGCATCACTTTAAGAAGAAAATATCTGTTAAAAGAAAGAAAGAACTGTGCTCTTTCTGAAATGCAGTATTACAAATATCACACATGAAAATAGAGAAGTGCAATGGCCTCAAATATTGCACAAAAGCGCAATGAAAATGTCAAGTCAACCCTAAAAATCAGAGCTGTGTCAATTTACTTTGGGTCTTTGTACATTTAAACAATGACTCAATTTTAACTAATTCAGAAACTTGTTGTTTTGAAATCTGGTAAAAGCAATCTAAACAACACAACAAAGAAACCTGTGTTTGTTCGGTTTCATCATATTTGAGAGAATCATACAGAAACTCTACCATCACATGACGATGACTCAGACATGACAGGTTTCTATCTGTAGTGCAATTTGTCCAAAATGGAGGCATCTCAACACAAATGAATCATGGATGATGGATGGATAAATGGATAGATGGATGGATAAATGAATGGATGGTTTGATGGATGGACGGATCTTGTCTCATATCCTGAGCATTCACCCAGAAAGAAAATAGGTTTAACTCTTTTTCCTTCGCTTTTAATTGAGAAAACAGAAACAGGGGTGAGGGGAATTTGCATGGATTTTGGAGTTTTGGTTTTTTTTTTTTTTTTTCTACTGTGGAGGAGCTACAGGAAAAAAAAATGTTGAAAATATCTAAAGAAAAATATTCTAACTCTTTTTTCTCTTTCAGTAACTTTCCTGCAATAAAAGCGGAACTAAAGTCACGTCACGTGATTCCAGTCAGGACCCGATTAGCAGGCGGACTGTTTACCTTCGACGTTGACAGCTATGGCTGAGTGACTTTTCTCTGTTAAAATGTACTCTCACGCTTCAGAGAGTTTTATCAAGCAAGCACGGTAAGAGGAGGACTTTATTCAACAGCTTCAGGTTTTCTGTTGGTAAATAGTTCATGTTTTGAGCTGAAGACGCGAGCGCCGCTAGCGATCTGAAGCTAATGTTGAATGAAATCACTTTTGTTAGATCTCTCAGCGAGTTAAAATTACCTTTACATAAACTAACGTATATAATGTGTGTGCTGTTTCCCAGAGAGATTCCGGAGCCCGAGCTGCAGAAGTTTTACAGCAAGTTGTTGAAGCTGCTGCAGGGGAAGGACTTTGGTCATGAGACACTTGACAGCCTGCAGAGGCTGTACCTCATTCTATCTGTCAACAAGTACACCAAACTGTAAGATTACTAACCATTCTCTCTCTCTCGCTCTCTTTCTTGACCCAACCGCGCTCCAGACACTTGACTGTGGAAATCCGCTGCATGTTTCCCATCTCAGTAATGTTTCAACAAGCCAACTTCCCATCTAAAATTAACAGAATGCGCCAAGATCCATAGACAAATGCATGACCAAGTTTCTCTGGATGTTGCTTGGCCATAAATAGTTTATTTTTTTGCCGTATGTTTCAGATGGTAATGAGGTGTTTTTGTTATTGAGTTAATGTGAATGTTGAATTTCAGATCTGAGTCCAGCAGAGAAACATTATCCATTCAGAGTCTAATGTGAATATACTTCAGTTGATACTACCTCCATAAAGCACATAATGTGGTGTATATAAACGCCTTTTACAGTTTCGTACAAGTACCCAGAATAGTATTCTTAAAACATAAATGAGTCAGTATCTCTGTTTTTACATTTTTTCCCCACACAGGTATTTGTATCTATATCTAATCAGTGATTCATCTCAACTACGCTGATGAGCTTCTCATTATGAAACTCCAACATTTCTTTTTTGACTTATCATAAATATCGGGGCTAAACTAAAACCTGAAAACAAGCGTTAGATCTTTGCAGATCATCAATGCCTTTTCGCTCTGAAAGTGTTTCCTTTTCAGACTGAGCTTTATTCTCTGACTTCCGGCTGCTAACCTCTGTTTCTTCTGTTGTCATGACACACAGGCTGCCTCCAGAGCTTCAGAAGAAGCTTCTGTCTCTGCTGTCCTCACCAGTGGAGCAGCTTCAGGTGCTGAGCTCCGCTGTTCTCAGAGAGACACTGCCCCTCTCTGGTCAGGAACTGAGCTACAACCAAGAGAACATCAGTCAGCTGAACAGCCATGCTGCTGCACTGCTGCTCTCACAGGTGCACATGAAATAAGATGTTCTATTAAACTGAATCTGTCATCATAACGAAACATTTGCCTACAAGAAGCTGTTTTTTCCCTCTTAAAGTGGTTTGGGAGAAGTGTCACCCAGTCTCTTTGTTCCCGAACAGGCTGAATCCAAAGCTGATCTGTCGTCCCTCTGCACTCTGCTGCTGCGTGGTCTTGAAGGCCGGCCATCTGAGGGTCCTTCTCCCTCGCTCATGCTCACACTGCCGATCATCAACACCATCCTCACACACAGCCCAGACTGCCTCACCGAAGGTAGACATCACACGCCGCTCAGAATTGAGATCCGCCCGTTGGCAGGCTCTGTTTTCAAACGGTCTTTCGACTGATTCTAGATCAGGTGACCCTCCTGAGTAAGAAGCTTGTGGATTGGCTGCGTTATGCCAGTATAGTGCAGGGAGGCGGAGCCTCCTCAGGGGGATTCTTCACAGGGCCCAGATCCCGCCAGGTGAGTGATCACGGTTCATATTAAAGCTGCACAATGTGTTAAAAATGTATCAGAGCTGTGATATTAACTTTGACAGCATACGTATGAAAAAAAGACTGAACTACATTAAATAAACTTTTCATGCGTGGTACATTCAGGCTCTGTGTCGACACATTTGGCTGATCAGATGGAGTCCTGCAATGCTAGATCATGCTGACAACAAATCCTTTTTCTCTTCATTATGTCAAAAAATCATGTCCTAAAAACAAACTGAACCTAAAATGAGCCCAAGAAGACAACGGCAACATCATATACTTTACTGTTTACATGTCACAAGTCACATCCATGACTCAATACTCGACATGTTCAACTCATACCGTGAAGCCTGGAGTGGTTTGTTTGTTCATGATGCGCTCCATGTGTCTTCATCAGCCGGTGCCCATCGCTGAGCTGGACGGGACGGTGTCCGGGGATTTCTTCACTGTGCTCTGCGTGGGTCAAGGCTTCACTGAGGATCAGTGGATGAACGTCTATTCTTTCTCCATGCTGAGGCATTGGCTTCTCACCTACCACTCTGTTTCCAGTGGCAACCTCATGTCAGATGCCGGTATGTCTGTTTAAATGATGCATCCAATGTCTTCATTTATCATTTGCTAGAGAAACGTCAGACTTTAAGGATTGGGGATTCATTTCTCGTGTTTTGAGAAATTGCAACTTCAGAGTGTGAATCGTGAAGGCTGCGATTCCACCATAAGAATCTGAGATGACCTGATGTTTGTTTTCATCACCTCCAGCAAACAGGCTGCAGCTCAGCCTGTCTCTCTCCCACTCCCACTCATTTTCTAATGGTAAGACACCAGAGTCCGTGGACCTTCCTCAGCATGCGTCTGAAAGAAGCAATGAACAAACCAACCTCCAACCTCTTCTGCTTAACTCGGCGGAGTTGCAACTAAACCCACTCACGATGTGATTTTAACTCACAGCTGACCGTCTCTAACCAGAGCTTCTGTTCTCTGATCTCTAACTTTTCCTTTCCTTAGAAATCTTCTAATCAGATGATAAACATGACGGAACTGCTGCAAGATGAAGACGCTAAACATACCACAGGCGCCACCAAACCACCAGTTGCATGCAGTGCTGTTATTGTTTTGCTGATATCTGTAATTGTACATTCGTGTCCCTCAGACCTAACTAACGATTTGAACGATGCTGACCGCGATTGGCTCATCTCATACAGGCCTTGGACCAGATTGAAAACCCACTGGTTAAATGAAAAGTCTGTATGTTGCATGTGTGAGTTAGAATCTGTGATGTGCACAGATTTTTTTTTTGACAGTCGAATTTTTCTATGATGTGATTTTGTTCAGAGTTTAAACTAATAAAAGTCCACCTTTCTCCACTGGAGCTTCATTCAGAATGAGTCATAATGCTCTAATCTGAGTCAATTTCTGAGGATATTACAAAATATTTGTGAGTTTTCATCACTGGAAAGTTATTTTGGTAAATCTTGTGTGATTTTGCATGATTTATATTCCTAAACAAAGCAAACCGCAAATACTTTTAACCATTTCTCAGCCTTTAACAAATATACAAAGTTAAGGTTTCAAAGATACAGAAATTCCTCAGTTCTCTGTAGTTTCTTCTCTTCTTAACTGTATTGATGGATTATTGCCAGTTCTGTGGCTTTCAGTCAGTGAAATATCACTTCCCTTCAACTGAAATATGTAATGGTCTATTTATGAGCCATCTGCATCAAATTGAAGATAAATTGAGCCGTAAGGCTTGATGATATTGAGCTCTAATGGTTTTATATCGTCATAAAATCTTCTGATTTGGCCAAAGGAAGTCAGGTTTACAGTTTTACGATCATATAAATGACTTGGGTAGTCGAGACTCTGCCGTGAGCCTTGAAGTGTGATTTCTATCCGTCAGACGACCGGTCGGAGGTGGACGGATCGGTGGTTTCTATGGTCTCGGCGACGTCCTCCTCCAGCCGCCTGCTGCCCCCGAAGGAGCGTCTCCGAGAAAAGGCTTTCCAGTACTGCCAGCGCCTCATCGAGCAGAGCGATCGCAGTGAGTGTGTGTCCGTGTGTGTTTTGAACAAAATGTATTCAAGCGCCAAAAAGGCAGTATTGTTTTTATATTTTTGTACTTTGAAATGTTGTTAGTCTGAGTGTGAATATATTAAACTTACTGTCTTTGTCTCAGAGGCGCACAAGAGGACGGATACAGAGCTGCAAAAGGCTGTGAGTTGTATTCTGTTGATTATTCTCTTGGATTACACACTTACTGTGCTACTACTTTTTATCAGTACACCCACACTGCTGAATATAAATGAATGTTTTTGGGGGTTTTTTTTTTAAAGGGAGCTGGTTGGATTTGACTCTGCTTGTCGTCCTGTTTGCTCCCTCAGTGTCTGGTGGAGGCCGTGTGTATTCTGGACTGTGTGTGCGTTGAGGACGCGTCGCTCGTTTACCGAACCTTCCCGTGCATCAAGGCCCTGTTCGGCCGGCTCAGCTCGGACCTGTCCTTCGCCCGAGTCCTGATACCCATCGCACAGTTCTACCTCAACCACGGTGCGTACAGACTCCAGCGGATGCTGTCTCCCGGCAGGCGCCGCAGGTTGATACCTTCCCTTTGACTCCTCCCAGGTGAGATGGCGGCGGTGGACTGCGACGGCGTGTGGATGCTCGTGTTCGGCCGGTACCCCGGGGAGCTGTTCAACGACCCCTTCCTGGCTCACGAGTTCCTGCGCTTCCTTCGCCTGAACCTCGACAGCGTGCAGCTTCGAGTTCCTCAGTACATTCGCTCTTTCCCAAACCTGCTGAAGGTAAAAACTCCCTCGTGTGTTTAAATGAGACTTTGTTTTCATGATTGTTGTTTGTTTTTGTTTCATGAATGAACTCGTGTCGGTGCAGTTTTTAGCGTGGGACAGTCCAGCAGTGGTGGATGACTTTGTGGATCTGCTGCCCTCTCTGGTCACACCTGGGACTGCAGTGGAGCTGCTTCACTCGCTGCTCGACCTGCCCTGTCTCACCGCCACGCTGGTCCTGCAGCTCAGGTTCTTTCACATGTTGAAACAAAACTCTCAAGAGCATGTCTTTAAATCATTGTCTGACCAGATCTGTGTGTGTTGCAGGTCTGTGAGTTTACCCATTGCTGAGCCAAGCGGCCGTGGCGTCCGGTTGCAGGACGCATTTCGCAATCCTTCACTCCGTGGGCTTTTCCTCTTCCTGCTTCGAGGGGAAGCAGGATCAGGTAATGACAAGGCACAGGATGACTTAAAGTTGACACACTAGGAAATGTGAGTAGAAATACTCACAGAACCAACTTGGATTGGAAACCGTACTGGTTACGCAACATCTCTGTGACCTCCAGCTTCCTTCAGTTCATTCTGGTGCAGCGGTGTTATTCTACAGTTAAGACAGGTGTTCGATCCAGTGGCGAGCGAGCTGCAGATTAACCTACTCCAAGGCCCATCAGTGTGTCGTTAAGCTCTGCAGAGCGATCGTGAGGCGTGTTGCCGTAAGGAAGCATCAGAATAAGGCTGTAGCCAGAATTCCACAACACAGAACCGCCGATATAATCTCTCCAGAAGGTCCTAGTGTTGCACTTTGTGGTTTGATTTAAGTCAAACTAAAAGTATTGATATTGAAATTTTTTTTTTAAGCTTTAGCAGCTGGTCAAACTTGTATGTTATTCTGAAAAAACAGTAAATGAAACCGTGTTTTTCGTCCCACCTACCAGGCGACACCATTGACCGTCTGAGCACGCTCCACGAGCTGCTGGCCGAGGCCGCCGACTGGCCCAGGGTGGTCCACTGTGCGCAGGTCGTCCCCGTGCTGTTACACATTTACTTCCACAGGGTCGTTGAGGTAAACTGAAGCTTTTCCTTCTTGATAAAAATGCACAGTGCAGAAAAACCTCTTGACCTTTAGGCCGTTTTATTCCCAGATGGCTGACGAGAAGCTCTTAGCTCATCTGATTCTGGTGATGCTGGAGCGAAGCAGCCTCCTCCTGAAAATCCCAACATACATCAGGGAGATACACAGGTGAACCCGAAGAGCCGGAGCGCTGCCGTCTTTCATCCGCGCTCTCGTGGCTCACTCTTCTTTCCCTCTCTTTTCGTGTGCAGGGTGTTCAGCTGCCACCTGCTGAGGCTGTGCAAACGGCGCCCCTCCCTGGTGGTGGACCAGTCCCACGAGCTGCTGGAGTTCGCCGGAGCCACGGCCAACGTCTACAGCAAAGAGGAAATCTTCACACACGTGGTAAAGTGACTCTTTTATAGAAAAGACGGCAGGATTTTGTGAAAGACGGTTCGATTTTTTTTTTAAATCCCGTCGTCCCCCCCCCCCAGGTGTGGGTGCTGGGCGAGTATCTCTCGGTGTCATGCGACTCTCGCTGCTCGGTGAGCCTCATCACTTCCTGCTTCGAGGCTCTGGAGGCGGTGCTGTTTGAGATCACCTCGTCTGCGCCGTCACCTGGAAACATTTGCCCCGCCCCAAAAGTCATCACCACGCTGATGAGCGCTCTCGCTAAACTGGCGTCGCGGTCACATGACCTCATACCCAGGTACCCGACTGCTTTGGCGCCGCCTGTTTTTGTGCGGATTGTCGGTCTTTTGTCGTGATCGGGCCTCACCGTGCGTTTAAATGTTTTTTTTTTCCAGGGTGTCCTTATTCCTCTCCAAGCTGAGAACGGCGGCCAGAAGCGGATCGGTCGCCTGGTGCGCGGACGAGGAGGACCTGGTTTCCGTGGTAACCCGGGGGGAGGAGCTGTGGTCGCTGCTGAAGGCCCCCGGCGTGGCCCAGAGCGTCCTGACCCCGCCCGCTCACATCAACGCACCGCAGTGGCACAGAGACACCAACGTGGCCTCGCCGCTGCAACTGCGAGCCCTGACCAGCCTCACACACTCGCAGTGACGCACAATCGGACGCACACCCTCAGTCTGCATCTGCAGACGAATCAGTGGGGGAAAAAAAAATTTCCCTGAATGAACCTCATTTGATTTTTGCACATTTTTATGTAAATAAATGATTGTTGGTGTATTATTAAAAAAATAAATAAAAAAAATGACACAAGTCTGTTTTGCTGATAATGAAAGGTACTTTTTTTTAATGCATTGATTTTTACAGAAATAGAGTTTTACAAAATAGATCTCAAAGATTTACAAAAAAAAAAAGGTAAAAATGCTCAGGTCCTGAGAAAGTGCTGCTTTTTAAAAGTCAAAACAAAAAAATGTCTAAATCAATAGAAGTTCCAAAATTCTGATCCATACAGTGCATGAAATAGAAAAGTTAAGACTATAAAAATAGAAATCAAAATTTGCATATTTAAAATCTCCATGTCTAACGTCACCAAGGGTTAATTCTGCAACATTGAGAGGATTCTAGGAAACCCTACATTAAAAAATCACTTCTGTTGATATAAAAGTGCTTGTGGATGAGAGTGCATCACGACGACCAAACAACTGGCAAGAAGATCTCTGAGCAACATACTAAATGATTATCTTTCAAATTGCTTTAAAATAGATTGAGCTCTCAATTTTTGGGCCACTTTGCAAAAAAGAAATAAAAAATAAATAAAATTTAAAAGAGACTTCTACTAAGGCTTTTGAAGGTGGGTTAAGATTAAGGTTGATGTTGATTCTCATCTGGTGCGTAACTCTTTTTAAACTTTTGACGTTGCAGATGCAAAAAGGACAGAAAAAAGCGCCATATTGTGTTCGCTGACTTCGATCACTGCCATGTAGTCGTTAGCAGCGACATGAACGGATGCCTGAGTGGCCGCTTTTGGCACGTGAAGTTAAAGGTACAGCGGCACGTTGATGGGAAGAGTTCACCATTTTGGGTTCTTCTGTTTGTTTGCAGACGCTCTACGGACGAGGCAGCGGTGATACGAAAACGTCTCCTTTGGCTATTTGGACTTGGCAGTGTAAGGTAGTGCAGCGGTTAGCGCTGTTTACTCACAATGAGACAATCTGCGGTTTGAACCTGTGGGCTGACGGGGTCTTTCGGTTCTCTCAGTGCAGCTGTGGGCGCTCCAGCCTTCTCCCACTGTAAAAAGACTTATTAGGTTAATAAGTGGTTGTAGATAAGTGTTTGGCTGTTCAAGGTGTCATCTTTGAACACCTTATGCTCATGCTGGAGGAGCGTACGATGGTGTAGTGGTTAGCAGTGGCATGGGGACCTTGGGCCCCGGCAGCTGGAAAAGCTGGATAAAGCAGCTTTGAAGAAGGATGAATGGTAACTAATAAGTCTGCAAACAATCAGAAGAAATTATTCCCAACATATTGAACTAGACCTTTAAGTGAGGACTGGCCTTCCTTAGGCCTTCGTGGTTCTGGCAGTGGAGTAAATTAACCCTCTTTTTTTAACATTTGGCAGTCAAGCAGGATTGTCAGACGTGGTTCTTGTGTAAATCTGCTATAAGTGCTGATGAATGTCAGTCTTATTCAGGCCGTTGAAAGTGTTTGGTCCCAGTTTGTAAGAGTTGATCCCGGCGGTCTTGTCAAGCACCCAACCTGCAGGTGTCGCCTAGCATTTCAAGTCATGAATCGGCCGGTCACCTGGACGTCTGCAGCAGCGGCCCCGGCAGGTACAGGTACCTCCAGATGGCGTAGTAATGGACGCCCGCACCGGCCGCCACGAACAGGTGCCAGATGGCGTGGGCAAACGGGACCAGGCCGTCGCTCTTGAAGAAAGCCACGCCCACCGCGTAGAAAACACCCCCCAGAGCCAGCTCGCACACGCCCGAACGCTCCACCTGCAACACAACACAGAGAAAACGCTCCATTGTCTTTTTAATGTCAGACTGCTGTGGATTCTTCTGTAGTCTGTAGGTCTGAGGTCGGGTCAGTAGAAGCAGTAACTACACCACTGTGTGGTAAAAAGTGGTATTTCAAGGCCGGATGAGCTGGAATATCTTATTCTTGACACAATGTCAATTATTTTAAAAGTATCTCTGAATGTGAAATTGAGACAGGACAGAAAAATGCAATAATAATAAGCTTTTCAGCCGACAAAGTCAGGTCTTTTCAGGAGATTTGATTCATGGAAATATGTAGAATTGGGACTTTACTGACAGAAGAAGGTTGATTTCCATACATTTTATCGTAATTTCCAGTTAAAAAAAAAACAACAACTTCAAAGTCCATGGGTCATCCGTGAGTTTACTCCAGTTTCCCACCCGCAGCCCAAAGACATGCCTCTCAGGTCATCTGATGACTCTAGATACGAGTGTGAGGGTGTGTGACCGTCTCTCTGCGTTCAGCCTGCAGCCACCCTCTAAATTAGCAGGACTGGCTGCAACTTGTTACCATGTTATATGATCACAAAACCTCTTTTACTTTTCATCCTTGAGAAAACATCTAAATTGACAACAAAGTTTTAAATATTTCATTATGAATTTCAAGCTAAACCAATAAGAAAATCATTCAATTTACTACAGCAAGTTTTCAGGTTAAGAGCTAAAAGAAAGCATTGTGTTTGCCTTTTTTTTCACATGCTGACTGTCTTTTTCTCCAACAATGGCAGGAAGTCCGTCTCAGAGCTTGTTTTTAGAAGTAAAGAAGGCCAACACTCTGCGGTTTGTGCTCACCATGGACAGAATGACCAGGGCAGGAACCGCCCCCATGGCCACGTATCCCAGCAACTCCACCAACTTGTACCTGCGCACAGAAGGAAAACAAACAGGGGCATGAAAAGATAATAAGTCAATTTTCCTGAGTAACTGTTTGGGCTCCAAACAGCGGCGAGGTGTTTGCTGTAAACGCCGGAGGGAGCGGCGGCGAAGGGGTTTGGTTTCAGGTCAGTCGTATTAAAAACCAAAGAGACTGTGTTACCTCTCGTGGAAAAAGAAGACGTACATGGATCCTACAAAAGCCATGACCCAGATCAGCCAGCGCATGTGGCACGCCCAGGGCCCCAGCTCCCTCAGCATCAACCTGCGGAAACACGCCGCACACGCTCCGTTACACGGCAACTCGCCCTGATCTTGTTAATCAGTCTTGTTGTCCTCCAGATTCCCGCGCGTTTCGCCCGCCGCGGTTACGTCACCCACCAGGGAGAGTAGGAGGCGGCGATGAAGAAGTAGATCGCCATTCGGTCACACATGTGGAAACGCTGCTCCACCTTCCTACAGAAATAAATGAAGACCAAACATGACAAACTTTAACTACTCGGAGTCAAGGAAGAATCTGTCTCCAAGTTCTCCTGCTTCCTTGTGCACTACTTCATAACCTTGGTTTTAAAATGTGCTATCAAAGTAAAGATACTCTTATAAATGTTGTTACGTCTTTGAACACAGAAAACAGTGTGTGTTGTGTCTTTTTCTGAACTGTGTCATGTGTGAAGGTCGACAATGGATCCTTAAAAAGATAAGATTTCTGTCTTAATTCTGTCTTGTTAAACCAAAAAGAGCCCTGTGGTCGTTTGGATCCGAATGGTCTTTTTTTCAGCGGATGTGCCACATCTGTTGTTTGACGTCTGGCCTTCTGGCTGTGCCAATTAACAAAGTGTGCACATATGAGTGTGTTGTAAATCCATCAGAGCGGCACAACAAATACAAACACACGCACGCTCGCGTCCATCTGCTAAATCCCCTACCAGCATATTCCGCAACACAAACACACACCGAAGGTGGCTGATCTTCCAGGCGGCGGTGTGGAAGAGCGTGGACGTGACGAAGAGGCCGGTGAGTCCGCTCCCGTAGAGCCAGGCCGCCGTGCGATGCCACTGGTCCACCGACAGGAAGTACAGCACGGACCCGCCCACCAGACTCGGGAGGATCCACAGCTGATGAATGAAAAGAGGCATAAAACGTTAGGATTTATTTGGATTTTGGAAGCTTGGCTGCACCGTCCCTCTGATACACCTTCATCAAGGAGTTAACATATGAGTATGAGTGTGATTTTCCTCCCACAGTCTAGAAGTGTGTGAAACGATAGACCAAGACAGTTTATCTAATCAAAATGTTGAAAAACTGTTCAGTGCTTCGTGTTTTTACAACATAAATCTGTCTGGGACATGAGGTAACTTCATGTTTGCTACAGTGATATTCAAGCTTTGTACGTTTTCTCACTTTATGGTTACACTGTTCTTTTAATGGCAGCTCACTGATTGTGAACGTGACGTTCTGGCACCAGGCAGGCAGCTCAGTGGGAGAACATGAATGAAAGAAGCCAACGTGTCAGGAACACGACCGACGACAGAAAACGCTGCCCCATTAGAGGCTTTATGGTCATTATGGCCATGTTTCCTTCTGTCTCTATCTGTCTGTTTCAGTCACTCTCTCTGAGGCAGAGGCACACAGGGATTACAGCAGATTAGAGAAAACTACAGGCTGACTCACAGATTAAAACCCACTCTCTCTATCACACAGCAAAAAAAAAAAAAAAAATCCTCCACATACTGCTTCATTCCTCACAATCCTCTCCATCTTTTCAGAAGCTGGACTCGCTCACTGCACAGGGGCAGTATGGGGCACAGACAGATTTAAAGGCTTGTTTTTATTCTGAAAATGCATGCTCCTCATTCCTCTCGGTCTGTGTGTGTGTGTGTGTGTGTGTGTGTGTGTGTGTGTGTGTGTGTGTGTGTGCGTGCGTCCGGCCGGCTCTCACCCCGTGCGTGGCACAGTTTGCAGCATGTTCGTACTCAGTGGGCTGGTATCTCTTACTGGCCGGCACCCTGCAGTTCATGAACCTGAGAGAAAGAAGGGGGAAAACAAGGAGGCCATGTTTATGACTTTATTAGTTAACGGTGTGCTGAACGAACAAACATCAGGGTTTGTGTGTGCGTGTGTGTTTGTGTGTGTGTGTCTCATTCTTGGAGGATTTACAGGTCTGTAATCCACATCACGTTGTCTGAATTTGAGTGTTCCTCATTATTCCCGGCGAAGTCGCCGCCTGTGCCGGCAGGATGCCGCGGCCCCGAACCGTCCGCTGGATTTGCATTCCTCCTCGTCCCGCCGCACTCGGGGAAAAGTTATTGCCCGTGCCTGTACTCCTGTGCGCTGTGTATTCTATTTAATCAGCGGCAGATCTCTAAATCCCAGCTTACAAGGGAAAAAAACACATCTGGAGATGTTACGAAACCACATTTTCTACATCAAGATGAACACAAACACACACACACACACACACACTCTCTGGTTTGAGTGCAGCCCCTCACACAGGGCCACAGGTGTGTCCATGTTGGTGAGCTGTGTTATTTGATTACACATTTAGGCCAACGGCTCCACGTCACGTGCGAGCATACCGCCTCTTCTTGCTGTTTATTAAAAGAGTTCAACGGAAAGAGCAGTCGGGGTAATCTCCTCAGCTGTACTCTTCAGACTGAATGACCAAACACCTCAAGGTTACTTAAGATTCTTTCTCTGAATATCAGAGAAGGAAAAAAAAAAAAACAATTACAAAATGCAAACATTTTATGTTTGAGCTGAAAAACGATTTCAGGAATCATGACTCCAGTCTCCTCAGTTCCTCCTGTCACTTCAGTTTTGGCTCATAATCATCATGTTGCTCATGTAAACCTGCAAATTTCTGTAGAAAAATCGAGAAAAGTGACTGAAAACTTCTCATTATTCACTCAGTGCTGAGGCTTCTATCTTGTTCAAGTTGCGCACAAAGACAACACTAAATGAAAGAACAATAAATCACTGTTCTGCTGTTTTTTGTTTTGTTTTTTTTTTCCCCCTGCATCTCTTCAGGCTGTGCCAAGCACGTAACAAGACTATTTTCTTCTGAGCACTGTAGCTCTGTGTGGACCTGAATGAGGCCCTCTGATGTCCTCTAATCAGTTATGACAGGACTCTGCGTGCGTGTGTGTGTGTGTGCGAGTGTGTGTTTGTTTCTGTTTAATGAAGTGAAAAGGAGGAATCAGGACGCACAGGCTGATCAGAGACAACGTTATCACCTCACTCCACTCATTCTCTTCTCTCGTCTTTGTTGCTACGCTCAGACTCTCTGCAACTACGCCTTTGTGTCTGTGCGACGTGTTCCTGTGTGCATGTGCATGCATGCAGGTGTCATGTTTTTGGCTCACAAAGCAGGCGCTTGGTCATAAAAGCCCATTACTTCACATTCCACACATTAATAGGATCGGTTGCATCTAAGAGGATCAGGACCTTTGGGACCTGGTGGGGTCATGCACACAAAGTGTACACACACAAGGTATCCGTGCATGTGTGAGTCTGTTTGCATACATCCTCTGTAAATGACAGACTATTCCCATCCCAGCAAAGATTGAGTTAATCTCCTTTGGGACCCAAAACTCTGGTTCTCACGATTATCGCCATCTCCCGTTCACACAACCACACACTCACAGAGACATTCAGGAAAGCTGAGAAATGAGTGGCCTGGAGCAAATCTGTGGACGGTTTCTGGAAAATTGCTCTCTCTGAAAGTACTTCAAGACAACAAGAAAATAACGAGAGTGAGTTTTAACGCAATAAAAGAAATTATGTTGACAGAAAGATTAAAATGGAATCTGTTTCGGCGTAGAAATGTGGACTGCAGTACTCTCTGTGTCTCACACACACACACACACACACACACACACACACACACACACACACACACACACACACACACACACACTCACTCACTCACAAAGTCAATATGTGTAATCTATAACATCCCCCTGACTGTCAGTGTGCCAGAGCGACAGTGCGCATGGACGCGCACCGGATGAAAAAAAAACAAAACAAAACCAAAAAAAAAAAAAAAAAAACATGGTGCCAAACATGAGCTTTTAAACTTTTTTCTTTTGTAATTAAATTTTACCTGCCGAATTTTGTCTTTTTAAAGTCCATCTCGTGCGTGTTTCGGGGTACGTGGGCGCTCGCGCGCGCGCGCGTCGGTGCGCTCGCGCTCTATCTCCAGCAAAGCAGGCAGCGCGCGTCGTCTCCTCCTACGGGTCCATTCCGGATGTCCCACCGCCGCGCGTCCAAACATCAACATGTAGAGTCCAGAGGGGGACCGGGGGGGGCGGCGAGGGGGGGCAACGACCTGCGGAGTGGCTCAACTCACAGCGCAACGGCGACGACTACATGGTCCCGGGCTCCGGCAGGCACGCGCACACTTCTTCTTCCCCGCAGGGCCAAACCGCGACGCGCCATCCCGACGCGTGAAGTGCAGCGCGAGGAAACTGTGCGGAGTTTTGTTCCGAGTCTCGGATGTGTTCGCAGGATGTTCCCCGGGACTGGGGGCTGCTGCTGGGAACGCCTCCCCTCCTCTTCTCCCCTCCCCTTTCGCCCCCCCCTCTCCAAGTCCGATGATAAGGCGAGCCCTCCCAGCCACGTGCGTGCTGCCGCTTGATGTTGTCCACCGCGCTGATGTGGGATTTGGTGGAAAAATAAAAGGTGGATAATGATAATAATACTGGAAGAGGAGCTCCGAGGTGATCGCTACACCTGATGGAATGCTTGAATGAAGTTTTTCACTTTATGCGAAGAGATTTTCCTGCGAATACATGAAGAACAAGACAAAACTTATCAAAGATGAAAGAAATATGACCACTTGTCAACTATGCTCAGGTTGTACAAGTGAAAGATCCTTTTACACTAATTAAAGATACTAAAGTTTGACACTTTTCTATTCACAATTCATTCATATTAAAACCTTTGGATGTTGAATTTATGGTCAGTAACTTTATTCTTCGACAGAAATGTTTGCCTTGATTGTTGTTAACCTTTAATTATTGATGTTTTATGTATATATACATTGATCTTGCTTCTGATGTCTCAATAGATGTGTTTAGAAAGTAACAAATACTTGAATAGTTTTTGATTGTCTTGTATTGACACTATAACATCTCAGTACTTTTTCATTGCTAAAGAATTACTTTTTAGTATAATTTATGAATGTATATTTTCAGTGAAAACAGATTTTATTTGAATATTTTCTCACATTATTAGTATTGTCATTTTAATGATTGATTGTTGCAGCATTTTGAAATGTGTGCCACAAATAAATTATGATTTATTATTTGTTCTTTTGAGTGTATTTACATGTAACTCTTTTTGTCTCTTCTGTTACATAATCGTATAATCAATTTTCAGGTCATGATTTTATGTTAACAAAAATGTGTGCAGATCTTATGTAACTCATTTTTAGAAATATAACTGTAACACGTTTGTCTTGTGAAACAATTGGTGCAGAAATTAATTTTTAAAAATTAAAGGTGTTTTTCATTTATTTATTTTTTTTTATTTGAATGACTGAATGAAAATGTCAAACTTATGAAAGAGTGTACTTTACTGATTATTCTCACTGCCTTTGTTTTGAAGGTGACATTTTGCAGAAGGTGAAACCCACAGTTTGGGAAACACCTGACTGAATGTTTGGACTTTACACAAGGCAAATATGTCCAAACTGCCTCCATCAGCCCCCAACAGCAACATACTGTTTGCTGTACTCTTGTGATTTCATGTGTTTTTCCCAGCTAACAAGATCTTGATTTTTTTTAGACAGAAAACATTACTTCTGTGACATGTGTTTCAAGCTGGGTGGTAACTGAAATGTACTGTTTGTCCTTTGTGTATAAAGTACAATCATTCATTGTGTTGCATTCAAGTGTGCTGGGAGCTCTGCAAGGCCAAGCCATTGATCTCCTCAGAGTAACAAGGTAAACATGTCATCTTGTTTCTGTGTGTGAATGTAAACCTGCTGCACACACTTGTGATGTCCAACCCCACTTGTTGGGGCTTTAAAGCTTGATTCCACAATGTTTAGTATGGCTTTAAGAGGATCAGGTCCAGTGATCGTCAGCTAGTTGTGATAGGTTAAAGTGTAAGGAGCCACCGACTGACTCATTCTCTCAAACAGTCAGGTACAGCATTGATTTTCATTCAACAGTTACATGTGTTCATTAATTCACAGAGCCCGTCCAGCTTCCCTGCAAACAGACACGTGCAAACAAACATGCGCATGCTCAAAGTCAATGGAAAATTAAATATTATCCAACAATAACAGTACCCACCAGAAGCCCTTTGTGGCACTGCACGGCAGCTGTGTGAGAAAGAACAGATACATTATGCAAACACACAGATATCCAAACAAGTTTCCTCGCTGGCAGCAAAAACACGTTACACATTTACCCCCCAGCTGTGTTTGGAGATAAGGCTCCATGTCAGGGACAGTGGCAAGTTCACCGCATTTTTGCATGTAAATAACATCACACGCCCAAACGTGCAAGAAAATTCCCCTCGAAAAAAGAAACAACAGAGAAGAGTTGATGTTGACTGGACATTTATTAAGTGTAGGCTCAGAACTGTGGCCAGAACTAAAAGACACTACATTTCCAGACCTCTTAAATAAAGTACATGCTACCTGTGTGTATGCGTGTGAGTGTGTGATAGTGCCTCACATTAAGTGAGCATGAAGTTTTGCTTGAAAAGCACATTTGAAAGCTGGAAATGCAGCTATGCGTTTTTGCCCTTCATTTCCCAGAGCCTGTCTCCTTGAGCATCTCTGTCCATCACTCTTGTTTGGAAGCTCTGCTCCGGACCTCTGTCTGCGCTGACAGACCTCCGGAGGAGAGGCAGCCTCGCTCTCGGTCCCTGGAAACACTAAACTGGACCAAAGGACAGCTGACTCAGAATGAAACCGACACTCCAGCCCGTCTTAAAATCAAACACAAATGCAAATACACATGTGGACATCAAGAATGAGCCATCTTTATACCTAAAAACACAACATTCTTATCAATATGTTCACAAATAGGAGACACGGTTGAATCCTGATACATTTTTGAGCTTTTTATTTATTAGAAAACAAATTCTGCATGTAAAACTACTTTCTTAGTTTTCTCTTTTTTTACAGTCTCGTTCCTGTTTTCTTTGCTTTGTTACAGTGTTCCTCCTCCACATCTGCCCTCCTTTTGTTCTGGCAGATCCTCACACGAGTGCTTGTTTGCAAAGACTCCGACATGCTCAGACTTACACCTGAAACTCCAATGAAACTGATATACACGAATACCGTGACTCACACTTGAAATTACATCTCAGTCAGTGCCTCGCCCGCCGCTTCCTCCCCGTCCCACGCCTCTAACCCCGTCTCTGTAACCGCTGGAGTCGGCGGTTGGAACGTAAATCATGTACATGTCGTGACACTCATGCCCGTAACACAAAAGGCAAGGCATAGAGAGAATGATCAGTGTGGAGCCTTGAACAACGGTGATGCCGAAATGGCAGGAAGAGAAGAACTGCAGCCTTCAAAAACAAAATCTACCATTGCCTAATAAGACCTGATGCATCCTTTGTAGTCAGTGTGTGATATTTTAAGGATGTTTGTACTCCTGATGCCTGAACAGACTGAACGGAGCGATATGTGTGCAAACTATTATGGCATATATCACATAGGAGCATGACAGGTGTATTTATTAATGGAAATGTGAATAATTAATGTAAACAAACTACCGTACTATGTGAGCTCTCCAGTGCTTCCCTCTTGATCTGTATGATATCTGGACCACAGGTGTGTGCAATGTAGATGGAATTTGGCTCTCTGGATAATATGTGTATTAGCTGAAGTCTTGCAAAAGTCTCCCTGTAGAGAAAATGAAATAATATAAATCTTGATTTAACTGTCTTCCTGAAGTGTCTCTGGAACATGTTTGCGCAAGAGAAGTTCAACTTTTTATATATATACCGTATATAATAAGTGTTCTTTATTGTAGTCTTAACATTATTATCGTTCAGTGTATGTCCACCCATCTTCATTCAGGCTTTGCAGGCGGTCAGTGTGCTAATGTGAAGAACAGATTAGCAAAGGCTCTTCTGTCCACTGCAACTTCCCCCTGGGAAAGGCTCTTCCCAGACAAACCGAGGCTGACCTCGGGGTCTCCTCTCTCCAGCGAAAGGCAGCCCAAAGGCTTTGTGGTCAGATTAAAGCTTCAAGCCTCTCACTTTCCTCGTTTCCCATGTGGAGGGGTATCAGCTCTATTTCAAGCGTTTCACAAATAATCCATGAAGGATACTTTCAATCTGCAAAGAAAACTTCCTTGAAGCAGACAGACATAGGCTCCAAATTCCTAAAACACTGTGTGTTGGCAGGAATCTACTGGTGGTTTTCTCCAGGTCCAGGTCTGAAGCATTTCCAGGCACATCTTAACAATCTCCAGGGCTTTGACACCATAAACATTTTTAATTACTGTTGTGATCTCCAGCCAGAGCACTGCAGCCCTGACTCCTGTGTTCGCCCGGTTTCCTTGTTTCAGAAGCTATACTGGAAATCTTTGTTCAACTTCATCTGAGATTGCAGTGTTAAATGTGACCTTTCGTCCTCTGGATGTTTTCCTCTGAATACTTGACCGTCAGTTAATTCATTTAAATTTAAAATATTTAACTTCAAGAGATGTTGGACCTGATGTATTTATGTGATATATGTGTAACTAATTGTATTCATATGTATGATGGGTTTCTCTTAAAGATAGAAAAAGACCAAATTTTAAATAAGAAGATAAAAGGGGGGGGGGGGGGGGTATAATACGCAATAGTGTTTACTCATTTAATCATAAAATATTTAGGTCACTTTATGAGCTGTAAACCTGTACCGTATATATCACATAGTGCAACAATAAATATTTCATCCAGGCACATGGGCAGCAGTGGTTCGTGAAATACTAATTCAAATACTTTGTGGTGTGTGTGTGTGTGTGTGTGTGTGTGTGTGTTTCCTCCAAGTACTATGGTTTCCTCCCACAGACCAAAAACATGCTTGTGAGGTTAATTAATGACCCTAAATTTCCCATTGGTGTGACTTTGAGTGTGTGCGTGCGTGCGTGTGTGTGTGTGTGTGTGTGTGTGTGTGTGTGTGTGTGTGTGTGTGTGTGTGTGTGTGTGTGTGTGTGTGTGTGTGTGTGTGTGTGGTTGTTTGTCTCTGTGTGCTTGCCCTGTCATTGACCCGCAGCCTGTCTGGAGTGTATCCTGCTGTTGCTCATAGGTAGCTGGGATTGGCTCCAGCGTGCACAGGAAAAGAGAACGCGGAGGGATATTTAATGCAACAAGACTGAACAAATTTACAAGTTATCATTTCTAAATACTGTTCCTGGAATTAATTAATTTCTTGCCTGTGCTGAGAGGCAGTGAATAGATACCTGTAATCTTTAAACATACCAATAGGGGGCGCTAGTACATCAATCCATGTGCAGGCCACTGGGAAGTGGGGACTTTTCGAGAGTTGCTAAATATCTCCTTCCTGTGTGTCAGAGGTACCGGAAGTCTAAAATTCTCCCCACAGTTCCACATATTCGAAGTTTTATTGTTTATTACCTTCAGGATATAACTCTGAGGGTCGCCGCGTGCCTCCGTTTGGTGGGTCCTCTAGGCATGGGGGAGGTGTCCTGTCCCTTTAAATGTGCGGCACGCCGCGTGCTCTGCGCATGCGCGCTGAGAAGTGAAACAGCCCCATGTAAAACAACAACAATCACTACAGCAGCACTGGACGAAGAGATGGCTCCCTGAAAGCTCAGCACCTGGCCCCGATCTCTCCGCTTATCCCGGTCCAACAAGCTGCTATTCCCAGCGGAGCTTTTGATGGTGCCGAGCCCATGAACCTGGCCAGTCAGAGCGGGGACGCTGGCGGCAGCCAGCTCCTCTTCGCCAACTTCAACCAGGACAACACGTAAGGCCGGGCCGGGGACTGTGTGCGGACCCGATGGCCTGTACTGTACTGCTAATGCTAGCTAGCTCCGTGAGGACTTGTCTGGGCGCTTTTAGGGGGGCTCAAAGCTCGATGTGAAACATAGTAAACTCGGACTCTTTCATTAGAAATCTTTACTGATGGAATATGACGCCAGTCAGAAAACAAACGACCCCCGTTTCCTTTTTTCGTAAGTCGTCGGTGGCGTAGATTTGCCAGCTAGCGTGATGCTGTGTGGTCAGAGGCTAACTTTAGCCCACAATACACAAACATGTAGGTTAGGTGTCGTGTAACTTTTAAGATGGCTCTTGTGAGGATTTCTTCGCTGTATACACACTGGGTTTACGCAGAGGCATCTCGGATTTAAGTATATTTGTTAAGTTGAGCCTCTGTAGTATTTTTTTTTCTTTTCTTTTTCACAGCTACAGTGAGATAAGACTAAGAAAGTTAAGTGGGTCACCTCGTTTGCTTTTTAGATGTATGAAGTAACGCATAATGGGAGAATTGGCGAACTACACTAGATTTTGCTCAAAACAGCAAATGTATGTGTTCATTACTAAACAGATTAATTCGTGTGAGTAAAGCCTGAGTGTGGCTTCCACATGTGGCTGGTCCAGTGGCCCAGACGGTCTGAAATGAGACCAGCAGGCTGATCCTGCTGATGTTCACCGTGAATGGCCTCTGGCCGCTGAAATAACGACCCGCGGACCCCATCGATACTCACTTTCATTTTCAGGCTAATATCTGGCTTCGTGCTCACTGCAGCTCGACCCTCTTTGTCTCTCGTGTCTGTGCAGGTCCTTGGCTGTTGGCACCAAATCAGGATACAAGTTTTTCTCCCTGTCCTCTGTGGACAAATTGGAGCAGATCTATGAATGTAGTAAGTATTGCATAAGCCCTGTTCCTGCCTTCTGCTGCCATCTGCCCACTTGTTTGTGCACGAAGTGCAGAATAGTTTCACATTGTCCAACAAACCGGTTCTATACTTTGTTAAATAATTGCCCTGTAATGTTTATCAAGTTATTTTGTTAATTGCATGCTGTCTAGACAAGGTGCTCCACCATTAGGCTTTTATTTTAAATATTTATGGCATCTGTCAGCACTTCTCTCATATCCTTCAGCGAAGAGCTTCCGCATCAAAATTTGATTACACACTGTATATTAGGTCTAATTTTCTGATGCACTTTTGTATTAGCGTCCAATCAGAAACGTCATGAGTTGTATTTCTTGTGTTTGGTGGAACACATCACACCTGGTTTACAGTTACATAACTGATATCACTATCATCATGTTCATTGAAGTTGTAGATAAACCTTGCTTATCATGTGTGCATGTTCAATAATTGCTTGACCTCAAATAAAATCATTTTGCATGGGTCGATCTACAACTATTGAGAATGGAAACATGGATATTAGCTTGAATTTGTTTCGAAAAGGGGTCAGCACATGCTGGGGAAGTTCACACTGGGTAACCAGCCACCTGAGCCTCTCGCTCGCGGCGGCATTGTTCAGTTGGGTGCTCAGACAGGTTTTTAGCAGCTTTGTTGTCGGCTTTGGGGAATTAACAAGAAGCTTGCATGTGTTCAGTAGGAGAAGGGTTTTTGAGGTGAAGTGAGCATATTCGGTGTGATGTTGTGTTAATCAGCAGTTGCTCAACAGAGCTTGTCAGGATATGTCCTGGTATAACCCACATGTAAGGTAATAAAAGACCTTCACTTATAGGTTACACAGTCAAGAGATCAGTCTTCATTTCTAGAGCAGCTTTAAGACAATCAAATGCAACTCAAGAGTGCTTCACAAGTTTGTAATGTGTAAAGTACTACATCTGTTAAACAGTGGCCCCAACACAACCGAGTAAACCAAAGGAAGGGAATTCACTCATCATTGTTTGTTTGGATCGCTTTTGCTCAACCCATTCTTTGAAAATACATCGTGTGTGTGTGCCTGTGTGTTCATCCATCCACCCATCTTCTATACCGTTCTATCCAACTTAGGGTCACTGGGCGCTGGAACCACTGGAGCTGACAATGGGCGAAGGCAGGGTACACCATGGACACGTCACCAGTCCATCACACCGCAAACACAGAGACAAAGACAGACAGTCACACACTCACATCCAAGCCTGCCACTTTAGAGCGACCAGTTATCCTCAAATGCATGTTTTTGGACTGTGGGAGGAAAGAATCCCACAGGAAGAACTTGCATGCTCCCCACAGCAAAGCCCTCAAAGCCCGACCTGGACTTAAACTGGGGACCTGGGGTTTTGGTATCCAACATAAAGCTGTAAAAACCTTCATGAATCACTTTGCCACCTCAGTAATGTTATTACTACATGTTTTCATGTTTCCACTTTCCTACCCATCAAACAGAATCTTCCTCCAGTAAGTGAGTGGCTGCGGCTTCTTGTGCGGGCACTGTGAGGTGATGTGTTTCTGTGTTTATGTGTGTGCGCCCCTGCAGCTGACACCGAGGATGTGTGCATCGTGGAGCGCCTGTTCTCCAGCAGCCTGGTGGCCATCGTGAGCCTGAAGGCGCCCCGGAAGCTCAAAGTCTGTCACTTCAAGAAGGGAACCGAGATCTGCAACTACTCCTATTCCAACACCATATTGGCTGTGAAACTCAACAGACAGGTAGGAAAGCAAAGGAGAGACTCGCCATCTGACATCTCCTCTCATTTTGGTTCTAATTTTAAAATCTGAATTGGAGCCTTGAAATCAGTCATTTAATTAGTAACATTGAAAGATCAGTGATATGGGGCGTAAAGGTGAGCTCAGGTTGGAAGTTTAAAAGTCACTTTCTCTCTACTATTTTGTCTTGGCTAAGCTACACGAACAGTGTTTTGCATTCCAAGACTTAAATGTCTGACATACATTTGTGTTTCCTCTGCAGAGGCTCATAGTGTGTCTGGAGGAGTCGCTTTACATTCACAACATCCGAGACATGAAAGTGCTACACACCATCAGAGAGACTCCTCCCAACCCTTCAGGTGAGTCTGACGAGTACAGGCTCTCATTACTTGTGACCTAAGGTACAAGGATGAAAAGCCTGAAACACTTTTGCTCTCACACTTTAAGACGCTTTGACCTACATGATATGAAAATTACCCCCCAGGCTGCCACTGTAACCACATTCAGGGGTTCAGATGAAATCAGCTGCATTGTCCTTTGTTTAATCAGCTGCTGTTTGTCTCTGCAGGATTGTGTGCTCTCTCAATCAGCAATGATAACTGTTACTTGGCGTATCCCGGCAGTGCGACAATAGGCGAAGTCCAGGTTTTTGACACGGTCAACCTGGTAGGTGATCACGCCAGGAAGCGTCCTGCCGCACTGTTTTTCTTCTTTCTGGCAGCATAAACAATTGTCTGACATTGAGATCTGCCGTTAATCTGTCTCTTTTCACCTTGCTGTTCTCTCACTGGTGCGTCTGTTTTCCAGCGAGCAGCGAATATGATTCCGGCCCACGACAGCCCGTTGGCAGCGCTGGCTTTCGATGCCAGTGGAACTAAGCTGGCCACAGCCTCAGAGAAGGTAGAGCGGCTTCGACGCTGCTTTTTGTTTACCTGTGGAATTAGAGATGTGCGACTTTTTATTCCCATTTGAATAAATAGTGCAAGCATTGTTAAATCTCTTGTGTCTTTCACCTCCTCAAGGGCACAGTCATCCGCGTCTTCTCAATCCCAGAGGGGCAGAAGCTCTTCGAGTTTCGACGGGGAGTCAAGAGGTAGATTAAAGCACTCCAGTCAATGTCGTTCACGGATTGCGTCTCTGCTTTTTGGGTTCACCGG
Organism: Salarias fasciatus; assembly: GCF_902148845.1. Lineage (NCBI taxonomy): Eukaryota > Metazoa > Chordata > Actinopteri > Blenniiformes > Blenniidae > Salarias > Salarias fasciatus. Next base: position 13,932,568 of record NC_043748.1, on the reverse strand, counting down.
CCCCCCCCCCGTGCGTTTCAGGTGTGTGAGCATCTGTTCTCTGGCGTTCAGTATGGAGGGCCTGTACCTTTCTGCCTCCAGCAACACGGAGACGGTCCACATCTTCAAACTCGAGACACAGAAAGAGAAATATGTGTACGTACCGCTGTGAGCGCGGGACCTACGGTGTGCGTCCATCTTCCCCAGACAAACCCAGACATCTCGTTTCTATTTGTGCACGCAGGCCGGCAGAGGAGCCCGCCACATGGGGAGGCTTCCTGGGGAAGGTCCTGATGGCCTCCACCACTTACCTGCCCTCGCAAGTTACAGAGATGTTCACCCAGGGGCGGGCGTTCGCCACCGTGCGCCTGCCCTTCTGTGGACACAAGAACATCTGCGCCTTAGCTGTGTGAGTATAAACACGTTCATAAAATAAACTGAACTTTGAGTCATATTGTCACATAACTGAGCAGAGAAAGTGGCTTTCTGTGGCTACAAGCCTCATGAAGAAGGAAGGAAGGAAGAAACGTTCATCTTGTCACACCTCAGTCTGGGGCTTTTGAGTCTTTCTCAAGTCTGATGATTTGGCCCATTTGGCTGTAATTGAGCACTTGGCTCACAGATCAGTGGAAATAAGACTCCACCGGTAAGCCAAAGATGATTTAAAATGAGTGAAATCAGACCTATAGTGAGATAATTCTGAGGCCGTCTCACACACAAAGCCACAAATGACAACCTCTAACCGTTTTTTTTTTCTCCTGAACTGATTTTGCCTCATGATGAGTGAGTCGGCTAAAAACTGCTCTGTCATGACGCTCATGCCGGTTGCGATTTTAGGTATTTTTAACCAAAAATTCCACTGTGTCTGTAACCGATGAATCACTTCCCTTTTCAAATTCCCGTGAGACATTGCTGCTCGACACAGTTTGGCTGCTAAACAGTGAGAAGTTTGTAAAAGTCACTGAGTTTATATCAGTGTTCAGTTGTGTCGGTTCAAACTGTACTCCTTCATTCTTTGTTTCGTATCAGGATTCAAAAGATTCCCAGGCTGCTGGTGGCAGCAGCCGATGGTTACCTGTATCTTTACAATCTGGACCCGCAAGAGGGAGGCGAATGCACGCTGATGAAGCAGCACAGGTAACACACCCACGGTGAACACGGAGTGTATGTGTCAGATGAAGGGTAATGATGCACAGCTCAGTTATAAGATTAATAATTTGTGACAGTGATACTGAGAGATTCTGTCGCCGACCTCAGGTTAGACGGCAGTGCTGAGCCCCCCAATGAGATCCTTGAGCAGGGGTCACATGATCGCCCACTTGTGGCCCAAACCTACAGTGCAGCTGTCACTAAAGGTATATTCACAAGTAACACTTTATTTTCTGAGGTCCTGAACTTCCTCACAATTTTCTTTTATTGTCACAGGTGAGGGTGGAGGGAGCTGAACAGACATTTTGATGTAGTTTGATGGAAATAAAGAGAAAACCTAATTTATTTTTAACCCAATAAATTATAACCCCCAGTTCATCGCACCTTTTGATGAGATATTCCTGTAACAGCTGATGAAATCCGGTGTGTTGGCTCGCCTTCATACACTTGTATTACTTAGACGTCCCTTTGAGGGCTAAAATATTAAAAACACTTCTCATTGTAATGTAATCTGTTTAAACTCCACTGCAAACTATTGCATCAAAGATGTTCTTAAATTGACAGTTTCACAGATAAATGATAATTAATCTCCTTTTCAACGGTACCTTCAGCAAACTTTCAGTGTAAATGTGACTTTTAATACATTTATTTAGTTATTTATTTGCCAAGATTCACATTTTCAACTTTAGAAGACTCACAAGAAAATTTGTAAGGAATTTATGGACCTATTTAGTAAAGTGTTACCATGTTTTGTTTTGTTATCGTGTCACTGTGGTGTAGTAGATGTGTGTGCATGAAGAAATCATGCATGTTTTCATGCTCGTTCTGTAGTGAATGTTTCAGTGGTAAGTGGCTCAACTGTAAACGCACAAATTCACCACTTTCTCCCGTGTGAATATTAGTCGCTCGCGATCTGCGCTGCCGCTCACCTCTCGACCCGCATCCCTCAGGTTACTGTGAAGAACAAGGCGCCGTCGGCGGCGCGGGGCTCGAAGACGACCTCAACGACCTACGCTTGGAGGAGGAGAACGAGCAGCCGCCGCTCATCCTCGAAACTGACTGACTGAACATACCTGCCAATCAGAGGGCTCCTCTGGTGCTGCTACACACATGTGACACAAGGAGGGGAGGGCGGGGCGTGGCGGGGCGGGGGCGCGCAGGAACAGAATCACAAATGCGGCGGGAGGAGGGGGGAAGTGTTTTAGTTTTTATTTCCTTTTTCTGAACGCTCAAAGTGTTGAAGAGCCCGTCTGTCCGTCTGCCCGTGCATTTGTGCGTTCACATACACGTCTGTCTTCTCCCCTCCCCCCCCCATCCTCTCCCCTTCCCCCCCCTCCTCAGTTTAGCCTGCGCAGGCCGAACTGAAGCTTTGCATGTACATGTGCCAACCGCTGGAAAAAAAAGAAAAAAAAAAACATGCTCCAACGTGAAAATGAGCATCTTTGAGCGTGAGTGTGTGTGTGTGTGTTGGGGGAGAAAAACAAAAAAAGAAAACCATGTAGCTGTGTCTTCTTCTAAAGACACGCGTGATATATACACACACAGACGCAAGCACTGTGTACAATGAAAGCGATTGTGTAAGTGCCTCTCTGCCCTAGTGTCATGCTTTCTCCCGTCTGAAGAGGGAAGACCTCGTTTTATTTGTTTTAATAAAATCTAATTTCATTTGTCGGATCTTAATCGAAGGCGTTGCGCTTGTCTTTTCCTCTCTCACCTGCAGTCGCCTGCCGTCCAGCGTGGCATGAGACAAGTTTACCCAGAATGCAATGGTTCTGGCATGAGGCAGAGGTGTGTGTGTGTGTGAGCGAGTGTGTTTGTGCTGAGAGCCCATTTATGTCTGAGAGTGTGTGTGTGCTGGGCATGTACATTAGCAAAACATCTAGTAATTAGCCTCCACTCGACTTGTCCCTGCTCACGTTTACCTCATTCATACAGAGGCTCCCTCTCCTCCCGCCCGCCCCCACCCCTCCTCCCCCAGGCCTGCAATCATTGGTTGATTTTGAACTGATATTATTGATTTTTTTTTTTTAAATCTACGTAACCAATCATAACCGGTGATGTGTCATGCGTATGAAAACATGCATGGTGTTGTTGATGTGGTACTGTATCCATACATCAGAGACACACAGTGGGGTGGGGGGGGGACAGCTGAGAAACAGGAAGTCCGGATGGTCTCCTTTTACTCCACTGTATCTCTGCTCTGTACATTAGTAGACGTGGCAAGATATCACTGTACCATATCATCAGGTTATGACTTGAGAGTATCCACCCTTGGGGAGACGGTGGGTTGTTATATTCGATTGATCCGGAGGTGTCAGGCTGAGCCTCGTCAACTGGTCCAGGATGCTGCATGACTCCCCATTAGTCCTCTGGTGTGTAACGCCGCAGAACGAGGATTGAGCGGTGGGATTTTGGCGTGTCAGGCATTTTCTAATGATTTTGTATAAAATGTGAAACATTCATCTGAAACTAAAATGACAATAAATTCCATGTTGATGTATGAGATGGGTGCCTCCGTTTGTTGTTACAGTGGGGATGTCAAAACACAGAGTTAACACAAAAAATTTAAATGATATGAAGCGTGGAGCAAAATTTAAAGTAGCTGAAGTGAACTGCTCTGTGTTTGGTCACAGTTGTTTACTCCATGATGCTTCCTTTCTGGCTGAGGTTCATTTTCAACATCATCCAGCTCGTGCACAGTTTGCCTGAGTTTAGACAGCTCAGTGGCCTACTCCTCCCACAGGAACACAAGTTTCTGTCCTAAATCAGCTGCTTTGAATGAATCCTTGAAACTTGTAGTACTCTAAATGAGACCGTCAGTCATCACATGGAGGCCATCAGGGCCAGAGTCTGATCAAACTTGGAGCTGATCAGAACATGGCGACCACACTTCCTGATTTCAATGGGTGGCGCTATGGCTGATGGTGATGATCATCATATCGTTATGGTCAGACGTGGACACTGATGCATCAGTTTCAGACCATGTACACCCAGCTTCCTGTGTGTGAATCGTGTGTGGTGATCACATGTAGTCATGCATAGAGCAAGTATTGAGACAAACTGGATCATGTTTCCCCAGGTGTGTGGTTTTTTTACTGCCTTAATAAGGTTGTATGTGGTGTTGGTTTGCTCATAAAAACTCTCTCTCCTTTACAAGAAATCAGGAAAGTTCACAATGTTTAATTCACATTCAAATAGAACCCACACAAAAATGATAGCATTGTTTTCTACATGTAATGGCTAACAGCTCAAAGGTCAAGACAGAATTGTTGCACCATGAATTTCTTATTTATTATTCATTTATTTATTTATTTATTTATTCATTTATTTATTTATTTGTTTGTTTGTTTATTTATTTATTTACATCATATGTAACCACAGTCTCTGTACAAAGGACCTAACCCTTTGAGAGGGCTCTCAAACACATTCACACATTCCCATCAGGACACATTTACACAATAAAAATGAATAAATTGTTAAGAAGTGTTAAAAAGGGTGACAGTAACTCAGTTGGTAGAGCAGGTTTTCTTATAACCGGGAGGTTTGCGGTTCGATCCCCGCTCCCGCAGGCATAAAACTGTTGTTGTGTCCTTGGGCAAGACACTTCACCCACCTTGCCGAGTATGAAAGTTGTGAGAGTAAATGGTTGGTGGTGGTTGGAGGGGCCGATGGCACAGATTGGCAGCCTCGCTTCCGTCAGTCTGCCCCAGGGCAGCTGTGGCTACAGTCGTAGCTTACCACCACCCAGTATGGTGTGAATGAATAATGCAATGTAAAGTGTCTTTGAGTGTCCTGAAAAGCGCTATATAAAACCAATGCATTAAAAAGTGAGCAGTGTATCATTTAAAGTTGTTCAGGATGGTTACAGCAGACGCAATGAAAGATTTTCTGTAAGTGTTTTTCCGGCCCTTGACAACAGTAGTCAAGGGCCTGATGACATCATCACCTCTGATGACATCACCACCATCAGAGAACATCAGATTCTCACACGGGCTTTTAGAACAGCACCCGTTCATTCGGTGAAGAGAGGACCCAGAGAGTGCAGTGGAAGACTGAGCTCACGCACATTTCACAGAGACTAGGTTGAATAGCTTCCGAGAGCGAGGACAGACAGCTTATATCACATTCACACTGAGACATCCAGGTATTTTACCATGGAGAAAACACAGTCATTCCTCCCAAAGTCCTACCGAGTTTGTGAACTCTTGGGCCAAGGGAGTTACGGAGAGGTCTACAAGTGCCGTAAACCGGGGACCAAAAAGAGAGTGGCTGTTAAGGTCCAGATTAATGACAAATACAGTCTGGAACATGAGGTATGAGAAATATCATATTAGCAAATTCTAACTATATTCAAGGTAGCAATAGCTCAACCAGCAAAGTTGGTGTTTTTGTTTGTGTTGCTAAGATCAATTTGAACATGTCGTTCATTAAAATGATCATGTCTCTGCAGGCTGAGATCATGAGGACCCTCATGTCTGAGAAGTTGGATGAGGCCAATATTGTAAAATACAATGGGGAATTGCATGCTAAGAACCACATAAGTCTGGAGTATGAACTTCTGGACAAGACGATTGATGTGGTGGAACCCATGCCCCTCGATGACATCCGTGTCATAATCCAACAACTGGCCACAGCATTTGCCGGACTCAAGAAAGTTGGTGTGATCCACGCTGATTTGAAGACAAACAATGTCATGTTTGTGAATGAAAAGAAACAGCCACTGAAGGTCAAACTTATTGACTTTGGCCTGGCAATGTTCAGGCACGAAGCTAAAACAGGAAGCATCCACCAGATTCATCAAGTGAGGTAAGAACCTAAGAACCGACGGCGTTACCGTGACTGAATCTCCCACCGTGAGCTGCTCAGACACACTGACTACGTTTACATGCAGTCAATATTCGGGTTCAGGTCAATATTCCATTTGGAATAACCCGTTTACATGCTTAAACAGACAGAGTTACTCCTGTTTACATGATCAGGGATCTCCCCATTCAAACCGCGGCCACAGACGACGGCATGACTGCATTTGCACTTTATGCCACTAGGTGTGCTGTTTGCATGTTCAACCTTATTTTACACAGACACCACAGAAGAAGAAGGGCGCTGCAGGCTCTCTCTGCATGTTGTTAGAAAAAGAGTAAGCCAGCGAGACATGGTAATATGTTTAATGATGCGATGCGCCGTTTTTTTTTTTCAGTAAAAGAGAAGAACTGAATGATCGTTTTGGCACATTTTATTTACTTAGTAGCAGCTAAAAGCTAAACTGTGTCACAAGTAGTTCCTGGACTCAAATGACCGAGATTCCTTGCGGGTAGACCATGTGCAGAGCAGTATTTCATGTCCCTTTCGACCGGGATATTCCGATGCGCGTTTATATGACCAGAAATTCAGGTTAGAAAAGGAGTAACCCAGGGGTAATATTCAGGTTTTTAAAAACCGGAATATGAGCATATTCAGGTTTTTGCACGTGTTTACATGGCTGTGCGCAACCGGGTTATTGCGAATATTCTGGTTAAGAAAGGGTTATTGACTGCATGTAAACGCACCCACTGATGTTCAAATTTTCAGTCATTCAATCTGACAGTGTCACTAATAATGATTCCATTTCTTTCTTCTTTCACAGGGCACCAGAAATAATCTTTGGACTGCCCTTCTCAGAGGCCATTGACATCTGGTCTCTGGGTTGCATGATGGGTCGCATGCTGTTTTGCCGGTTTCTTTTCAAAGGCAGAATTGAATGCAAGACAGTAAGTAATTTTCTACACGCATGCATGAAACACAAACACATTTGATGGGTTTAATGTTCTCTGGAAGTGTCTTCCCTAAGAAGTGAAGTTTCCATCTTGAGATCTTGAGTTGCTGGATTTTCCTGACGGTCTCAGAATGTGAAAACTAATTTACAAATAACAACTTTACTTTGTTTTTTGCAGTTGAAAAGAATCATACAAATGCTGGGACCACCACCACAACATTTGCTGAGTGCTGGAGTGAGGACAAAAAAGTACTTTCAAAAAGATGGAGATCACTGGAGACTGAAGGTACCGCACCGCCTCTCTATTATTTTTTAATTTTATTTTTCACTGTACATCCCAACACAGTATTTTCATGTACACTTATTATTTTACATGCACCATTAATACTGTGATTAATTTTGCCTTTTAGCCAATATTAGAGACTTTGAAGAAGACCCACCGACGTGCTCATTCAAAGCCTGAAATCTGCTGCCTGGAAGACATGTTGACGGTATGTCTGTAAAGACCAGTAGTGACCCACTGAAAAATCACTGTTTAATGTCCTCCTTCATTTGATAATTTGGAAAAGGTTTTTCAATTTTGCTTTTTTGATTTTTTTCCCAATACAGTTTCGAGTGACTATGAACGACGACCCGCATGACATGACAGCGTGTCTCGATCTCTTAAAGGCCATGGTCTGCTGGGACGCCAAGCAGAGGATCACACCTGAAGGGATCCTCAGTCATCCTTTCATTACCAAGAGCTTTCTCGGCAGTGGGTAAGTGTGTCAACACACAGCAGCACACAGTAGTTTTAAACTGTGAAAGCTCTGTGTTTGAACCAAACATGCAGCTGTTTGTCATAGATCATGTTGATTATCATGGTTCATAAAGCCAGTGGAACAAACTTATTATATTTTTGATAAGGAAGACCTCAAACATTGTGTAAAGATTTATAGATCAACATCAGAGAGAAAATCAGCTCTGATCAGTAGGAACCCCTCTAACTCTGCATTTCTGTGTCCAGGCCTCCCTCAAGAAACAACTCCAACGCTTCAGAAAGACTGAAACCTGCCACAACTTCAGACTCTCCTGGTCCTCCTCAGGGTCCTCCTCAGGGTCCTCCTCAGGGTCCTCCTCAGGGGCCTCCTCAGGGTCCTCCTCAGGGGCCTCCTCAGGGTCCTCCTCAGGGTCCTTCTCAGGGGCCTCCTCAGGGTGCTGCTCAGGGTCCTTCTCAGGGTCCTTCTCAGGGTCCTCCTCAGGGTCCTTCTCAGGGGCCTCCTCAGGGTCCTTCTCAGGGTCCTCCTCAGGGTCCTTCTCAGGGTCCTCCTCAGGGGCCTCCTCAGGGGCCTCCTCAGGGTGCTGCTCAGGGTCCTCCTCAGGGTCCTTCTCAGGGTCCTCCTCAGGGTCCTTCTCAGGGGCCTCCTCAGGGTGCTGCTCAGGGTCCTTCTCAGGGTCCTCCACAGAGTAGTCCTCAGGGTCCTTCTCAGGGGCCTCCTCAGGGTCCTCCACAGAGTAGTCCTCAGGGTCCTTCTCAGGGTCCTCCTCAGGGGCCTCCTCAGGGTGCTGCTCAGGGTCCTCCTCAGGGTCCTTCTCAGGGTCCTTCACAGGGGCCTCCTCAGGGTGCTGCTCAGGGTCCTCCTCAGGGTCCTTCTCAGGGGCCTCCTCAGGGTGCTGCTCAGGGTCCTCCTCAGGGTCCTCCTCAGGGTCCTTCTCAGGGTGCTGCTCAGGGTCCTCCTCAGGGTCCTTCACAGGGGCCTCCTCAGGGTGCTGCTCAGGGTCCTCCTCAGGGTCCTCCTCAGGGTCCTTCTCAGGGGCCTCCTCAGGGTCCTCCTCAGGGTCCTCCTCAGGGTCCTTCACAGGGTCCTTCACAGGGTGCTGCTCAGGGTCCTTCTCAGGGGCCTCCTCAGGGGCCTCCTCAGGGTGCTGCTCAGGGTCCTCCTCAGGGTCCTTCTCAGGGTCCTCCTCAGGGGCCTCCTCAGGGTGCTGCTCAGGGTCCTCCTCAGGGTCCTTCACAGGGGCCTCCTCAGGGTGCTGCTCAGGGTCCTCCTCAGGGTCCTCCTCAGGGTCCTTCTCAGGGTCCTCCTCAGGGTCCTCCTCAGGGTCCTCCTCAGGGTCCTTCTCAGGGTCCTTCTCAGGGGCCTCCTCAGGGTGCTGCTCAGGGTCCTCCTCAGGGTCCTCCTCAGGGTCCTTCTCAGGGGCCTCCTCAGGGTCCTTCTCAGGGTCCTTCTCAGGGTCCTTCTCAGGGGCCTCCTCAGGGTGCTGCTCAGGGTCCTCCTCAGGGTCCTTCACAGGGTCCTTCACAGGGTGCTGCTCAGGGTCCTTCTCAGGGTCCTTCACAGGGTCCTTCACAGGGTGCTGCTCAGGGTCCTTCTCAGGGTCCTCCTCAGTCCACCCCAGACCGTTCTTTAGAGCCTGTTGATGATTGCGAGCCCAACACCAGACATTTGGACACAGAAAACCTGGAACTGAAGGATGAAGAGGAGAAGAAGTCTGAAAAGAAGAAGAAGAAGAAGATGATGAAGGAACGCTTTCGTGACTTCTTTTGCTGCTTGCTTGGAACCTTCTGCTTCAGCGTGGCTCGATCAGAATCAGTGGCAGAACAGGTCGATGGCAGAGAAGATGGATGGATGGATTGAATCTGCGAAGCTGAAAATGTCTCGGTGCAGCTGGAAGGATCCATTCACAGGCAGCACAGAGTTGTTACTCTTTTATTTCTCCAACGAGAACACAGGGATTAGCTGAGCTGATGCGAGCACGGACACAAGGAAATCTTGCTCTGCATAAATGTCCAGAAGTGACTGTATTGTTATTGGCGCTTTCTATGTAAAGCTGAACTGAACTGAATTGCAGGACAGAACGCACTGACAGACCCTCAACGAGCCTTCAAACATGCACAGAACCAAGGACACAGGGGGGGAGGGGGAAACAAAACAGTCCCCGAGCGCCCCCGTATGGCCGCAGAGGTACAGGGTGTCACAGATAAAGCTAAACTGAAATGCAGAAAAAGTTCAAGAAGATGAAGAAGTAAAAAGATGTGAAAAAATAAAATAAAATAAAGCTTTAAATAACTCCAGCCAGTCCCAGCTTCATCCCAGATGATGATTTTTATTGTGTTTTCTTCAATTAAATTTGGGTTGGTAGAATCCAGTTCTTCTCACTTCCTGCTCAAATGGTCAGTCCAGGGACAATGTTTGAGTGACACACAAAGCTATAAATCAGTATGAATCGATGTAATCTAGTTTAATGTTGTCCCTTTAATCCCAATAATATATTCCAGTCTCTGTAGCAGGATGTCATGATCAATAGTATTGAAATCAGCACTGAGATCTAACAGGACAGGAACCAGTTCTGTGTCTGCGGCAGTGAGAAGATCATTAGTACCTTTTACCAGAGCTGTCTCTGTGCTGCGATGAGCTCTAAAGCCTGACTGAAAAGACCCAAATAAACTATATTATATAGATGGTCACAAAGCTGACTTGGAACAACTTTCTCTAGGATTTTAGAAATAAACAGAAGGTTGGATATTGGTCTGTAACTTGTCAAAACACCTGGATCAAGGGTGGGCTTCTTAAAAAGAGTTTTAATAACAGCAACCTTAAAGGCCCCACTTCCTGTTTGCAGCAGGTGGCGCTATGGCCGATGGTCATTATTGTCATATGGGCGTGAGTAAATCTGGACTCTGATGTGTTCCTGCTACACCAGCGAATATCAGACATGGTGCTAGGCAGCACTCATGCCTTCAGGCTTCTGTGAAAGTTTTTCGTAACTGTTGCTCACCAACCCCTTCACTATCAACATGCCATGTTTCAAGCCGTTTGGTATTACCTTTAAATCACTTGTTCGCTCTAAGAATGTTCATGCTCGTCAACCACAAAAGTGTGTTTCTCCCAACATATGAACATTGTCACCAGGTTGATGTGTCTGGCAAGTTTCACAACTTTTCACATATGCTTATACCCTCAAAATGCTTTGGAATGTCACAAACAAAACGCTAATAATCAGCCAGGATTCTGACGAACCCTGATGCACCACCAGGGGGAACTGATGTCAGGAAAGTGCAGAGAAGTGGAAGAGAGCAGGCTTCCACTCTTTTACTCACAGCATTACAGTAGCCTGTTAATGTTTTTAAAAGAGAATCTATGTAATAAAAACAGAGAGACGAGGTAAAGAAATCTTCCAATCTCTCAAAAAATAATAAGTATTAAGTAATAAGCAATAGATCACTTAAAAAAATCAAGAAGCACCAAGGCTGGATTAAAGTTGCTGATATTTGTTCATCCTCTGCAGTTACAAACCGTCCTGTACTTTGGCTCTCGTGGCTCCTTCGGCTTCCAGCTCCTCCTCCAGCTCACCAATGGAGCCCTGAAAGGGAGAACGAAAATACACAAATCCTTACAAAAAGCGCAACAAAAGGAACACGGTTTTTAATGGTCCTAATTCCACCACACACCCTTTATTCTAACTAATTCCAAACAATATTTGTGTAGGAAGAATCCATCTCTTCAATCTGCACATCTTTCTTTTTTTTTATTTTACATTTTCCTCTTATACCAGACTGATTTGATTATCAGCGGAAAGCAGAATAACTGAAACAGCCTCTTAAACAGTACAGCCAATAAAAGTTTATAAGGTCTTAAGCCTTTAACTGCTAACCTGCTGCTCTTTGAGCTTGTGGCTCAGCAGCTGTGAGTCTGTTCTGCTGCTTCGGGGTCGTTTCTCTTGAGCTTTCTTTTCCTCCTGCAGCTTGTCGTTGCCATCATCTCTTTGGCTCAGATCACCTGTCACAGTTTGCATCTTTCAGTCCCTGCCCTGAACACACCACTGAGTAACAATATACTGTCGTTCGCCATTACATTTAAACTTATCGAGTCAACAGTGATTGCAAAATATTGTGGAATATCTCAAATCATAAAACTGTATTAGAACCAAATGACAAGTAATCTTGCTTCAAAATGAAAAAGTCCCAGAAGTCGATTTTAAAATAATGTTATCGAAAAAAATCACAAATCAATCATAATCCGTTTTGAACAAACTTTTCCCTCTGCAGTGTTTTCAGATCATGCTTATGTAGCGGCTCTGTACACGTAGAAACTAAGACGGTGTCCACTGTGCCCACAACACACTGAGCAAGTTTGAGATTCTTCCTCTGTCTATTTTTGTGTCGAATTTGTAAAGTTGCATCTTGTGTATTATGCGTGTGTCTTGTTATTCTTACGTGTCTCATCAGCCATGGCACTACTGAGATGCAAAACACTGAAAACATTTAAGTCAAAAGAATGAACTGCATCTGTATATTATGTCGCACATTTGTGTGTGTGAATGTTTGTGCGTGCATGTGTGTGAATCAGCCCATAAAATTCAGCGACGGATCCGTAAAGGAAGAGCCTCTCTTCTGTTTCTCGGCGCCTGCAGCAGGTTCCTCCTCTTTGAACAGCAGGGCCATCGGGGCCACGGCGGATTTCTGAAAGAATCTGAAAGAAGGTCCTTTTTTTTCCCCAGCCATCCAGCATTATAGCCCACCTGTGACAGACACACACACACCAATGCATTTTAAAATATTTTCTAGGTCCTTTTGCAGCTCCCCAGGCCAGAGTTATTGACCATGAGGTGGGCAACTTTTGAAAGACAAAGGAATAATATAACAGTGTCACTGACTAGTGTTTAATGGAAGAAGGATGCAATGACAAGAGGATGAATATATGAGCTGAGGAGCAGAGTACATCCCTGAGCGAGATGTCAAAAGATAAGAAGTGAAGTAAAAACAGAGGATAACTAGGCCAGATGGACATGGCAGAGGGAGGCTTTTCATGTCCTCGGTGGAGTCTGCTTCAGTCCGCTCCTCTCTGGCTTTCCGTTTGAACTTCATGTTTCCAAAGTGCACGACGCCTCCGGTCAGCTTGTACACGCTCATCTTCTCCTCAGGAGTGAAGCCCGGGACATCAAAGGCCTCCTGTGGACTCCAGAGCATAGAGAGAAAAGAGAGGCGATGTGGGAAAAATATCAAAGCCGCAAAGCGAAATCACTCCTGAAGTCGCTGCAGCACCACCAACAGGCAAATGTACTTATTCGATTTTTGCAGAAGTTTTTTATTTTCTTTTTCTTTTATCAATTCAAAACCCTGTTGAGTAACTCAGAGCATAGAAACATATTTTAATAGTGAAAATAAATCCTACTTCCCCCATGTTCAGATACTCAAAACAATGAAGAGGAATGTTAAGAATATAATTGAGGATATAGACACCATCATGAAATCTAATGACAAAGACCAATATTTTTTTTATCATGTGTAACTTTAAAATCCTTCTGAAAGGGTAATATTGAGACAATTCTTACATGTTATACACTGCTGAGTCCTACTGTCAAAGAATTTTATGGTACAAATATAAATGTAATCGTAAAAAGCACCCAAAGCACAACTCAAGAGCCTCTGTGCATCCTGTATTTTTAGCACATGAGCTTTAATGCTGTCACTTTCACTGCTACGTTTCAGTTTGTTTGAAAGAAACATGGAAGCAGTTAAAATGGTTGGATGTCCGATGGGCTTAAATTGAGTTGCATACACCAATATACGGCAGCAATAAATGAGGTTTGCATTCAGTAAAACCTTTAACCTTCTTGAAAACATTTAAATATTATTATACTGTTGCTAATTCTAATAATCTGAATGTCTCTTCAGTTGCTGACCAGAACAGATTATTTGATTGTACCAGGCGAATGTCTGGTTAGAAGCTTGTATCCATATCCTACAGGACACCACCGCCCGGGTAATTTAAATTGTCTAATACATCATTGACTTTAAGGAGACTTCAAATCATATAAATCCGATTATGGGACATTCAGGCTCTCGAGAAAACAATAATGAAATCCATCTTGGCTCTGTTAGTTAAATCTATCCCAGGAAAATCTCTCAATAATTCGCAGTAAGCAAAGTTTTTAGGTCTGGACGTTCCTACACTGAGTATGCTGAGTGGACAGACTCTGCATACAGAGTCAGCGCTGCTTGACCAAATATCTCTATGACCGAAACGCCTCTTTTTACAGATGCTGTAATGCCCAAGGGAAATTATCCAATTGACAGCTGCAACAGCAGTGACAGATTCGGCTCTTCTGCTGAGCTAATTTTAAAACAATTTTAGCTATTTTCCTAAATTTTTGATTGCCTTTGTCATACAAAGTATTTGAATTTTCACAACAATATGTCATTTTGAGTGTCAACACACATATTTAGCTTTTTTTCCACGTTCTTCCATCCATCCATCGTTTCTTCAGTTAATTGTCCTTTTACATATTGAGCCAGTAAAGATATTACCTCTACATTTTTTCACATGAACTCAGAGTATGGTTTTTTTTTTCTGCCTCATTAAGGAGTTCTGGCGTCTTTCCAGAGAGGAGTTGGTAGAATAAGTGATATCCTCGCTCAGCAGCCTGCTCTTGATTTCTCCGGCAGATCTTATAGGAGCCCGTTTGTCTTACTTATTCCTATTTAGCAGCTGGGGGTTTGTCAGATGATTTTGTGCTCATTTCACAGAAAACGGCTCATTAGATAAACTGTAGTTCTTTAGCTGGTCCCTTGATGCTTGTAAAGTGATGAACACACTCACAAATGCAAATGGAACAGGGTTAACCTGAAAAATTTGGTTCTGAGAGAAAACAGGACAAATATTTTTTTCCATCAAGAAGACATGTTATTAGATTCCTACTACTCTTATCTTAGATGCTCCCAGAGGCTCTAACATTGTACAAGTACCAGATAACCTTCTCGATGTTTTCAGTCTTTCCAGCACCAAATTCTCTTCTAATGGGGTATTATCATCAGCAATCATGGGACACATGAGGAGCAGGGAACTCTAGAAGAGAAGAAACACATGCTGTGCTCGCGTGATGAGGACAGAGCGGCCCTCACGCTCTGCGATGGCAGGACGGAAGAGGGCCGGGGAGAGAGTGAGAGAGAGGAGAGATAATTGGTGCTGATTTCCCTCCGACTGGATCAGAGCGCCGCTGATGTTCCCTGTCAGCGCGGTGAGCGGCACAGGCAGCTGTCAGCTCTCCCCCGACGCCGCATAATGGCTTCAAAGTATTCTTCTGCTCCCTGAGCAAATCATCACACGCCACGCTGATTACACACCTCCAGCTCCTGTCCTCTCTCCACGAACGTACAACTATATAATGACTTTCAAACAGCTCATCTCAAGGGGGCAAAACCAAAGCGCCGCATTCTACTTGCATGTTTCCCTTTTTGCCACCCCTCAATAACCTCTGAAGAATCTGGCTTTCTAAACTCCTCCCTCTCTGCGTCCTTCTCCTAATTACTCAGGTGCACCTTTACAGTCCTGCATCCCGGACTGTGTTTACTGCTCATCCATCATCATCTCCATCAGAGATGAAGAGGGGAAGAGGGGCTCTGTTGTTCTTCTCCTTGTATGTTTGGGCCACTTTAGCACCGTAGATAGGGAGCTTAGATTAGTCTCTGACGATATATATGATCATATATTCACAAAATGAACTGCCAAAGTGCTCTCTATTAGAAGCTCCACAGGTTTTTGTTTTTGTTTTTTTGTTTTTTTTTTAAGATGAAGAAAAGAAGGTTGGCAATGTCACTGGACTGATGGAGCTCATCTGCTGGACATCATTCTTCTTTATTTCGTCTGAAGGGAGAAAACGACAGTCGGTATGAACTCCCAAGCACCAAAGAACCGAAAAGCTTTAACAGCTTTGTTGTTAGGCTTACATTGTTCTTGGTGGTCTCGGTGGTGACTCAGTCTACCCGGCAACAAAAGTGTCCCTTTGGCCTTTGACCCTGCAGGAGCGTTTGATGTCACGGGATTTGTTCGTGGCGTCCAGATGCTCCTTCTAGGGACGACATGGGGTCCACATTGTCTCCACACTCCTCTTTACATACACATCAGGCGTGGCGGGTACTCCTGCTGTCACAACACACACACACCAGCCATGTGACTGACCACCTCACACACCTGCTGGCAGCTGATGATGAGCAAAGTATCCAAAACTAAAATGAGCATAAAACCTTCATTGCTTCTCATGTACCTCCAAATAAAAAATATCCAACTTTATTATGACCTTAGTGCATAAATAAGCACTTTTTTTTTTTTTTTACAAACTATCCAATGATGTATATGAGGTTGTCTTCTTATTAAGCATAACTATTCAACAGACAGCTGAAGCAGCGCTGAGTTTGTAGGCCAAATATAAAAGGGGTGCAGCGCAGTTCAACAGCGAAACCATCATGATAAAAAGGGAACTCGTCTTATCGTGTCCACCAAAGCTTGATGAGGCACTTTCTTTGAAACGTCCCTCTCTTTTGAGCATCAGCATCTCCATTTTTATTCCGCACACAGCGCCGATCTTAACAAGACTCCTCAGAACTCAAGCAGCTGTTGCTCTCAATTCTCAAAGGACACACAAACGCACGCAAACTCGCACACAAAGACACACTGAATTAGCCTCGGGAGACTCAATGGTCCAAAACGTTTCATCTCTCCCTTTATGTTTCCATCAGAAGTTCATATTTTTCATCCTTAAACTCAACAATCCTTGCAGCATTGTTCTGGTTTGAAAGTGCATGGCTGAAATTCAGGATTTGTATGCATTACATTCTTTTTATTATCCCTTTTTCATATTATTTTATCTTTTAAATATGTTACTAATTGTCATACTATAATGTTTTTAGTCAGGAAAAAAGACTCAAATTTTGATGTTGAAAAAATACAAAATGCAGCAACAAAATAATTGGAATAAACGGTTAACGTGCAGCTTAAAGAAGGGTTTCGTCAAAGTGAAGGGAAGCTTCAGGCTGATAGTTGATCTTAGATAGTGTGTATACAGTACAGTGTGGTATTTCTGCAGTCACACATCTTTCATACTGCTGTCTGCAAGGAATAACTTTGCTCTTGAGTCATGACACTTCTCTCAACACGAGTTTAATGGTATCGCAACAAGCCGACTGAAACTTCAGTATTTGTGTAACACTGGGAGGCGAACAATCACAATTCGGTTTAACAGGTTGACACTTTACATCAAGTTTACTTCTTTCATTCCTATTTTCATCAGTTTTATTTGAACGGAGTTGGTTGTCTTTCGATCATCCTGTCCATTTTCCTCAATAAAGTCTTAAAACGGCAGTAATTTGAAGGTCATCTCTATAAACTGACTATTTACCCCTGAATGATTGACAAGAGAGGGTAAAAGGTTTAACACGTGCAGCATTGTGAAACTCTGTGTGTGTATGGATATGTGTGAGTGTGTTTGTGTGTGTGTAGCCTCTTGAAGCTGCTGATGTGGATTTACTGTGCCCCGTAAACAGGCAGTTGAGAAGGTCCATTGTTCCCGCAGCTAATACTGCAGCCGTGCGGCTAACTCCAGAGCTGCCAGAGAGCCAAATCCCACCAGCTGTAATCCCCCATCGCTGGACTTTTCCACAAGCTTTCTCCAGCGTTTTCACCTCATGCATGCCGCACCTTGCATTGCTGATCAACACAGTGACGATATTTTGAGATCCAAAATTGGAGACAATAGCCATGGCCATGCTTTAGTATACCTACATTTAACGATCACTGTAATAAACATTATGATATAAATAGTGTGACTTCTGTTTGAAATAATAAAAATAAAATAAAATAATACCCTGTTTAGCCTGAAAAGCTGCAACCTGGCATTTTTTTTAACAAAACAGACACAATGCTGCCCATCCATCGAGTTGCTGACATGCAACATAATACCCAGGATAATTTGTACAAAGCAGTAATTTAAGTAAATATTTAATGGTCACTTGATGAACAACGAAAACCAGATACACACACACACAAAAACAATCAGCAAAGAGGCCTTTTAGACACTCACACATATCTCAAATGATATATCTGTTCTGAGTGAATTCCTGGGCGAAATCTCTCATTTTCTGACGCTCCTAATTCATAATCCCGCATTAAGTTGATTAGAACCAGCAGCCTGTTCTGGATGCAATCATGTGTCGACACAGCTTGTGTTGCTCTTTGGTTGTACCAGAATCATAATACCAACATCACCTGAATAAACCGCTGGGATATGTGGTCCTTGTGGATCTTAAAGGATGAATCTCAATGATTATTTTCAGTTCCTGACTTTAGATTTGACTGGCTGATTAATCATTAAATCATTTGCTTTTCACACTTGTCTCAAATGTTTACATAGCACCAAAAATATCAGATAAACTGTTATTCCATCAAATAACAGAACTAATTGTAGGATCTCTATTTGCTCCAGACGAGCGATTATTCTATACAGTTTAACAAAACATCAGTATGTAAGCAAAATGAGATAGTGGTAAAACATAAACCAATACATCGCACTGTTCTTAATGCTCAGTCTCTGTTCAGAAGCCCATCACATTTCAGAAAATACCTCCTAAAAATGAATTCAAAAGTCAGTTTGTTGGAGGCTTCCGCACACATAATTCATTTGTACATTTGCCAACAGCGTTACTTTTATATTGGCTCCACTTTAATTCTGATGACGCATCAAGGCTTTCAAAAGGGAGCACTTCAAGTGCTTCCTCCCCTGCTGTTGGAAGACGATCGTAAGATTCAAATGGCATTCATCCATATTTACTCAAACAACTATTGTTTCATTATGAATTTATGGAATGAAGAACACTTGAGAAAATCTTGACATATAAAGCTGGGTTGTAAAAAGGTCACATGATAAACAGCAAGCGCTACTTGATGAGGAAATTCTGAGTGATTATCTGCATAAATTAAATCTGAATTATTGAATGTAATGATGGATAAGAGGTTTATCTAAAAGCAATTTAATTATAAATAATAAACTGGTTCCCATTGCAGATATGCAGGAAGAATGTCACATAAGTTGACAGAGTCTGTGCATTTTGAGTAGGTAAGCTTAAACTTATAGAAGGCAGAAGGGGCTACAAAAAGACTGAATGATGTCACGGAAGACACATGGAATTTATTAATTTATTATGATTTAAAAGTGTAACCTTCAGTAGTGTATATGATTCTTCGTGTTTTAAACAATATACTATTAAAAATAATTGAGATTGCTCATAAGATAAAATCACCTTCTTTCCATGTATCTGATCCTTACGGGCGCGCCCACGCTTCCTGGAGCGAGCACGTCACGTTCTACTCGTAAATAACGTAACGTCATGACGTCGCTGAGCCTGCCCAAAAATGTTCTCCCGTGTTGTAGGATTCCGAAGGAGCGCAGGACTTTGCGGTGAAATAATACATGTTTATCTGTGAGGGAAACACCAACAAACCGCATGATTTTCAACTGAAGTTACTCGCGGTGCCAGCCTTTGGTGAAACTGCTATTTTGGACGACTCCGACGGGAAGTTTGAGTGATCGTTTTTCCCGGAGTGATGTCGAATCCTGGGAGTCGGAGGAACGGGTCCAGCATCAAAATCCGACTGACAGGTAAAAAACGAGAACGGGAGAAAAGCGCTTACGGTGCATGTTTCAACCGGAGCTGAAATATATTCACTATAACCCGCTTGTGTGATGTGCTGGTGTAGCCAAACTCAACAAAACACCTCGAAGCGTATTCAGAGCTTTCAGGGCTCCTGTTTGCCTAAACATCCGGTTTTTGTGTGGCAAAACAAGTGCTAGCTTGCTAGCTCATATGCTAACAGAATTAAACGAGAGAACAGTTAAGAACCCGTTCGCTGTCTCGTGGGTTTTCTATATTTAAGACAAGCAGACCAGTCAGCTGTTTTCAGCCCGCGGGGGCAAAATAAAAAACGCCGCGGCTCGATTGCCATGATCTAAAACTTCACCAACTGCCACCACTCGCGTTCTAGCCAGCTAGCGTTAGCTAGCGGTAACATTGCAGTTCTGTGTTGACCGCTAACGCTCTGCTAGCTACACCCATTTTTGGGGGGAGCTGACCACCGGCCGAGCCTGAGTGAATGCGACGGGCTCTGGACTTCGGATGAAAACGAAGAGCAGCCTCTTTTAAAAATCGATTTGCCTTTAGATTTAGCATGCTAGCCTGGATTTACCAGTGAACATCGATTGGTGTTTCGCTGCTGTGTCAGCTGTAGCTGCAGCAACTCGTTGAAGTTATCTCTATCAACTTTGACACGTTTTCCCTCTACACTGTGATCTAAATATATTCGAAAAGGTTTTGTGATCGGAAACCCCTCCGTAGCGTGCTTAGGAGTCTCTCCTTCCTTCCTTCTGTCTGTCACAGACGGACACAGCTGGAACAAAAGGTTTTACTGTAGCTAATGTAACCCCACTGTGCACCCAGGGGCCTCTATTCAAATGGAAATGACCCCTCTGTGCCGCTGGACAGACGCCTTGTCCCTTTTCTGGCTCAAAATTGTGCAAACACACACCAAAATATGCTCCCTGGCAGACTAAATATTTCTTTATGTGAGTTATATGAACCATTTCTGGAGGACAAGTGAATGATGGTGATGGATGGGTTTTGAGCAAAAGTGCTGTCCTTAACACTGATGCCCTCATGTGCTGTTTAAGAATGTCCTCCACACACTGTTTATCTCTCTACACTACATTGTTTTGTTCTCAAACTGGTATCCAAGCAGGAGAAGCAGAAGTCAGTTTTGTCAAAAGTTATGCTCACATGTTTGTCTCACTTCCTCATTCGAGTGCAGTTTACACAAATTAAATCGATATTATCTTTGCAAACTGGTATCTTAACCTTCAGTTTCTTCTTCTGCTATACAGGGTCAAACTACATCAGGATACAACCCCATTTGTCGAAACACAAGGAGGTGAAATTCATTAAGCAATTGCAAATAGTTAATTTAAAAGCACTCAACAAAGCTCAATTGACTGCAAACACAAAATGCAACAGCAGTGAAGCACTTCTGAGAAACAATGGATGATTGTTCCAAGGTTTTCTTGTAAATACTTAAGTCCTTCAGTTACCAATGCCGTTCGTAATTTTCTGTTGTCTGGTATGTTCATGCCATTCCATTATTTTTTTAACGGCACTCATGTTTGAAGTATGCTTAAAAAAAAACACATAAAACGTGTGAGATACTGACTGCCATACAGTCTAAAGAAAAACAATCTATTATAAACAAAATGTCACAAAATGTTGGATATTTCAGAATAAAATCTCCAGAAGTGAATAAAATAAGAGTGAGGTACCTGTGGAGCGCTAATTGCAGCAAAAGCTGTAGTTTTTAATGATTTAGTGGGGACGGTCAGCAGGTTTCTAAGAGGGTCTTTGATTACAAGCGGCTTGTTACACAAACAGCCACTGAAACAGATTAAAGAGGTACAATCGGCCAGCTGTTTGCTCTCTGTATTTTGATATTACAGTAAGATATAAATATGACAGTTTTGTCTTTTCAGCTATGTTCTTTATCTCAACAAAGAACTATAGAAACTCATTGTTCAATTGATGTGAAAAATGATATCAATGTTGGCATCTGGTGTTGGGACAGGTGGAGTGACATTGTGGTGAATCAAATGAAGGAAGACAAGAAAACAGGTGGATGAACTGAAATGAAGGAAAACAGAGAAGGTGCACGTGCTGGTGGGGGTTGTATGTAAACCATTCACTCATTATTTCAACTTGGATGCAAACCGAGGTTATTGCCCCCGACTGTGCCCCGCCCCCACAGGTATGAGTGGAATTCTAATTGGGTGAGGAATGTGCAGTGAGCCAATGGGATTGCAATGCTGCCAGGCTAGCCAGCTCTGTTTAGTCTGTCAGAGAGAGCGGTTGTTTGGCCTACATCAGAAAAAGGCCTGTGTGTCTGCGGCAGGGACTCGGGCGACTTTGATACTGGGTCAGATTTCACAGTCTGCGTTGCATTTATGGCCAACAAGGAAAGATTGTTGCATCTCTTATCTTGACTATCTTGGGTTTTTGGGGTTATCAACCTTGACTATCAAATGGAGAAGTACTTTGAATTAAATATAAGTGAGATCTGATTGAAGCTTTAGACGATGCGTTCTGAAAATGCCATTAAGGGGCTTTATTCTGTTTAATGAACAGCTATTTTTATTCCCAGTTAAACTGTGTATGGTACGTAGTATGAAAACAAACACCAGATAATCCCTGAGATTTTTTTTGATTTGATGTAGTGTTCATAGAAAATTGTAAATTAGAGTTGTATGTTGTTAAAATCCCAGTTTCAGCAGGGGGACATCAAGTGTAAAACCTAATCTTGTCTGTGTTGTGAAGTTGCAGTAACTTCTGTCGCAAGTCTATAAAAAGGAAGCAGCTGAATAGACTCTATTTTTAAAGAATATGTTGTATAACTCTCTGCCAAGGCATGATTAGAAGTATGCTTGCGCTGCCATCAAATGTTTGGTACTTCAAATTGAAAATAGAATTTCTGATGGCTGTTTCTATTCAGCAATGACTTCTTCTGAGGCTGTGAACAACAAAATCTGAAAGCAGAAATGTGGTCCAAGCAAAGAAAATTCCAAGAAATAAATATGTCATGAAGTTGGAAAAATGTTTATTTTTGTTTGCGCATGAATAGACGTTCTTGTTAAGAACGCTCAATACTCGCCACTAAATGAAAGAGTCTGTGATTCAGCAGGATCAATGTGATTTGGGCATGGAGGCAGCACGTGCTGCACGGATTTGGCTGCCAGAAAGTCGGATAAAACATCAACTTGCCCAATCACCAAAACAAGGCAGCGTCAGGACAACAGGTGACACGGCACATTCACAGAAGGAGAGAGAGATCTGGACTCCAGGAAAAAGGAGGGAGAGGGCAAAGAGTTTGTTTTTAAAAGAAAGGGAAAATAAAAGTGAGAGGACAGGACACAAAGAGCTGCTTAAGTGTTTGGGATAAAGAGGAAAAGCGAATCATGCTAACTTAGGAAGCAGCGTAAGTAGTTGTAATCCTCTCACTTACTGAGCTTGCAGTATTGCAGAAGCACACAATGAATGCAGCAATGTGGATGAAACTTCAACACCGTTTTCCATACAAAGCGCATTAGCAATGCAGAGGCGAACATATTCCGCCACTGATTTGGATTGATATTGGCTCCGACTTGCTGCAGTAAGCACAGAAACCCATCGGTCACACTGTGTCTTTGTGTGTTTGGATGTTAGTGCAGGGTGTGCTATTAAGTAGGTGAAATATTTGCTCACGTGCCCACCAGCCACCACTTTGTTTTTTGGGGCTGAGAGGAGAAGGTCACACACGTCAGGTAGTCTTACGTGGGCCTTTCTTCTTCCTTTCTTGTTAGTGTTTCAGTCCGTGCTGAAGCAGTACAGTCTAGTCAGTACAGCAGAGGTGTTAGGATCTGTCTTTTTTTTTTTTTTTTTTTTTACTCCATTTCACTCAAAACTACAAAAAGATTGCTCGACTTCAACATCATTTCCAGTGCTTTCGCCCATTATCTGTGATTTAAGAAGTCCTGACGAGGTTCTGCGGTTTAATGGTTACATTCATCACCCGAACAATATGAATTGTCCTCTTTGCTAAAATTCACAAGTAAGCAAAAGAGCAAAGCGAGGCTGATTGTGCTCCGAACATGCCGTGACTTCAAATTCCTCGAGGAAGCAGCTCAGCTTTTCATCATCTCCCTCAGATTGTTTGTGCTTCTTCCCTCAAGAGTGGATGAATAGAAATCTCCGCCTAGCTGGCTCTCTTCAACTCTCAGTTGTGTGTGTGTGTGTGTGTGTGTGTGTGTGTGTGTGTGTGTGTGTGTGTGTGTGTTTTAAGAGAAGCCATAAATGCCAAAAAAAGAAAATGGCATTGAATGAAAATTGAGACCCGGCTGAGCCACTGCTGTGTCTCTTTACCAGCCATGACCTTGGCAGAAAGAGGCATTTCCTGAGAGGTTGACAAAGGGCCCGTCACACACATTCAGTGCCACAGAGGAGCTGGTCAGAGGTGGAGGGGATGAAGCAGCAGCGGCAGCGGGGTGAAATTCGGGGTGTCTTCTCTGTCTGGCAGGAGGTTGGAGGGAGGGGGCGGGGTGGCTAGTGCAGTGGGAGCAGTGACAAAGAGTCTCCTCTGCTCCTCTCCTGAGAGAGATGGCAGCGATTAGAAACCTGAGTGTGTCCTTCTCCAGCAGCGTTTAGCTTCATTGTGTCTGCAGAGAAGATGAAGTCTCGATGTGGAATGTGTGAGTCAGGAGGAGGAGGAATGGGAACAGGGAAGGATATCCTGCAGCCATTCTCCATGGGTTAATCACAGGAAATAGACGAGGCCATACCAGACACATTTACGCCACCACAGCCACCACATCCTCAACCGCCGACTCCCTGACTAACTTCCTACACGGCCGCCCGCGCCAAGCCAAACTTTGCCGGATTTTAATTGGGACTCAAAAGGTGCTTTAGGTGGTGTCGCATATCAAAAAGGACCAGTTAACAAGCGCTTATCTGGGCTGAGACAACATCTTCACATTTGACTTTTTACTCTTTTTTTTTTTTTTTTTTTTTTTTTTTTAACTGCAGTGCAGCTCTTAGTTATTCCCACAACTAATAATCGGTGCTGTTATTAATACATCTTCTTTCCTAATTAGTGCAGTTATGACATAGCCTCAAAATGTCAAGCAAATAGTACTGTAATTATGATTTTTAAGTGCCTGGGGTTCCAGTAGACGTCTTGATCAAAGCTATGATGTCTAAATTCATCTCATATCTGTCCAATCTGATGTGATTTAGTTACACACCTCGGCACATTAACTACTTTTCTCAAGTGAAACAGCTGAGGATTATGTTAAACTTGTGTTTTCTGGCTTGTTTTTGGCACTAGCATATGTTCTGTCTCAAAGGCAGTGAAATAAATACCATGTCTTCCATTTTCATCATTTTGACTCATTCAGCATGTTTATAGAAACCCACACTCAGTGCTCTTTCAGCATAAGATAGCTCGCATTCATCACTGATCTATCAGCTTGGATCTCAGTAAAATAACTGCTACACTGCAATCCCCAGTGAATAAATTAAAAACAGCAGTTACTTCAGATTTTAAAAAAAGTAACTCCCGTCAATGTCTTTTTGTTTATTTTCACTCTGCAATGGGAGTTGGATCGGATTCTTTCAGGCCAGTTTGACACTGCTGCTGTGTAGAGGATGCTTCTGTCCCTCCATGTTCAAACCATCAAGTTTGTAGTCATGGCTACTAAATGAATTGACGAGAATTGATAGACGCTAATTTGTCCTCATAGATTGTTGCGCTGAAGAGAGATTAGCAGTACAAGATATGGATTGGTGATTAATATCACTTGTTTCAGTGAAGTAACAATCTAGATTTCCAACAAGATCCTTGACCGATTAAGAAAGGAATTGGAAGGTGTGGGAGGAATTGAAAGTATGGCGATAATTATCTCATAATATGAGGTTGTATGTCAAGATTGTGGAAATAAGAAGACAATTACAGTTGTGTGGCTCCATCTGTATATTTGTGCTCTTCTCTGATCGCACAAACCCAGGCAGAGCTGCACATTTCAAGGCCAACAACAGGGTACATTAATAGCTGCAGTGTAAATATTATTCAGGTTAATTACACCTTCCAGTGTTTTGTTATGTTTTTTTTGAGTGCATTACATCAGTCATGGAAACAAACACACCGCTTGTTTTCTCCTTTAGCAGACACCGTCACTGCGCTGTCACCGAGACCCGAACATGCCCCCAAAAATTAGCCGCGGTTCAGTTGTGTTCTCGGCGTTACACCGAATGACATGCACCAGCTGTTTGGGGAAACAAATACCAAGAACTTGCATAACCCGACAGACACAAAATAAACAAACCGTTTTGTCCGTGGTTACAGATTCCCAAATCCTCGGTCAGTTTGAGCTTTGCACTGTGAATCCACAAAGATGATGTGGCAGCGAAGGCGTCCTGCCATTCTTACTGTGGGCGACTTGCCGGCCTGTGTGTCTTTATGTGTGTGTGAGTGTGTAAGGATCCTGACACTAGCCTATACTTTACTGCACTCATAGTCTGCATGTCGCATACTTTTTCTTTCTCATTGCCATTTGCTGGCATTCATATATTATCCCTGCCAGGATTGGCCCTCCGGAGATGTGTTCTCTGCTGTACACTTGCAGCTTTGTTGCATCCTACACACTTTGAGATTAGTTCAATATTTGCATGTCTGGCATTCCCTCATAATGTGTTTTTCTTTTGCAGTATTATGTGCCAAGAACCTCGCAAAGAAAGACTTCTTTCGTGAGTACTTTCATTCTGATCTTTTGCACGTGCGTAATTGTCATGCCGCCGCGATCACTATACACAATGAAGTGATGTGTCTGAGTCCGTGTGTGTGTGTGTGTGTGTGTCTTCGGAAGCAGCACTTTAAACAAGGTGGCATTGATGTCGCCCAATTGCTGTGCTGAGAGAGAAGTGTTGACCTGTGATAGCAGCGTAACAACATAATACCCCACACTGTCACCCTGAAGCAGGGCTTTGTTTAATCTGCCCATGTTTCTGGGATCATGCTCAGTTTTACTCATCATTCAGAGCTCAAAATGTGAACCTCAACTATAGACTTTTTGAAACAGCACATGTGCGTCCTGGCTCTGGTAAATAGTCCTTCTGCCCATGTGTGAATAGATGGACAATAACAAACAAACTGGCATGAGTCCCAGTCCATATTTTCCTGGGACTTGGAAGGTTGCTAGTGGACTTTTTATGGTTGACAATCACCCATAAAAGCAATTGAACTTGGTCATCAGTCCAAAAGAATGTTCATGTTCTCACCTTTGTAAATGTTTATAGCATATTTCTCTCTGCGGACAATAACGGCAGCCACTAGTGGCCCAACATGAAAACTGCATCGATTTTAAAAGCAGAAAAATGATGTTTTCCTTTAAAAACTTGTGGATACGGGCTTTAGTTGATGGATGAATCCCATAGTCCTTTGCTCTGTGTGAGATGTGTCTTTTGTGACATGCATTCCAAATCCCAAGTCCGTCTTTGGAAGCGTCATTATAAAAAAAATTATATATTTTTAAAAATACCCCCATCAATTAATTTTTGACTTTGCAAAACCATAATTTACTTCCAGTAAGCCTTTCGGCTTTTTTGAAATCTTTGAACACTCAAGAACATTGCGCTCTCCTTCATTTACTAGTGGTGCTTTTCTAGAGACGTTTTCAACGACGTATTGATGTTATGTAAGAGTCATGCACACAAAACTCGACAGGGAAGCAATCCGTGCCGTTCACATGTACTCTGCTCGGGTTACGCAACCTGCTTCGATCTCATCATAATTTCAATCAGATGAGGCAAACTAATCAGATAAGTGTTTACACGATGCGATTTTAATCACATTAAGGTCCTTATAACAACCGATGTTCATTCTGGTGGTGTGGTTCTCTGATCTATAGTTGGAGGAAAAAGAGAAGTTTGCTTCTGTCTGGCATCAACATTTTAAATGTCTGCCATCTGTTTATTTTGCAACATAAAATGCTGTAACCTGCACTAAATGCACATAATGTTGGAATTTTTTACCAGCAAGCTACTCATTGGCAGCCTATAAAATGTATGCAGGAGCTAAAACAGTGGGAGGGATTCCTCTTTTAAGCAAGCAACGATAAAGTGCGGGTATACAGTGCTTTTTAGGTGCAGCATTTCCTGCCTTTGGTCTGCTTACTGCTCTTTCGTCCGTGCTGCATTCACACTTCAGCTTTGATCGAACTCCAACAGAGTATATTTACAAGCACACTGAGACTTACTTTTCAAGCTGACTCCTCTTCTTGCTAAGTGCACACCGGCTTGCTGATGACAGCACTCACACATCCACACACCGATCGCTCTAACACGCCACCCGCATCAGGGTTGGTTGGAACCGGACCAAACGTGACAAGGTTGTGCACACCCAAATGATCTTTCTATTTTTATCAAGCTGCTCAATGTGTAGCCTTATCAACTGGGAATACGCAGGTTAACATGTTTCCCATGCAGAAAAAGGAAAGATTTGAGCTGTTGTCAGTGGATGCTCGGTTGTAATGAGAGCTGTGTGCGTGCAGGTCTGCCAGATCCATTTGCCAAGGTTGTGGTGGACGGATCGGGTCAATGCCACTCTACAGACACAGTCAAAAGCACACTGGACCCCAAATGGAATCAGCACTATGACCTGTGAGTCTCCTCTGAAAGCTCATTTCACCTGCAAGCTTTGCTTACGTTAACAATATATTAAAAATAATGCGTTGTATTTGTTTCTTACAAGTTTTATGCAGGTTGTTTCTTGATCGTTGAAGGGGCAGATAATTAAATGACAGACTTGTCCAAACATTTTTTTCCTGTGTTGATGTGTTTTTATGTTGTTGCTTTTTTTTTTTTTTTTTTTAGCTATATTGGAAAGACAGACTCCATCACCATTAGTATATGGAACCACAAGAAGATCCATAAACGACAAGGCGCAGGTTTTCTGGGCTGTATACGACTGCTTTCCAATGCCATCAGCAGGCTAAAAGACACAGGATGTAAGTGTGATTCATTTTTTTTTGTTGTTGTTGTTATTTGCCGCTTCTGAATACACAAATGTGCACTTCGCCAACAGCTGTCTCAATTTAAAAAAATGTATTCATTTTGTACTTGCAGACCAGCGCCTAGATCTATGTAAGCTGAACCCATCCGACAGTGATGCAGTGCGGGGGCAGATCGTAGGTAAGGCTGGACACCGCGATAGATTATCCGTGTAAATCAGTCACATTGTCTCCCTCGCTCCCCGTGTCGCTTGCCTTTCACTGTGTGCATTATCCTGCGCTCCCACTCTGCCGATCTATCAGCTCTGTGACCAGCAACCCCCCCTCTGCTTGTTTACAGTCAGCCTACAGACGCGAGATCGCATCGGCAGCGGAGGCCCTGTAGTGGACTGCAGAGGACTGTTGGAAAATGATGGGTGAGTGTGATAATTGCTCCTGAATTCAGTCGTGTACTCGGTGCTTAAGCTGTTGTTTGTGTAATTGAGGTCCCATTGGGAGGCGTTTGTGTTGAAGGGTCACTGATGTTGTGAATGAAAAAGATGATGGATGTGATTTTTACTAAAGCCTAAAGAAACAGATCTGTGTCTGTGTCCAGGCCCGTGTTTGAGGGATGTTTCAGCGAGGAGCCGCTGCCTTACTCGGACTCCACGGGGGCCGCGGGTGGCGGGAGCTGTCGGCTCGATTCGCCCAATCAGGAGAGCCGCCTTCAGACACAGCGAATCAGAGGGCAGGACTCAAGAGGTCATGGCCACACCCCTCAGAACAGACCGCATGGGCACCAACCGCCTGACCTGCCAGAGGGATACGGTCAGAACAGAAGCGAACTGACTCGATTTTATCTGTTCTGTTGATATTTCATCATCTAACCATCATATAATGTCTTTCTTGTCTTTTACAAACAGAGCAACGAACAACAGTGCAGGGCCAAGTTTACTTCCTCCACACACAGACAGGTGTCAGCACCTGGCACGACCCTCGGATACCCCGGTATGACTCTCCTTAGCGCATTTCCTTTAGGTCAAGCCCCAGCAGGTTGTGGAAAGTTTTGATCCCTCCACAAGAAAACAAGCAAATGGACCACAAATATAGAAGAAAGGAAGACTTATGCTGAATGGAAATACTTTTTAGGAGTTACATAAAATGATATCTTGCAACCATGTCATTTAAAACACACCCACCATGTCTCCTTATATACAATGCGTTTCTGTTTTCGTTTAATGAAAAATAGTTTTGTCCTTTTTTTCCATCCATTAATTATGCAAGATTAAGGGAAAAAATAAGTCTCGGGCCTCATATCCCCGGGCCCTAGTATATACCTATAGTATGTAGGCTGGGAACAGTCGGCGACAGGGAGCTGATTGAAAGCTCTCTAATCTCAGTCTGCGTCCTTGTTTCTGCTGCAGAGATCTGGCCAGCGTGAGCTGCGAGGAACTTGGTCCGCTGCCAGTTGGCTGGGAGGTCCGAAGCACTGTGTCCGGTCGGATCTACTTTGTGGACCACAACAATCGAACCACTCAGTTCACCGACCCACGCCTGCACACTATTATCAGGTACAGGTGTGCGAGCGCTCTGGAAACGCCGTGATCGATCATCGGCTCACAGCCCGGGGTCGCAGACGTCTCGGATAAATCAGAAATCAGTGATTTTTAAGACTAATCTGGTAGCCTAATCTGTCACTGCTGTGAAGCTGGACTCAGACGAGATGTGAACATGACCTAGTAGCTCCCATCAGCTTGAATCGTGTGATTTACAAAAAAAAAAAAGTGAGCTTACGGTTGATTTAGCTGTAATCCTGTCTGCTCCGAGGCCTGGCTACCTTCAGTGACGCCTTATTCCTCCTCTCCGTCCAACTCCAGCCAGCAATCCCAAGCTAAAGAATCCTCCCAGGCCCCTCAGATGGATGTGGGGGGCGAGGAGGGAGGAGGCGGCGGCGTGAGCGGCGGCGGCGGAGGAGACGGAGACGTGGCAGCGCGTTACGAACGGGACTTGGTACATAAATTAAAGCTGCTCCGCCACGAGCTGTCGCTACAGCAGCCGCAGGCGGGACACTGCCGCATAGAGGTGTCTCGAGAAGAGATCTTTGAGGTGGGTGCAGCAAAACCACATGTTCTGATAGCAAACTGACACACCTTGTGTTGTCTGTAACGGCATGTCTGATGTGTGTGTTGTGTAGGAGTCGTATCGGCAGATCATGAAGATGAGACCCAAAGATTTGAAAAAGCGGCTAATGGTGAAGTTCAGGGGAGAAGAGGGCCTGGATTACGGAGGAGTGGCCAGGTGTGCTTCTCCTTCTTAGCTTGATAACATGTGCAGTTCATGCCTTCACTCACATCAGTTGTTTTCATCTTTTTTGTAAATCGATACATCGAAACTTTTCCACAGCACAGTAGTTTTTCACAGTAAGCAAACTCCACTTCCCTGGAAAACAGAAATGAGTTGATTCTTCTGAGTAATCTGTACATCGCACACAAAAAAAAAAATCCCTGTCACACTGAGTCAGAGATGTTGCTTCACAACAACAATTGCAAAGTTGTTCATTTCTTGCCCGCATTCTGTGAACTCATCATCTCAAAAGTGTTGCAACACCTAAACACACTCATTGTCTCCAAAAACAGCGTTTTCTAAAATACTCCATTGTTTCAACAAGCTTTCTGACCTTTGCTGCGTGTCTGCAGGGAGTGGCTTTACCTGTTGTGCCACGAGATGCTGAACCCGTACTACGGCCTCTTCCAGTACTCCACGGACAATATCTACACTCTCCAGATCAACCCCGACTCCTCCATCAATCCCGTGAGGAAACACTGAGACCAACACTCACTGGAGCCAAACCCTCCGAGTCTCTCTGACTGCGTTTGTCTCTTCGCCTTTCTCCCAGGACCACCTTTCTTACTTCCACTTCGTGGGTCGTGTGATGGGCCTGGCGGTGTTCCACGGCCATTACATCAACGGGAGCTTCACGCTGCCGTTCTACAAGCAGCTGCTCGGCAAACCCATCCAGCTCAACGACCTGGAGACCACCGATCCCGAGTTACACAAGAGCCTCGTCTGGATACTGTGAGTGAATCGGCTCTGTCTCTTTCACGGGATTTCAGTTGGACTGGTTCCATTTCTGTGCGTTTCCGATTGCTGATATTGTAACGCCGCCCGTGCAGAGAGAACGACATCACTTCAGTCCTCGACCACACGTTCTGCGTGGAGCACAACGCCTTTGGGAAGTTCCTACAACACGAACTGAAGCCCAACGGCCGCAATATCCCCGTCACCGAGGAGAATAAGAAGGAGTATGTCAGGTAATGACTGCAAATCCATCGTCCTCAGTCAGACTGTGTCAACGCTACTCCTGCGCTTGTGTTAATTGATTCGGTTTATGCTGTCGCGTCTCAGGCTTTACGTGAACTGGAGATTCATGCGAGGAATCGAAGCCCAGTTTCTGGCTCTGCAGAAGGGATTCAGCGAGCTCATCCCGCAGCACCTCCTCAAACCTTTCGACCACAAAGAGCTTGAGGTATCGGTCCCACCGTTAAACAGTGAAGCTGCTCACGCAGTTGCTTCTTTAAATGTCGGTCCACTTCCCACGTCCCTGACCTCCTTTCTCACACCCTTCCAGCTGATCATTGGCGGACTGGGAAAGATCGACCTGGCCGACTGGAAGACCAACACCCGCCTGAAACACTGCACGAGCGAGAGCAACGTGGTGCGGTGGTTCTGGCAGGCGGTGGAGGCCTTCAGCGAGGAGAGGAGAGGACGCCTCCTGCAGTTCGTCACCGGCTCCACCAGAGTGCCCCTGCAGGGGTTCAAGGCGCTGCAGGGTGGGTCAGGCCCCGGCTCAGCTCACACAAACTCAGCTCCAGTATTTGGTTCAGCGTTCTGACCAACTTCCCTTAAAAACATGTTAATAAAAATTTACATGAACTGTTTGAAAGTAATTAAAATGCCAAGAGGAAAATGAAATGATAGATTTATCCACACTAGCACTAGGAATTTAAAAACATAATAGCTTTAATATTTCAGAGGGTCGTCATCTTTTTAGGCTGACTTTTCACACAAATTAAATGTAATTGTTATAATATACCCTAATAATTATTTTTTTGGTATTATTTCAGAAATTACAAATCGTTCAGCAGATCGAGCTCCCAAAACAAACTCTTATAAGAATACAAAAATAAGTAGTGCAAATCAGATTTGGGGGATTTTTACTTTATTTTCACGAATTGAAAAAATACTGAAGGTTTTGTATGTGAGAGAATATCAGTCAACAATACATATTAAAACTTTTCATGGCCGTTCAGTTAAGATTATTTCAACCCCAAACCCCAGAAGTTGAGATTAAGTTTTAAATATGAATAAAATTAAGAATTTAAAGATAAGACAAGCATATACTATACACTAAGGTAATGTTTTGGGATTTGATTTGCTTCAAAAACTGCTGATCTGTGATCTGTTTTCTGGAGTAGAGCAGTGGTAACTAGAATGTATGTGTGTAAGGCTCTACAGGTTCTGCAGGACCAAGGCTCTTCACCATCCACTTGATAGACGCCAACACAGACAACCTGCCCAAGGCTCACACGTGGTAAGAACCCGTAAACACCCTTCAGCTGCTCTCCTCCTCTGATCGGCGGCTGATCTTTGTTCTCCGTCTCCAGTTTTAACAGGATAGACATCCCACCTTATGAGTCTTACGAGAAACTTTATGAGAAACTGCTGACGGCTGTGGAGGAGACCTGCGGCTTTGCTGTGGAGTGATGAATCCACAAGCGGATCACACAACCTTTTTTTTTTTTTTTTTTTTTTTTTTTTTTTGGACATTCTACACGTATGCACACACACAAAACAGCACACACACACACACACACACACACACAAACGAAATATAACGTATACAACCAGTATACAGAGCAGCCAAGCATCACAAGAACACAAATCCACTCTCTTGCCACCTCTTCGCCACCGAACTTTTGGGGGTTAAAGGAGGAAGCACAGCAGGAGGCCTGGGGAGGCGGATAGAAGAATAATAAAAAAGAAAAAAAAAAGTATTTTAAAATTTTTCAAAAGTTTTGAAGAAGCATTTTTAACCTTCAGTTTTAACAAGCTATGATGTCATTCTTCAGAATGTCTAACCGCCGATCGGACCCGAGTCGCGCTCGAGTCTCCGGACAGACTCAGCTAATCGGACGCGAGCCCGCCGCGAACAGAGGCGCCGAGATCAGATCCGCGAAGAACAAGCAGTCGATCGGTTGTCTTTTCCGTCTGAGGAGCTGATTGAGTGACTAGTATTCATGCTTCATGTTTAACCACTGTCGTGTGCCAGGGCGTGTGCATGTCTGCGTGCGTGCGTGAGAGAGTGCATGTGGGACAGTGTGAATTTATATGTGCGTGTTTTTTTTGTGTGTGTCAGGCATGGCACTCGGTTACGCTGTAAAGAAGAAGAAGAAAAAAAAAATCAAATGAGCCTGCTCCTCTTGTTTGCTAACTTTTCGTCTCTTCCGTTTGTATCTGCGACCACTCTGATCCACTCTGATGTTTTATTATTTATTACTAAGTGATTACTGACCAAGCTGCTATATCCGCTCTACGAAGAGCCCACACTAATCTCTTCACCACCCCCTCTACCAGAGTCGAAGGGTCAATTCTCATGCAATTCAAGTAATCCACAAAGTGGGTTCTATTGAATTTTATTAATTTTGTTACATTTTTTTAACATTCATATGACTGCGGGGGGGTGGGGGGTAGGGGGTTTGCTGTCACCAGTTTTTTGAGAACTGTCGGTGTTTTAAATGCCACGTTACACTCACTGAAGTGAAAGGGAAATGACTTTTTCCCCAAATTAATTTTAAAAGTAACTCTTACTGACGTTGCGGAGAGGTCAGAGGGCACGGCTGAAATGTTTTTTCCAGAGCGAACCATGGAGGCGAGAAGAAGGCGTCGGCTTCAGGAATTCCTCGGTTGTCCGTGACATGTGCAATGAAATCTCTTCAGCCTTTCATACATGTTTCATCAACCGTTTCGCCACCTTTTATTAATTCTTTGTGGCCCTGATGTTTCTCTTGCCAACCTTTGTTTTTATTTCTTCCATGGCCTGAATGTTAGAGGAAAAAAAAACTAGTTGTCATCCTGCAAGACCACCATGAATGAGCCTCTTTATGGTCGTTAATGCTTCGTAGAAGTGAATGAAATCAAACTCTTTAAATATTTGAGCGAGCAACGTGGAGGAAAAAAAAATCTAAAGCAAAGTTGGGATCTGTTGTAGATTGAAGACTGTTACGCAGTATCATTTCAATCTGCATTTTCTAGGAGTTCACTGTGTAATGGATGCAAATGTATTGTAACTTACTATGTACTTAACATTTATGAAAATACAATGTAAATAAGATTATATTAAAAGAAATTACGTTGAAAATATGTTTTCTCTTGTGGACATTGTTTTTTGTGGGGGGTTGTGGGAGTCTTGTAAACCATCTATTGATTCTTCAAGGTGTGACAAACATGAGTGGATTGAGGAGAACCAGGAAAACATCTGGTTTTTGCTAGCGAGGAATGAAGAACGGGAATCAAAAAGTTTGTCTGAACTTGGAGGAGGATGCTGAAACTGAGCAAAACTGGTCCAAAGCAGTGGAAGCTGAAGAAAGAGGCAGGGTGCACTGGGTGGAGATGAATCTCATGAGTAATCCGTGATGGAGGGATCCAACTCCAAGCAAAGCTGAAATGGAACGGCGAGAGAGAGCAGCTTTATTTTTACGTTGGAGACGGAGGCAGTGACCAAAAGGCTGAAATGAAGGTGGCGGAGCTGAAGAAGCTACTGGGAAGGAACAGAATGGACAAGATTAGATTAACAGCTCATTTTAGGAGAAACATGAGAAGGGTGAGAAAAAGACCATTTTCTCCCGATGGGACCAAAAACAAGATTTAATCTCAGATGGGACCAGTCTTTTGCTAATTGCAACTTCTCGAACAATCTACTGAACATTGGGCAGAGGCCTCTCCTCTGTTTTTAAATCACATCTTGAAACTCGCCTCTTCTCGGTGACTTTTAACACAGATTTTTGTGAGCTGTGCATGTATTTATTTGACACTTTTTTATTTTCAGGTATTTTATAATGTTCATTTTGTGCCTCAGTGATGGTTTTAAAGCACTTTAAAATAAAGACGGATCAGAAAAAAACATGTGACATGCTCAGTCAGTGGATTTAATTCTTCGTCTTCTTTTTGTTGACTCAGCTAATCCTTTCCACTTCTCCTTTCGGTTAAAATGAGTTCTTCTTTTCCACTGTCAGCATATAATAATGGTTTAGGGGAAGAATAGTGGTCGGCCGGACTGTCGCCATTCAGTGTCTAGTATTTAATTCCAGACTGACCGTCTCGGTGCAGAGTTTACATCTTCCCCCTGTGCATGTGTTGTCGCTCACAGTCCAAAGCATGTATTTCAAGTGAATCTGGGAATGTTGGATGTTATCCAACATGTGAGTGGCTGACTGTCTGTCTGTGTTTGTCCTGTGATGGACTGTCAATCTGCTGGTTTCAGATCCGCTCCAGCCCTGCAGCCATATAAGCTGGATAAGTCATGGTGAAGAGGCATCCATCCTGACGTTAACTTGGTCGCCATGTTCTTTTCAACGTCTGGTTTGTCAGTGCAAATCATGATGCATTCAACAGAATCGCCAAGAATATTGCTGTTTCAGCGGTGTCAGATAAAAAGTATTTTTCGCTGTTATTTAAATGTGTTACAGAAAAAACATGCAAACATTTTGTGAAGATTTAAACAATTACATGAATCTATTCATCTTGTTCAAACTGTGCTTTCAGATTTGAGTTTTACTTTCCGTTTTATAAAGAGAGAAGGCTGTGCTGTGAGAATGGGACCAGAGACTGACGACAATGAGAAGCAATGACCACGAGAAAACTTTCAATTTTGTTTTTCACCCAAAGTGAAATCAAAGAGAGTGAGAGAGACTTATTATCCTGAAATGCAACTTTCGATCACTCTCTATTCTTGCACTTCATGTCAACTTCAAAAAACGATGAATAATTCCCAATAATACATTTCTTGCTCTTTGTAAAGGTTTCTAAGCCCAGTTTATGTGTTTCTTTTTTTTAAGATTTCAAATCAGTGCTTAGTGGACTACATTTCCCAGAATCCCCTGCGCGCACGTTATGCCCATCATTTACGTGACGTCGGTCGCTGCTCTTCTTGTTTTGGCAGTTTTGTTTCGGTATACACGGATTGAGGCGTGTGAATCCTGGTTGTCCGCAGCGAGGCTGAGGTATTGTGTTTTTCCTCATGCACATTTTTCTACGTGACTCTCACGCGCCGCGCGTTCGGCTTTCAGCAACGGGTAAAGCTCGAAATCCTGGTGGAAGTCAGCTAACTACTTACCCTGCTGGGCTAGCTAGCAGCCGAGCTAATGGACGTTAGCTTAGCTGAGGGCAGCGATTTTCTGTGTTGTGAGGGCGGAAACGGTCGATTTATTATTTTGTATGCTTACTTTTGACTACACTCCCCTAAAATACATCGCAGTTACATAGATTCCAATGTAGTGTCAAGTGGAAAGATGTAGCGCAGGCTAATGCAGCGAATGTCACAACAATTTCACTTAATGTTACCGTGCAATGTTCTTAAAAGCATGCAAATTTGTATCGATATATGTGCCGTTTAATCCGATCGCAGTGCACCAGTAGCTTAATCTAAAACAAAGGGTGTCATCCAACATTGTTGAGCAGAAACTAGTACATCAACAAAAAGTGAGTTAGCTGGATAATGTGATTTCTTCTTTTTTATTCACTTTAACTTTGTTCCTCTTGCTGATTTTTTTATTCCCTATCGTAACTTGGCGTGGTTATATTATATCTTGGCGTGGTTACTCCTAATCGCAGGGTGTAGTTCAACCTTTCACTTTGTAAATGCTTGGACTTGTATCACATTCGGTAATGAAACCCTGTATGGAATTTCAGGGGAATACCAACTCCGTGTTATCCTCATGGTTTGTATTATGATGTGAAGAATTCAGGCTGTGTTCACGCCAAAGTTATTTGGCTAGACCTAACTGCCGTAGCAGCCCGTGGTCGAGCTGGGAGCCACAGTGTGAACACGTTTTGCACGTTGGGTCGACCTACTTTTGGGTCGAGGAGGGCGCTTCCAGGAGGAGGTCCGAGGTCCACCCCGGCTCCATCTAGATGCAGCGAGAACACGTTCGCTCCCCCTGGGTCAAGCCAACTTCTCACACAGATTCATGTTGTGTCGGGGTAAAAATTCCCCCACATTATAATCAATTTTATGAGTATGATGAAGCTTGAGCCTGTTGATGTAGTGTGGAGTAAGCTGTGGAACGGAATGAGGGGAGTCGTCTTATCATCCCAAGACTGAAATGAGAGAAATAGTCAAATTCACCAATACAGGAAGGAAGAGCAGTTCTCATGTTCTCCCTGGATTTCACACTTTCACGTTATCTCTGTGAATGTGAAGGGGAGAATGTTTTCTTCTCTTTGATCTCCTAATGAGAGAAATTGTCAAATTCTTCAATATAGGAAGGAAGAACAGTTCTCATGTTCTCCCAGGATTTCACACTTTCACGTTATCTCCGTGAATGTGAGGGCGAGAATGTTTTCTTCTCTTTGATCTCCTAAAGTTAATAAAATGATATAAGTTAAACCTTTTAGTCCCACAGGTGATATATTGCATTGCCACAGTGATTTCTTTGTTTTGATCACCTCCATTTGTTATGGATTTGTTGACGACCAGGTTCTTGTCCTCATGAATGTTGCTTGAAATGTACTGTCCCCTAAAGTGGATGCTCATAAAATTGTGTCTGTGTGTGGGTTAGATGGTACTGACTGGCCAGTGAGTGTGTGTGTGTGGACTAACCCAGGAAACTGGTAAGTGGGAGATTCACAATGGCAGACGGAAGCAGCGATGATGAAGTCATTCACCTGGCAAGCTTCAACGTCCACCGTAGCCAAGGTGAGGCACAGCCTGACGTCCGGTCACGGCCGTGGCATTTCTATCCTGTCATCTCTGTCTGTTTCACACACTTTAAATAGTTTCCATGACATTCTTTGTAATGCCATCTCTCTGCCCCGTGTCGGCGCAGGCTCCCGTTCTCGTCAGAGAGAGCTTATCACCATCTCTGATGACTCAGATGAAGAGCCTGTGACTCTGATACCTGGCAGTCCTGTTTTAGTCCCGGATGATGCAGATGACGACATCAGCATTTTGGAGGTGATTGATGAGTTATGTTTGCATATTTAGTGTACCTGTTTCACTGCAGGAGTGTGGAAGCGTTATATCAGACTTATCAGAGTGATCGAAGTTAAATGTGTTATTGCTACCTTGGAAAAAATGCACTAAAAATTATGGATCGGTCACAGTATTGAAAATCTTGCAAGTCCATTTAGTAAATACATGAAAACATATATAAAAGGAAGTTGTCTAGATACTATAAGCTTGTTAGGAGTGTTTGAAATTGTGAAAAAGAAATATAATTTCAGCGTTTGCTGGAATTGAAACTGTACTACTGCAGATGAGCTACAGTAGGGCTGAACGATATATCGTTATCATATCGAAATCGCGATATGAACATTCAGGACATTAGTTTCTCAAAATCAACGATATCAAGATTACCCCTGCTTGCCCTACGTGTCAGCTCGCCCATGCACAGGTAAGGCCAGCCAACCACAAACCTCCTTTACTGGTTGACAGCTGATGGCAGAGGACAGTTGCAGAATCTGCACAAAGAGTTTGGTGGTAGTGGCAGTGAGTTCTCATAAATAAAACTGCTTTTTTTTTTTTTTTACATCCTTTTGTATTGTGATGTTTTTATTTTTCTGAAAAACGCTTAACTTTTACTGAATCCATTGTAATATATCGTATCGATATCGAGATATCTGGCATGGATATCAAGATATGAAATTTTGCCCATATCGTTCAGCCCTAAGCTACAGTTTTAAAATCTAGAACTTATTTACCAAATATAAAACCTGCTGTAAATAGTTTACATTGTTCTGCTCTTGTGTTTTCCCACAGCGAGTGACTCCTGCACGCAAACACGTGATTCGCCCGGCAAAACTGAACGGGGGCTCAAACAACCTCATTGAAGTTGTCGGTCGAAGTAGCGCAAATTCCAGTAATTCCACAGGGGACCCCAGCTCTGCCCCCTCTACCTCCAGGGATGCCAAGGCCGCCAAGGCCCACCAGCCAGCCATAAGGACACCTGAACGGCCTGAACGGCCAAGCACATCCGGACACACACAGCCGCAGCCACAGCCCGGCCCTTCTTCACACACACTGTCTCAGCCGAAGGGCTCACAGCAAGATGGTACGTCAGCACATAAAAATGTGGAGCTCCATGCACTTTGTTCTGCCCACGCCCCGTCTACCTCCACAAATGCCAAGGCTTGCACGGACGCATCCAGAGCCCCGGGACGAGGACCTTTCCAGCCTCGGCCCAGCACGTCTGGACTCTCGCAGCCGCCTTTCGGCTCTTCAGGACAATTAGCGATGGAGCACCGAGCGACTGCTTCCGCCGGCGTCTCGCACCGGACGTGTCCGGCTGCTGCGTCCGGCTGCTCTACAGAGACTCAGCAACGGGCGAGCGCGAGTAGTGCCACACAGGACAATCCTCAGGCCAGTACTTCATCTGCACATTCTCAGTCTCTCACACGGACACAGCCTCAGCCTGGGAGATCGACACAGTCTCAGGCGAGTGGAGTCGCACACCTGCAGTTTCCCGTCAGGATAAAGTCAGAGGTTGTTCCACAGCAGCCGAGCAACCAGGCCTCTGCTCTCATCACCCAGCCGCAGCTTCAGCCGGCGTTCGGGCCGCAGATACTGCTGCAGGCCGTGACGCTCAATCCCATGCAGGGGAATCTCATCCAGATTGAGCCGCAGCCGCTGGCTCAGGCGCCTGCCCAGGCTGCGGCCCAGCTCCCACAAGCCCCTCAGGCCATACAGGGGGTTCCCGCCACAGTTCTAATAGCCGCTGCCCCCGAGAGACTCGGCCCTCCCGAGACAGGCCACCGCATCATCCTGGGGAGCCAGGCCCCCGGGGGCGCCGTCCCCAACACTCCATCGCACGCCGGTCCCTCCAATGCGGCCCCTCAAGCCAGCGCCCTCAGTTTGAGGGCGGTAAATGTGAACTTCAGCGCCCTAGCCCCGTCAGGTCCCGCGGCATTAGCCCCCCACAACGGGGAACCGGCTCGCATCATCCTGGCCGCCAGCGCCGAGAGAGGTAACCCAGCCCCCGCTCTGGTGGCGGTCCCCCCTGCACCCGAGGAAATTCCCCAAATAGAGGACGCGAGACCTGGACCCTCGGCACCGCGAGAGAGACTGGAGCAGCCCCTCGTTCGGTCCCTGATCACCGGTGTTGTGAGTATCACTCATGTTCACGATCAGCTTCACTACTATCAAGTTAAATGTGATTGATTGACTTGTTCCCCCACAGATGGATCTCTTCCCTGATGTCCAGGAAGCCTATGTAGCAGAACTGATCCAAAAGAATAATGTGAAAGACTTGAATGTGTAAGAACCTTCTGCTTTCCAGAACTACATAATCATACTTCAGAGGGTTTATACTTTTTTTATGGCTTACATTTGTTTAACATGAATTGCTTTATGCTTGCTGTTTAACTGTACACTGAGCCGTCTGCTCCGCCTGCAGTTAATTACTGAACTATATGCTGCCGGTTGTCACATGGACTGCTGAATGATTAGTCCGCTCATGGATTTGTGCATTCATGCATCTCTGCTGTTGCTCTGTTTGTAGTATCTGTAACCTGCTGTTAGAGAATCCAGAGTTTCCAAGAAGGGAGACGGCAGCAGCCACAGCAGCTCCCACCAGCATCCTCCTGGAGTCCGGAGACGCCCAGACAGAGGTTCACAGCTGTTTTCTTTGATCAATTTTTAATTGGTCCCTTTAATAGTACATAATAGAGGGAGAAGTTGCACATCTTCCTCTTTAATTCAGTCTTTTGTTAAAACAACAGTACTTCAATGCAATTAATAAGAATAAATGATGTAAGTCAAGTAAATGGTGAAAAGAACTCTAAACATGAAACTTGTTCAGCTTGTTCAATATTGAATTTGCAGGACAATAAGCCGTTATGTAAAGTGTGTGTACTAATTATTATTGGAGAGGTTTTACCCCGTTACATAAGCACATCAGTCAAGTGCCACACTTTGTTTCCCCTGTCACTGGATTATGACCGAACTGTATTCAGACTGTTAGTAAAAATGCTTGATTTATCCATTTCACTTCACTTTCAATGATGCCTAATTTAATATGTGCTGTGTGTTATATGTGCTTGGTCAGTAGAGGTATCGGTTTATAGCTGGGTGGTTTCATCTCACCTGCACGTCTCGTGTCCTCCAGGTGACGGAAGACTTGTTCGACTATAGCAAGCTGAGCAGCATGGGACCTGAAGTTGTGATGCAGGCCGCCGACTTGCTCATGGCAGACTTCAGGATGCTCAGCTGTCAGGACATCAAATGGGCCCTCAACACCCTGAAGGGACACTATGCAATCACACGCAAGGTGGCGGCGCTTCTGCAACCCTCATTTTTCTCTCTGCCCGCTGCGTATTCGCTGCGTTTTTAACTTCACCTCCTGTCCTCCAGGCCTTATGTGAAGCTCTGAAGAAGTGGCAGGAATCAGGTGATCCACTGGGGAAGAGACGGCGGAGCAGGACCTCCTCAGAAAGATGCTACATAGATTTTTATTTTGAGCACGGTGAGCTCACTAATCTCTCGCTTTTCTTTGGGTTCAAACTGATCGCCATGAGAGTGGCCTCATGCTAAGTATTGATCAGTCTTCAGATGTATTTGGAGACTTTAAATATTCGACAAATCTCCCTTCTTCCGTGCACCAGGTTCGGTCAAAGTGGAGCGGAGGATGTATTTCTTGGAGAACGACCGTCGTTACTGCAGGACGTACAGCAACCTGGAGGCTTCTGTGCAGAAAGAGCTGTCGTTCTATCAGCAGAAGGCCAAGGAATGGGCAGAGGTATAGAACACAAAATGATGTCCATGTTATCCATTCAAACAAGCTTGAAACATTAGCTTTATAGGTTTGTTTTCCTCCCAAAGGATCTTGATTTATATATAGAAATAATTGTGGATCACCAGCCCGTCGCGGGACGGCGTTTTACGTTTCATACAGAGGTTTTGTGTGGCCAACGTTCAGCCGTTCGGATTCCAAGCACACCTTTATAAATCTCCCCCGCGTGAAAGAGAACGGGCGGCCGGCGAGGCTCTGAGTTATCTGCAGGTCATTTACTGTGCGCCGCCGCTCGGGAGGTGAACCATCCGTCAGAGTTTGACGGCGTCAGCAGATAACTCATCGGCATAAGGACAGTCGCACCAGAGGAGACGGCACAGTCCTCCACAGCTCCTTATTTTAGGGTCCGCTGTCTGCCGAGGTACTCTGTGGATAGCGACTGCTAATTTTATACTGGTGTGCAGAGTTTACATCCATCAATAGGGCCAGAACGCCAACTCCACTAATTTTAAAATACGGAAACTGAGTGGCTCTTTCCAAGTGTGCCACTGACAAAACCCTGCCAATCATCTCAGCATCTTACCCTCCCCTCCGAGTTCATCTCTGTCCTTTATTTCTTTCTCCAGCATGAGGACTTCCTTCTTGCACTGCAGGTCAATGAGGACGAATATAAGAAGGTGAGAAACGGCGTGGCTCATTTGTCTCAGAGTGGCTGCTTGGTGAAACTTTAGCAGAATTGGTAATCCCACTAATGTTTCACAAAACTCCAACTCTTTGTTAATGATTAAAGTCGACCGTGTTTTTAGAAAAATCCACAAAGCTGGAGGTCATTTTCCTCCCCGACGCGACTTTTGACGTTTCGGCAGTTTGAACATTCGTCTGCAAAGTTTCCCCG
Organism: Salarias fasciatus; assembly: GCF_902148845.1. Lineage (NCBI taxonomy): Eukaryota > Metazoa > Chordata > Actinopteri > Blenniiformes > Blenniidae > Salarias > Salarias fasciatus. Next base: position 13,889,427 of record NC_043748.1, on the reverse strand, counting down.
AAACTTTTGAGAGCCTGTTTATGTGTAACATGCGTCGTCGGGCCGGAATGAAACGTGTGGTTTTGGTTCCAGGACGGTCAGCTGATCGAGTGCGGCTGCTGCTACGGGGAGTTCGCGTTCGAGAAGATGACGCAGTGTTCGGACGGTCACCTCTTCTGCAAAGAGTGCCTGGTTAAATACGCTCAGGAGGCGGTGTTTGGCTCTGGGAAGGTACCGACAAAGACACACACACACACACACACACACACACACACACACACACACACACACACACACACACACACACACACTTGGAAGAGGTTTTCAGTACAAATGTTTCCCAGCAGATCGATAATGTTCCCCGTTTCCTTTGGCAGTCGGAGCTGAGCTGCATGGAGGGCGGCTGCCTCTGCTCCTACCCCGTGTGCGAGCTGGAGAAGGTCCTGCCAGAAAACATACTGTGTAAATACTACGAGAGGCAGGCGGAGGAGGCCGTCGCCGCCACCTGCGCCGACGAGCTCGTGAGGTACGTTTGTTGACGCTGTCGAAACTCGAACAGGATTTATTTACTGACCCTGTCATCTCATTTTCAAGAGGATCGACACTTTTTAGTATGACAACAAAAATAAAAACATTGCTGTGAGAAGATGAAGTACAGGAACTCTAAATAAATTGTTTGTGGCTCCATATGGTGCTTTTTTTAATTTTAATTTTTTGCCCAAATAATCAGATAGCTTTATAAATGTTTACAGAAATAACTAAAGTACATGCGTGCAACGCAGCGAGTCATTGCAACTTGCACTGCAGACTTAAATGATTTATATGCCTTATAATCCGTAACGCCAATTAACCAGTTAAAGGATTAATTGAGATCACTGCTGAGGTGTGTCTGTGCGTGTCTGTTTATCCATGTGAAGCTGAACACACAAGGCCGCGGAAGTCCGCAGAAAGTCACTTCGAGGCTCTTTTTGGGAACTCTGAGGGCCTGAATGTCATGCTTTCGCCCCGGCACACGCCACCGATCAGCTGGTGGCAGCAGGAAGGGCATGTAGTGTTAACATGTGATGACGCTTATCAGGGAACTTTTGCAAATCACTGCCGGTGTGATTCGTGGGATCCTGTCAAAGAGTTCAATGCTTTTTGACTTGATTGAGTCTGTGCGCTCGTCGGGGAGCAGAGGCAAAGTTTCTGTTTCTGTCTGTGTTTCCTGTGTCTGGGATACAGCCGTGCCGTAAATTTGCTCTCACCTTCACTCCCTCCACCTCCCCTTCCTCTCTCAACGTTGCAGGTGTCCGTTTTGCAACTTCCCAGCCTTGCTGGACAAAGACATGTCTCTGTTCAGCTGCCCCAACCCACGGTGCCGCAAGGTCAGTCCCGCCGAATCCTCTTCTCCTTCCCCACTTCTGTCTTGTTGAGACTGCTTGCATTGCTGCCGTATCCCATTAATTGCGCATTCTGAGACGATCACGATGACACTTGATCGAAATTGAATCGCGACATGAATAATTCAGCACGTCATGACGGGAACCCGTGTGCAGCATCCTCTTCAGCACACGCTGTGTCGGTGCAGACGCACCAATTTGAGGCCAGTCAACAGCGGTGAGGCAGAAACGATTGACGAGCAGTTTGTGAGGATGATGAACCGTTCCATCTGGCGAGGTCGCCACCCGGGTCTCCGGCTCTGTTTATCTCCGGGCCTCCTCCCTCTGTCTGAGGAATGCAGTGGGAGGCGCTGCTCTGTGTGTGCCAGAGCTGTCACATGAATTCCAGTCAGAAATCCTCATCATTTGGCCCAAACACACAGAAATGTCCTCATGTCTTTTGGGGACTGGAGTTAACCTTCAGTGGATTTTGCTCAAAAGCATCTCTCATACATGCGTTATGCTGTCGTGTCTGATAAGGAGAAAACAACTCAACTGAATTTAGCATAAAAGCATCACGTTCGTCCCTTATATGCAGGGAAGTGTAGATCTTTTTTTAAAGCCCACGCTCAAACGAGGTCTGTGCTCGACTCTCACCATCACTACAAAGCTTTTTACGATGGTTAAGCCTCAGCCTGGTTGTGCTTTAACATGAACACCCCGCTTCGCCCTGTTAAGAACAGATCAAATGTCACGAGGTTCCAGAGATGTGGGCCACACGAGTCTGGATTCTCTGTCTTCAGGTCTCATGAGGGTAGAATCACCCACACTCTTGATTTTCATTGTGCATTTTTATTCCTGCTGTTTGTATCTTATTGTCACTCCTGCACACACACACACACACACACATCCACACAAACTTATCACCACATTCCTGAAAGGGAGGAGAGCGAGGAGGTTGTGTTAATGTTTCACTCCCTGACAGCCTGGTATTTCTCGTTACATCCTCCATTAACTTTGCTCTGGGAAAGCTTTTGTTTGTGGCCACTGGAATCAAGACACTTTGTGTTTTTTCACATACTGTATTCCTCATTTATGTTTTGTATCTTAATGGTTGTATTACTGTAAAGTGTAACAAGTAGACGGTGAAGTGAAGTCAGTACCGAGGTGTTTCTCCTTCGCTCGCTCCGACCGCTGGGAGGAAGTCATTCATCTGCCACAGCAGGGCAGTGAAGCGCTCTGCTGTCAGGGTTTAATGATCATCAATCGTTCCCACCACAGAATCATTTACAGACGACTCAAAGACCTGTGAGTTGAGATCTGTGGTTTCATGTTAATTATTTGTCTTCGTCTGGATGTTTTCCGCGTTAGATGTGAGAATAGGGCTCCCGATTGAAATCTGCTGAAAGAGCCCGAGCTCGTTATTTCAAATGATCAGCATTACATCCTTTGGTCTTCTTTAATCACAAACCCCACCCTGCTTATGGACCAGAGATTAATGTGAGCTGTAATTCTCTCCTAAAGCCTCTAGGTGGAGCCAGAGGTTCATAGTCGCTGCTCTGCAGCATCTTTGCCACAGCTGCACCCCATTACAAGCTGCTCCACACCCCAAGACTGAGAGGGAGACATGCTCCAGATGCCTTTGGGCCTGACTCTTTCCTCTGCGGGTTTTATCTGCAGTGCAGAAACCAACAGCGACCCAAAGAAATCAGCATGTTGAGAAGTGTCATTAGTGAAAATTAGAGCATAATCCCCCAGCGTGCAGCACCAGATTATCTAATATGAAGTAACCAAGTGCCTCTGAGGCTGTGAGTTATCGATTCCAAAAGCAGAAACATCCTCAGATCCCACAAGAAGGTAACAGACAATAAGTGATGCCGAGTTTGGAAATCCTTCAGCTTCCTTCAATCGCTTGGTTTTTTTTTTTTTTTTTTTTTTCATTTTAATGTAGTTTCACTGGAAGACGGTTGATTGGGCTCGGTGGCCGCTCAGTCTGGAGGACAGGGAGGAGCCTCATTATGTAACTGACATATTTCCTTAAGTCACGCCCACCTCCTGCCACGGCGCCGCCCCATTGGCTGGCCGCACCGTCCACACCCCTCATACCGGTTTCTCACTGGCTGGACACACTTCCTCCTCCAATTCAAAATGTGGTTCAGATCAAGTTTGACCCAGATCCCCCCGCCCTTCTCCAAGCTTTCCCTCTTTTTTGCCCCTTTCCTCCCCTGCTTCAGTCCAATGTGCACAAATACACCCTTCCAGATGTTAATGTCTTCCACATGTGGTTATGAGGACATTTGGACCTGAAGCCAAGGGAATGTGAAATGTAGGCCACTGGAAGACGTTCACGGTGCGGGCGAGAGCCGAGTTCATGCACCCGGTGTGTTCGTGGCCTTTATTCCATTAATTCAAGAGAAATGCAGCAGTTGTGACGGACGATCCGTCTCGTCGGGCATCAATCCATTGCAGCAGCAGCCGCCTCCCTCCACACCGGCACACGTTAAAACTCATCGGTGCACACACACACTTGATGCAAGCCCCCCAATCAGAGGCTGTGCAGGCAGCCTGCACTGCCTTATAAGGGCCACTGCAGCACGCACGCCACGCAGCGACAGATGAAACTAAAAGATCCACAGAGGCGCGCAGGAGGCGGATGAAGGAGGCGAGCGCCGAAAACAAAAAATAAAGAGTGAATGAGTTGCATGCCAATGCATGGAGAGTTGAGTTGTGTGTGTGTGTGTGTGTGTGTGTGTGTGTGTTCGTGTTTGTGGCCTCTTGTCACATTTCAGCCACACTGTTCCAATGAAACCCGCAGAGGCGGCGAGGCCACGCCCCCGCACAGGGTTCAGCCCCGACGTCAGCGGCGGTATTTTTGGCCCCGCTATAAGAGCTCAGGTGTGTTCCTGCCTGGCAGCGTGTTGTCAAACACAACTCACACACACACGTAGACTTTCTTTCTGTTTCTGTCACGCCTTCCTCTGCTCGCGGCTGCCGCTAGGGGGCGACGGTCTCCCGTGTTCTCAGCCTCGCCTTTGTGTGAGCCAGCTTTTCCTGACAGGAGTCCATGCTGCTCACCTCTGCTCCTCCATTTCTCTAAAGACTCCGTTTGTGCTGAAATTACAAACCGAATACTCTATTGTCTTTTCTCACTCGCTGCTCAGTGGTCATGTATGTAGATTCCTTCATGAATCAGTGTCGGACTTAAAAAATTAACAATCTAAATGAGCTTTGAGTAAAAGACACTGTTATAAAATCTGATCTTGATTTTCATTTGAAAAGCTTATCTTTTTAAGCATTTCTCACTCTTCAAAATGCTGCACGTGTCAGAGAAAAACTCAGGCTTCTCCATCCCCACCCTCTTTTCTAACCTTGCGCGTGCACGTACGTGCGCGCGCGCACACACACACACACACACACACACACACACACACACACACACACAGCGGTCTCCCTGATCATTGTTGGTGCAGCCATTGCGAAGCAGCAAAGGCACACACACTTATTTACACGCAGAGATCTGAATCATGTGTGTGTCGGGGGGGCATCGCAGGACTCGCGGTGTGTGTTTCATGACTCAACTCGAGCTTTTGATTTGCTGCTCGGGGTCAGACCGGAGGATCCTCTGCGGATCGCACGGTGCCGCATCAGCTGTCATCCTCCACACTTTTTAATATTAAATGAGCGGTTCAAATATTTATGGTGACACCACTCGGCTAAGGGTTAACAGTCCTCGTGTGTGTGTGTGTGTGCCGGCCGGCGTGTCCTCTAGCTCAGCGATGGCGAGACGACGGATGCTGGAGGATGGAGTCGCTGTTCCTAGGCAACCGCGCAGCGGAAGGCGGCGCAGCGCTCTCGCTGCAGTCACATTTGCAGGGAGAGCCACACCTAGATGTGTCTGCGCGCCCCGAGTCCCTGCAGCGGCGGCGCCAGCCGCATAACGAGCAGACGCCACGGCGTTCCAGGACGCCTGCCGGTTTTCTCGTTCTTCTCTCGCCACGTCTCTGATTTTCTTCTGTTTTTTTTGTGCATTTCTGCAGGAGAGCTGTCGAAAGTGTCACGTCCAGTGGAAACTGCACGTGGGGAAGACGTGTGAGCAGGTCCTGGAGAGGGACGAGATCCGCATGAGGGTGCTCTTGTAAGCCAACTCCTGCTCACGTCCACAACAGTTTCAATCAGAATATGATTAGTTTTTATTGACACACTGAATCCCGTTAAACTCGCATATGAAGTGTGCACTGCGCAAACGGTCTGCCCCTCCCACGCCGGCTCATCCATTCATATTTTCACAGCCTCATCTTGTTAAAACGCACATCAGGTCCGCATGGAAGAGGATTTGGGTGTGTCCGGTTCCACTTGTTGTGTTTTTTCTGTCAGATAATGAGGGTGTAACACAGCTAACCTGCCTCAAAGGGCATCGCATCAAATCCACGATATTTCAGTCACTTTCTGCTGTTTTTATTTAAAAAAAAAAAAAAAAATGGATAAAAATGAAAAGGAAACTTCACTACAGTTTTTCCTGCAGAGACCATTGAGTGTTTCCGGGTTCCATCGCTCCCCCTCTCACAGGAGAGGATGCTGGGTAAAACAGTCCAGGAAGCGGCGAGCCCGGCTGCTTCCTGTGACCCCCCGCCGGCCGCTCACAGGCAGGACTTCCTGTTATGAGCAGGTCGTCCTCGCTTCCCGGTGCAGCGAGAGACGGGAAGCGGCCTGCCAGGCAGATCAGCCGATCGGGGTTAGATGGGTTTAACAGGACCGAACCGAAGGTTTCAGAATCACAAGAGGACGCTCCAGATGTTAGGGCCTGTCGTCTCGAGAGGGTTACACATGTTAATGTTGCACAAAACTTGTGAAAGGATGCATCCAAACATGTTAAAAGACTATATTCAGAGCTACTCAGGCTTAAAGTTTTGTTTTTTTTTTCCCTCCGCCGCCGCAGCGAGGAGCGCATGACGGCCGCCCGGGTGAGGAAGTGCGTGAAGTGCGCGACGGGCCTGGTCAAGTCGGAGGGCTGCAACCGGATGTCGTGCCGCTGCGGCAGCTACATGTGCTACCTGTGCCGAGAGCCCATCACCGGCTACAACCACTTCTGCCAGCACGCGCGCTCGCCCGGCGCCCCCTGCCGCCACTGCCGCAAGTGCTCCCTGTGGACCGATCCCACGGTGAGCTCCGCCCGCCGCCCAGCCGTCCTCCATCAAGGGATCAAGTTTTTACTTCTGTTTCTTTTTTTTCTCGTTTGGTGAGATACCAATGTTAATTCACACCATTGAGACCCTCGTGTGGTCGTCTTCCTCGCCCCCCCCCTTACACTCGACCATCTGACTCCGGTCACACACTGCGACATGGCCACAGAATCACTGGCAACCAAACGCAGCAATTAGTCCCCGAGCACCTAACGAGCTGGAGCCGCTCCAGCAGAGCTGGCGACCGGCAGCTCGGCAAAGAAATGCCAGAAGAGTCTGTAAACGCCTTCAGCCGCCCGCTTTCATTTATTCAGAGGTTGCCTTTGTCGAGGTGGAGGAGGTGAAGCACAAGCATCGTCACAGCTTCTACGCATGAGAAAATCACAAATCTGTTTAATATTTACACCAGGATAAATGAGACTTTGCACTTCCTGGAGAATCTAAACACAGAAATATGCAGCTTTTTGAACATATTAAACCTACACTAAGGAACTTTTTAACCTTAATAAAAAATTTTAATATCTTTTGTGATGATACTTCGACTTACAACTAGTTGAATGACCCTCTGTCACGGGCTGAGGTCGTCAGTATTGCTTTCACTTGGACTAAGCAGCTGTGAGGAGGGTGGTAGGAACCCTGCACACTAAAAAGCTCCAAATGTGCGGACTGCTTTACGGCATGCGTCTCATCACGATATAACATTGTTTAGCCACTATTAGATTCATTACCTCGTCGCTATCCGTCCTTCACACAGCCACTGGAAACAAATGAAGGCGAGTTCAGTCCGACAGCATGCCACCGGGAACAGCATTTTACGACGCCACGTGCTAGTCCTCATGGGAACTGTAGTATTCGGTCAGGCAAAACACTACCGCTTTTGTCCACTGGCGCCGCCAAAATCAACGTAAACGGAAAGTTCCTTAGTGTTGCTTTAATGTATAAATACTGCCTTCCAGCAGTGTGCTCAGCTAAATATACTAATGAGAGGGATAACCAAGCCAAACCCAACCAAAATGAAAATACCTAAATGCATTTTACACAAAACCTAAAGCAAGTGTTTAAAATATGCTTTCTCATCATCCAACCTCCTCTTTGTTGTTTGTCTCTGCAGCAAGACGACGAGCGAATCATCCAGGAGATTCAGAAGGAAGGTGAAGCGGAGCTGAACAAGAAGAGCGCAGGTCAGTTTTTGGCGTTTTGTGCCGATGAGGAAAAGGTTGTGAAACCGAGCATCTCCAGCTGCTTCCTCTTTCTCTCTCCGCTATCTGCTCAGACGAGTGTCCAGCTGCCGCAACTTCCTGTCTTTAAGTGTTTTGTCAACATTTTAATCCGCTGCCTTTCTTTTTCTTTTTTTTTTCCCCCCTCTTCAGATAATTCAGGGAAGAGGGTGGGCCCGCCGCCGGAGCCCATCACAAACGCCAAGCGGCCGCGCGTCGGCCCGCCCCCAGAGAACCCGGCCAACCCCCCGGCGCACCCGCACCCCCACCCGCACCCGCAGGCGGTGCAAGCCCCGCTCTTCGTCCCCCCGCGCGCCCACTACGCCCCGGCCCCGGCGCCAGTGCCGCCGCCCCCCCAGGGCCGCATGTACCAGGTACTGATCCCGCGGCTACGCCCGGCGCCGTACGTGCCGCCGCTGCAGCACCTGCCCCCCCTGAACAACAACAACAACAACAACAACCAGCCGCACCACAACCCTCACAACAACCACCAACAACACAACCTCGACCACAACAACCCGCCCTTCAACCACCACCACCAGATGGACCTGCCCATGCACTACGGACCGCCGCACCGCTACTACCGGCGCTTCTAGTGCCCCCCCCCCCCCCCCCCCCCCCCCCCGACCCGCAGCGTGTGTGTGTGACATCCAACAACTCGGAACTTTCCTGTTTTTGCCGAAATAAGTGCATTTATAGAGGAAAAGAAAAACAAGACGCGTTCCAATACTTTGCCTTCTTCCCACCAAAAAAAAAAAACAAACGAAAAAAAAACTGGGACTTCACGAGTTATACCACGGCGGCGGCGGCGCTCCAGTGGAACATCTGCAATTTTTGCGTTGTTAAATGTTTAATCGAAGGACATCCATCGAGGGTTTTCAATTTATTTCTTTCTAAAGATTTGTTTCTTTTTTTTTTTTTTTTTTTATAAACTTAAATAAATGAAAAGTTGTTTCTCTGAGTCGGTTCATCTTCTCCCATCTCCACCAATGGCGGCCGGGGACTTCTTCTTTGTTCATCCGAGTGTGCTGCGGGCGTGACGGATCACTCTGCGCACACAGTCACACACTCGCGGCCGCGAGTGTGTGACTGTGTGCGCAGAGTGATCCGTCACGCCCGCAGACGCGGGAAGAAGAAGAAGCGGCGTCGGCCTCGGGGTCCTAATGCTTTTAGTCACGGCGGCTCTGAGACAGACTGGGAAGATCGGATCCAACACACACACACACACACACACACACTCCTGCCGAGCAGTCATGAATCGAATTATCTGTGTTGCATTTCGAATAGCTCGTGGAAGCATTCGATGCCTCCACAGGGTGCACGAACGTATGAATAATAAAGCATCAGCAGATCATTCCAATGCGGGTCATGTTGGGACATTAGAACGATTAAATTTAGATTTCAATGATATAGAGTCATGTGGCAACAATGTACTAGACTCCATGTGATTTGTCATCAAAAACACTCCTTCCTTCTCCCCCAGTCCTTGAAAAACGCCCCTCAGGGCGATGCAGACGGGCGTACGGGTCACGGATTACAGTTGGGTAGTATTAAAAGAGATTTATCTGCTAATGACTCATTTAATTCAAATAACAATGAAGCGGCTTAGCTGAATAGAGGAGGCAGGGAGCTGCCGCTCACTCCAACCGCCAGCGTTTAATGAAGATTTGGGATGTAATTCAATTTATCCTTCACGTCACGTATGCGATGAATGAAGGATTGCGAATTTTAACAGTATTTAGATTCTGTTTATTGTTATGTATCATTTAAAAACAATGAAAGTTTACTATGATATCCCCCCCATCTGCAGTTATGTGCGAAACATGCCTTTAGCTGGAATCACAGGGCTGAGACTGTGCTGCTGCAGGTTTTCCTCCATTCACTTTGTTTGAATAGCGTCACATCCCGGCCTGCTCTTATCAGCGGCGAGATATAAAAGCGTAAACAAACACTGCGCCTTTTCACTAACGTCCTCGGCGGCCTCTGATGGAGCAGATTGCGGCTGTTGTTCAGTCTGCGGGCCTGAAAGTGTGAACCAGACTCGACCCGCGTATCTTCCGGGACACCTGAGGCAGATCAGTGCTGCGGCTTCCTGTTGTTCTGGATCCGAGGACAACCTTCACACCCCGAGGGGAGATTTCCACTTTCTCACAGCTGACCGTCAGAGATACTACATGTGTGCGGGTTCAAGCCCTCCGCCGCTCGGCCTGCTGGGGCCGCCGGTGTCTGGCAGCATTCACTCCCTCGACGGTTTCTTATTCCGCTCCACCTCCGCCGGCTTTGTTTGTCTCTGTTATTGTTTGTGTGTATCTATAATGAGTGTGTGTGTTTTTAATGAGAGCTTGCTTTCACAGCTGCGCAGCCGCAGCCTGGATTCTCGACATTCACAGTCCTCTAGCATGTAACAGATATTTCATTGGATTTGATTGAAGACCTGAGGCTGGATAATTCAGTGGCACAATGTGACAAATCGAGTTTTGCTGACTGGACGTCTACAACGCGTGTCCAGAATTCGAGCCTTCTTCTCCTCTGCACCTGCTCTGAACCAGGCGGACCCTCCTTTCTTTCTCCATGTGGAGAAGTCAGCGCCGTCCCCTGATGCTCCTTCACATCCCCTGAGCAGATTACCCACTGACCCACTGACCCGTCGCCTGGCAGGCCCGGACACGTGAGCGGTGGGGAAAAAAAGAAAAAAAAATGTGGGGAGGGGGCGAGGAGTGTGATGTGGATTTGATTAGAGTGAAAAGAGCCGGTAGATCAGCGATCGGGGTGAATGTATTTGAGAGGAGGAGGTTTTGCAGCAGCAGCTTCCAGCCGTTTCCTCAGCGACGAGCTCGGCTCTGATCAGAGCCCCCCCCCCTCCAAGCTTGGTGTCCCCCCACCCCCCTCCCCCCTGAAGCACTCAGGCCCCTGCATTATGGATATAATGAAGGTTTTTGACATTTCTTGTCCATTCGATGCCACACACGCTCACACACACAAACACCGCCTCAATTCAGGCCCCTCTGCTTCCAGCAGCTGCTGTTTCCATGGTAACAGTGCGGCTGGCCGGGAGGTGGGCGCAGGAGGGGCTCAGATGTGGGTGGAGTTGGCAGCCATTTTGCACACAGCTTCTCCCTCCCTCCCTCCTCCATCCCTCCATGCACCAGTTCATTTGTTTCCAGAGAGAGAGAGAGAAGTCGGGGACGACCGACTGGCTCTGCCTGCAGCCCAACACTCTACCCACAAACCACTGCTGCCATTCCTGGGATCTGGGTCACATTTTGAGTGACTCATCTTTTCAGCAGATTCGCTCAAAGGAGGAGAAGGAGGGAGGGGGAGGGGGAGGGGGGAAGGGAGGGGGAGGGGGGCAAGCAGCAGAGGGGAGGAGATTAAATGGGGCTGGTGTGTGTTTGTTTTGCCATGTTGGGTGTCCCTCTGGGATGTGCAAACCTCATGGGGGGGGGTATATGGATTAAAGACCTGCTTTTTTTTTTTTGGGGGGGGGGGGGGGTAAGCAGGGGGGCTCCATCATTACATTACCACTCCAAATGCTGCAATCTCTGCAGGATCTGCCCTCCTCTCAGCACCAGAATAAACGCTTCAGCACAAAGGCTCCATTCAGAACACAGGAAAAAGTGTGTTTCCGTATACGTGTGTGTGTTTAAGTGGAGTGTGGTCGGTCCTGGCACGGAGCTGTGATTATATGGGAAACGGGCAGAGCAGCAAAAGTGTTCCAACCCAGCATTTGGCTGGTTACCTGCTCGCTGCTCCTCAGTGTGTTTGCTCACATTAGTATCAGTGATCTGGACCCTTCACACACTTTATTTTTACTATAAATGTTGAAAAGTACATCAAGGTTGAATGTAGGTCATTCATGTCTTCGATACCTTTGAAATTTTTACCATTGGCTTGGTGGCTTGTTGTACCGGATCGGAGCCTCCTGTGGACTGCTTTTGGCCCACAGGCCTCATGTTTGACACCCCCGCATTACGTGACAGTTCACAGATAACACACTACATCTGCACAAAAGGAGGAAGTCGGCTGTGTTGCGTTCCAAATCCCAGTTTTATTGGTCGTTGGATTTTAGGTGAACCAATGGCACAAGAGAGATTAATCCACAATATCAAAAAAATGATACAAAATAATAATACAAAAGGAAGTTCCAGTTATACAAAGCAAAGATGTGGACTTTTTTTTTTTTCTTTCAATTTTCCTACTGCCTAAAATTGAGGAGTAAGGCACAGTCATTACCACATGTTTACCCTTCCACATCCGTCGGTCAAAACCTCGGTCCCGGTCAACACACAGATGCTGGTTTCTCAGAACATAACCGCTTCGATTCGCTGCAGATTCTCAACCCTTCATGCAAAAAAAGTGTGTGTTGGGGGGGGGGAACAACCGACTACAATCAAGTATCATGGATTTCCACATCTGATGGTGGGTGGAGAAGCGAAGCCCGATGAATCGGGGCCGCATGCCAAGACAATTTGTCCTTTTTGGATGGCTGTGTGGGGGCTGAGAAGAAAGGAGTCTGCAGAAGGGTGGAGAATCAAAGAGGGCAGAAGCCACGGGCGCTACATGACTGCATGAGAAAACAGCTCAGCTCCACAAACGAGGGGATGAGTTTCCTCACTTAACAGAAGAGTCCAACAAAAACAAAGCGTTGGAGCCACAGGCCGGCAGAACCGCCGGCGTGACTGAAACCAAACGCGGAGGTCTGAAAGGGAGGCGGCAAGGCTCTCGAGTGCAGGGAGGCAGAGACGCAGCAGAAAAAAAAAAAAAAAAACTAGACGCGAGTAGCACCAAGTTCCAGTTTGTTCAGTTAGAGTGAGATGACAGGTAGCTGATCCAGTCTCAAAGGGTTAAAGTCTATGTAAAAGGCTGAAAAGGTGTGTGTTTGGTCGAGGGAATCAAAAAGCAGCTTTCAAAAAACTCATTTCTCTCCAGTTCCTCTTGCTACCTACTGTACACTGAACCATGATAATGTCTGTGCCTTGGACATAGAAAATTAATCTAACTGTGCATCGGCGAGTGTTTCTTTTTTTAAACTTCTCTTCTTTCCAATAAGACGTGCGAGTGCAGTGAACATCCAGTTTATTTACTTCCTTCAAACTGTTCTCCCGACTCGCCGCCGGCCAATGAGAACACAGCTAGAGAACGACACAGAGAAAACCGGTTTACATTTGAATAGAGTTGAGATGAAAAGTGTGGGGTCGAGCCCATCCGTCACATCTTCTATATCTTCATCGTCATCATCGTCATCAGATCCACTCTGGTTACGTCACAGTCCTCACAGGAAACTAACGCCTGTTCCTGGATACAAACACACACACACACATACACACTCACGGAGCCTGGCACTAAATCGGTTTCTACCAGATCCGATCGTATAGAAAAAGGTTTCCACCAGACCGGCTCAGACGCCATAAATACTGCCACCGGGCGCTGCTCACACACACACACTGGTACAGAGACGAGAGGGTTGGCAAACAGGCTAAGAGAGCAGCAGAACGACTCCTGCACACTATGTTTGCATCTTGATTTGTGTGTATTGACGTGTGCGTGACTGCTGAGATCCCACAAGAGAGAGAGAGAGAGATTTTGCTAATCTCCTGCAAGATAAGATATCTGTCCATAATACTGTGGTGAGACCGACAGGCCCACCGTCTGCACGCCGTCTGTAGATATTCAGGATTTAGGTGGTTTAAAGTCTGAGCAGAAACCTTCCATCCACTCTCCTGCTCTGCGATCACTGCTGCTGCTGGTCATGCGAAATAAAAGTGATGCAAAACTAATGCGGAACAAACTGCATGCAGCCTGAGGAGCCTGTGAGTCGAGACTTAGGGCAAAAAAAACCCCATGATTGCCCATGACTACCCCTAAACCACTCAAATATTACACACAACTTGATGCAAACACATGTGCAAAAACCATTCTACCTCTATTTCAGCACCATAAATAACTCAAAGTTAGGACAAGGGGGGGTCTAAACATGGCTCTGCTCTGGGAGGAGGAGGGGGGGAGGGGTCGGGGGGACGGCCCGATCATGAGGTCGAGGACGGGAGCGAGCGGCAGGTCGAGCAGCGAACCAGGTGGGAGCAGAGGAAAGTGCGCAGCCGCCCCCCCCCCATCCATCCCGTGGTGAGTATGGCAGCAGATACGGTCGGCACTGCAGAGCAGAGCAGGGAGGAAGAAGGGAGCGAGGAAGGACGGGGAGGAAGACGGAGGCGAGTCCATCTTCCGTCCCTCCTGTTCTCTCTGTGCAGTTCAACATATAAAGTCATAGGTTACAGGATACAATACGAGGAGAGGAGGGGGGTGTGTGGGTGTGTGAACAGGGAGGAATATCTGCAACATGGCGGCAGGCGAAGGCAAACCGCGCCCCCCCACTCCGCTCAGTACTCCCACATCGTGGCGGCCTCCAGGTCATCGGCGTTGGCCTTCAGGACGCCGGCGTGGTCGCCGCGGAGGTACTTGTTGTCGGCGGCGTGGCGGATGGCCAGCTTGTTGTAGTCGCAGAACTCGAAGAGGAAGTCGACGGGCGTGTCGCTGCTGCTCACCACCGACTGCTCGTTGCCCACCATCCAGTACTTCCCCGTGGAGTCTACGGGTTAGAGTGGGGGGGTGTGATGAGGGCGTGCACGCTGGCAGCGGCGGCGGGGATCTGGTGTCCGTCGAGATGTAAAAACTGACCTTGCAGGCTGTAGGCGCCGTCCCGGAACTCCATGGTGAAGTAGTCGTAGGAGGAGCGGTTGGAGTCCAGCGTGCCCGTCACCTTCCTGCAGCCGATGAAGCCGTGCTCGCCGCGCAGCACGATGATGGGGCGGTTAATCAGCTTCATGATGAACTCCTCGGACTCGCCTGCGCACGGACACAAAGACGCGTCGGGAAAAAAAACAGAAGAAAGTGTGCGACGCAGCTTTGCGTCTGAAATACGTGCCAACGAGAGCAGCGCGGCTGCCAGCTCCTCCCACGCCACAAACTGCAGCAGAACTGCAGCTTTGATCGGCTGACGCTGGAGCCCCACAGCCGATCTATAATTGGAGCGTTTTGTGATCCGCTTCGCCGCCTCGATGTCTTCGTCTCTCAGGAATGAGAGAAGCAGCTGCTCTGCTCTGATGAAAGTCTCCAACATCTGAGCTACAAACCTGCATCACTAGACGCGTCGGTGGGCGTTTTATGAAAGTCATTTACTGCGTTCAAAGCTCGCTTCTGTATCACAGTCATGAAAATAGTTTACAAATGATCAAGACTTTAGAGACTTTCTGAAATACTTTGTCATCCGCTCGGTATCCAGATACGCCATAACCCGATATCCGTGTGTCCCTGACCTGCCGAGTCGATGGTGGCGGCGAGCTGGCCGTTTTTCTTGGCGGCGACGTATTTCCCGTTGGCAGCCCGGAGCGTCAGCCTCTTCCCACGCCATTCGATGTCGAAGTAACAATTAGTCGACCTGGAGACAGACAAAGGAGGAGGGAGAGCGACGGGACGAGAGGTGAGGAGGCAGACTCGGATATCCAGTCGCACACTTGCTTTCGTGTCACATTTAATCTGCACTTCTATCCACGCCTTGACTAACTGTGGGGTAATCAGATATGATTTCTGTGTGGGGGATGAATCTGTAGTCTGGCCTTAAGTTGCTTGGCAGCCGATCAGCTTTGTGCTGCAATCGTTTTTCATTAAGTCAGCTCTGAAACATCCTAAACGCTCCCCCACCCCGAAACCACAGCGCGACTCCGAACCAGCGAGGAGGGATTCTTGTGGTTTTCCCCATCAGGAGCAAGGCCAGTGAAATCTGAAGAATGTGACGAACATCCTGCAGAGTCTGGTGACTGACCTCAGTGTCCAGAGAGTCTCTGCTCCGTCTTATCTCTAAAAAACAGAGGCTTGTCTGCCTCCGAGTTCCGTCAGAACATGTTTTTTGACCCATCTGATACTTTGTGCTGTTTGTAAATTGTGCAAACAGAAAAGAAAAAAAAAAAAAAAAAACACTTGTTTATCATAAGATAATGGCTCTTAAGTGGTCTGCTTAGTACTCGGGGATGACAAGAACACTTTACGGCTCTACTCCTGGATTTAAGTGTGGTCTCGCAGGGAAATTATCTGGGAGCGCGGGGTCAGAGGTCAGAGGTTAACAGCCGGCTCTCTGGCCGAACACGACTCCGGCGCATAAAAGAAAATCGCTCTCCGCTGCTCGAGGCTGCGCACAAATGCACTTCATCTCCCAGGACATACCAGAGCCGTGACAGGGGGGTCAGTCACTCCTCACCTCCCACCACACACACACTCACACACTCACACACTCACACAACAACTCAGCTCAGATTTCCAGACAGGACAAAACATCGAGCGTTCCTCGGTCCCAGACTGGAACAGGTGCGGCGGCGGCGGCGGCGGGCGGACGTGTGGGACTCTTACTTGGTGGAGGCGGTGCACTGCAGACCGCCGTTCGCCGTCAGGGTCCAGTACTTCCCGGCGGCCGTCCGGAACGCGCACTTCCTGTTCTCGCGGCAGATCTCCACCTGGAAGACCTCCTGGTCGCCCTCCTCGTCCTGATTGGCCGACAGGTCCATACCTGGGAGGGGCCAGACGGGTGGGAGAGGGAGGTTAGCGGGGATGCGGGCCAGTGGGTCAGTCAGGCGTCCCACTCAAACACCAGCGAGCTAGAAATAGCTGCAGAGCCTGATTATCAAAAACTCAAGTCCAGATGGAGACACACACACACGGACATTTGAAGCAGAAACGTCCCACACACACACACACACACTCAGGATCAGACGTACTAAATGAGCAGCGTCCGACAGCTGGGATTAGTTGGGGGATTTCACACAGCTGCACTCACATCTGTCGCAGCGGGCTTCAAAAAGATCAGTCGTCACGGTGGACGACTGTCACGGAAGAAAACCGAGCGCCAGAGTCAAAACGTCTGATGACGAAATTAAACAGTAATGTATGAAGTGACTCTCAGGCATTTTATGACATGCAATGATTGGGAAAAAGTGAAGTTGAGATCTATAACAATTAGAGTAATGGCAGAGTGGCGCTCAGGCTGAACAACACCGTTAATGTACGGCTGACGTGGAGATGTGATCCTCTAATGCAGCCGGAGCAGACAAACACCCAGTCTGAAACTGAACGCCGAGCTCGGTTCATGCCTGTATGTGGAGGCGATGGGGGGGAAAGTAGAATATGTGTCGAAGGAATTCACTCATTTGATACTGAAACTTCAGACAACAGGTGGAAGATCTGACTGAAAATGCTTCAGAATACTGATTTCACCAAGACATCCTGCTTCAAAGCTCAGTAATCACATGTAGCTTCAATTACAGCCGAAACACGCAAGTTATCTACTTCGGATATTACCAGCAGACCAGTAATGGGAGCTCTGGGAGCCGCTTTCAGCGCGGCGTCCAAAAGGCTCGAGCCTATACAGCCCGCTGCACGTTCATTAAAATCCCATCGAGCGCTGAGCCACTCAACAATGACAAAGAGGTAAACAAATGAGTCAACTCCGCGATGAACACATGAACGCAACAGAAAAACGGAGCCGCTTCATGCAGGACAATGTGTGCTATTGTATATGATGAAGTCATTGTGTGTGTGTGTGTGTGTGTGTGTGTGTGTGTGTGTGTGTGTGTGGACGTATAGCTGGAGGGTTCACACACGGGGGGGCTGGTGGGGCGACTGTCTGTGCAAATGTGTGCAGACTGAGAGAGTGACCCAGTCAGACGGAGAAAGAACGATGTGTTTGAGAAAACAAACCAGCGCACTCATGTTTTCCTTTAACATCTTTTTTTAAACACGACGCCTTGTCGCCCTCCCCTCCGCTCCTCCTCCTCCTCCTTTTTTTCCATGTTTCTTTTTTGGCTTCAGTCTCACAAAGAAGAGAGAAATCTGTAAAAGAGAGCCTTTGTTCTAATATGATGAAGTACAATATCAGGTTTGTCAAACTGGAAGTGGGTCACTTTCTCAGGAAGCGGCGGCGATGCAGCTCCGACACATGACGCTGGTTGCATAATCTTTTAAAATATGTATTTCACAGTTATTTCGGGTCTGCAGCATACGGCGCACTCACCCCTCCTGGTAGCTTCACATGACTTTCAGTCTATATAACCATGAAAATACTTGCAATTTCATTACCCACAATGCATCTCTGGAGGCAGCTGCTGCCTTTAAGCACTCAGGGCTCCTCATAACCTCATCATTTCTGCTATAATTTGAATGTTTATTGGTTTTTTGTGTCAACCGTGGCACAGTTTCTGTGTCACTTCAGAGCCGGCATTACATGAGGAGTCAGCCGTTAGAGTCACTGCTCACTTTTGTCTGTCAGGAGGAGAAATAAAAAAAAAAAAAAACTAAAGCAACACACATCAGTCCTCTCCTGTCGAGTGCGGGGTTGAGTTTCTGCAGAAATATGTGGGGGCGCGCACACGTACGCACACAGAGCCGACCGAGAAGGAAAATCTAACTGAGCAATAATGAGAACCACATGGTGGAAGGAGGGAGGAGGGAGGAGGGGAGGAGGGGGGGTACGGAGCAGATGAAATGTCTATGTGGAGCTGCAAGAGACGAGAAGTGGCTGAAGGAGAGGAAAAATGGGGAGAAGATGGAAGAAGAGGGCCGAGCCGAGCTGCTCTAATCCCCGCCGCTTCCTGCTCGGCGGAGCCTCGACAGTAGCAGAGTGGGGGGGTGAACATCCATCACTGGAGACTAAACCAGCTGCCCAGCGCTGAGCCTGGTGGATGAGCTACGACTTCTCCCAAAACACTCCTTTAAACGGCGCGACGACATGTAATGGAGGTCTGCAGCGTCTCCATGTCGATCCAAGCAGCTCATCTGGAAACAGTCCTGATCAAACATCTGGACCGCGAGTGACAGAAGTCTGTTTCCATCCCTGCTTCTCATCGACCTGGGTGGCACCGTTCACGCCGAAATCAGCTCTTGCTGAGCAGATCTGGAGGCGGAGGCGGGTTTTAAAGCCTCTTCAGATGACCTTCTGGAAATCAGTGTGGCTGTAGCCTCAGAGCGTCTACAGCAAAACAGATCAGGGGGGAAATTAAAAAAAAAGGTCTCAATCACACATCACAGGGTCGTGCTGGCTGTTCAAGGCAGTTCCATCAGCCCGTGTTTCAAAGGTTTGACCCTGAAGGTGGAAGTTTGGAAAACAAGTCTGTATTTTGAAGTGAAGGGTGGGAAAAGGAACGGTGAAATCTTCTAGAAGGTCCAAGTCAAACGACCCAGACAGGGAAGAAATGAGTTCCAACAACAGAAACAAGGAAGTGCGAAGCAGCTCAGATCTGCTAAAGAGAGAAAGAAGAGTCCTTCTCCAAACAGTGAGCGGCTCATCTTTCCAGCCCACACTCTCGGAGAGGTCACGAGTTATCACAAGGAAAGACAAATATTGCTCTCTGCACACCGAGTATGAAAATACGAACCTGACAGAGACAAAACAGCCGCCCTGAACCGTGTGGAGCGGCGGCCGTGGCCCAGAGAGCGAGGATGAGGCCGTCTGTCAGGGCGTGTCCGTGTGAGCGCCGTCAATCACGTTATCAGGGCTTTAGAGAAAATGTCCAGGATTTACAAACACGACTTCTGTTTTTGTTGAAAGTTGACACATTTTAACACACAACTTTTCACTACGTCAGTTTTACTTCATGAGTTGCTTCACATTTTGCTTGAACCATTTGCTTCAGTTCCAGTGCTGGATGATGGGAAACAAACAAGATAAAGCAAATTCCTCTGCTGTTATCAACCAACCCGAGGTCACTCAAACGGTCCTGACAGTCTGAAGTGAGATATGAGGGAGGAGATTAGACCTAATTCAGCAGGTAATCCATTAGTATCTGTCCTCCACACTAGCAGTGCTGTGTAAAGCCTGTAGGACGTGTAGCTATTTGGTGGAGAGATCCATGAACATCAGTCTTGTTGGCTTCAGAATCATTCCAGAGCACTAAATAAATCTCTTGGAATAATAACATTTGCTTCACAGAGACGTCTCTCATTATTCCTGTGATAAATACTCTCACTTCCTCATTCAGGACCCAGAAGAAGACTAATAACCACTTTCCTTTAGAGCCAAACCATCTTTACTGATCAGGCTCACAGACCAACGAAGAGGGTCGACAAGCTGGCTCTAACGGAAACCACACCAGAAGAACTGACCACACACACACACACACACGAAGACAGCCCCTCTATCTTCCTGTCCACTCCTCCCACCACATTCAGCCTGATGGCGGCAGGCAGAGTTACTGAGAGCCGGCACCCAAGACAGGGTGTGTGTGTGTTTGTGTGTGTGTGTGTGTGTGTGTGTCCCATTGTTCACCAGGCCTGACCGAGGAGGCGACCAGCTGGGGCACAAACAGGGAGCCAGATCACGGGCCTTTTGTTCTGACCCAAACACACCAGTGCCACTGTGCCGGCGGCCCACTGAAACGCCGCCGCCGCCGCCGCTCGGACTGCACGGACAAGCAGCACAGTGAACCTCCTAAATGCAGATCCAGGTCACACACGTCAAACAACACAGCGCCTTAAGGGATGGCCCCAATGTTTGGCAAATTGATTTAAACGCCACTGTTGTGCTGCAGAGTGCGGCTGGACGGTGAACGCCGGGTTATTTCCGCGCAGACACACCCAGAGCTGCTCAGGTTTAGCTGAGGGCTAACCTTTAATAAAGACGCTCCCTGTGGGGATGCAGCTAGGCTGGCATACTCCCAGCACACACACACACACACACACACACACATCTATCAACACATCAAAGCGTCAGCACAAGGATGCAGAGATTGATCGCTGCTTCCCTTTAAGCTCCGATTGGTGGACGGAGCGGCTGAGCTGCAGACGGAGCAACTCGCCACCTCCAGCCTGCAGGGACCGTCACACCGCCGGCCAAGGTCGGCCTGGCTGTGTCTGGCGTGTCATTTCCTGCTGGCAGGGGGGGTGAAGGATGCAGAGAGGGTGTCAGGGTCGACTCCCGGCCAGACTCAACATGAACGCCACAGCTCGTCTCGCTTCATTTCAACACGCAAACGTGTTTGAGAGGCCGATTACGGCGCAGCTTTTGGGTCAGTTTAACCTTGTTAATGAGTCACTGTAAACACGTCTGAACTGTATGCAGATCTGTAGGGGTTTTTCTTCATGATATTAAACAGGTTAAAAGGGAGGGGAAAGCCTGAGACCGTTTATTCTTAAGTTCCACTGTTTTGTGCATCTTTATAGGTCAAGTTCAGAGAAACAAAAAAAAACACCAGAAGAAAACTTTAATTCAGAGATAAAAACCAATGAAACGCCTTAGTCAGCCCTCAATCGCCACTTGAAAGGGTTGAGAATAGTCGTTAGAAGAAAGCAATGGCTGCTCTGCGGTCGCGGCAGCTGCCGACAGGATGCGACGGCTCGCAGCGCCTCTCTGCTCTGCAGAGCTACAGTTCAGAGGCAGAAGAGGCCGTTTAAAACGCCACCGAGGTCGCTGCGTCCCGGTTCACGAGAGGGTTGTAAAACAGCCTCTCGGGGGATTGGAGATCCGACAAGGAGACAGCGGATGTTAAAGGCCAAAGAAAAGCGACAGTGCGAGACCAGTTAAAGGTATTTATGAGCGCTAAGGGTTGGAATAACTGGACAGAAAAAAAATGAGAGCAATAAAACATCCACTTGTTCTTCATCAGGTAGAAAATTAGAGGTTAATTGGAAGCATCACTAGATGGAAAATCAATTTACAAGAGTTCAGATTGTCAAACTTATGAAATAAAGGCTTGAAATATGTCTTCTTTTAGCTGTTTGCTGTTGAACAGATGAGTTTCGGAAGGTTTAAGAGATCAAATGAACTTTCTGTGGTTTGACTTTATGGGAATCAGACCAAAAAAACATTTTCAAATGTAAATTCTTTCGATGTGTGTAAATTCTGCTTCCTGCTGTCGACCAACTACCTGCCAGACATTTTTTGCAAGATTTTTGAATCAGATTCAGGGAATGATTGCAGATGAAGTAGAAACCAATTCAGCTGTGATTCTAAAACTTTAAA
The DNA here is from genome assembly GCF_902148845.1 of Salarias fasciatus. Classification (NCBI taxonomy): domain Eukaryota; kingdom Metazoa; phylum Chordata; class Actinopteri; order Blenniiformes; family Blenniidae; genus Salarias; species Salarias fasciatus. Next base: position 13,867,691 of record NC_043748.1, on the reverse strand, counting down.
AAGTTTTTAAAGTCTTTAAAATTTAATTCACTGGTTACCAAAACATGTGGCGTTTAATCAAAGACGTGCTCATTACCAAAGCATGTGGACGAAGGAAAGCAAAACCTTTCATGTTTTCCCAGCGATAGTTAAAGTACAACTGCGACCAATATGAACGTTGATCGTCAAGACTAATAATTAAAAACTTGGGGTCGTCTGCACTCAACATGCAAGTCTCCATCTAATGAAAGGATACCGAAACTACGCTCACTCCGTCAGTGTGCCAGTCTGATAAACAATAATCAAGCGCAAATAACCCAGCAGTTCAGAGCGGAGGAAAAGCAGCTTTTTGGGACTGACCCACTTGAGTTCGCTCAGATTCAGCTGCTAATAAAACCCCAGTCGATTTATACCACCATGCCGTCCCGGCGCTGGACGGAAAATAGCTGCTTACTGGACGCAATGCGACTGCGAGCAGCTGTCGGCTCGAAAAACATCTGGAGCCAGTTTAATTCCGCCCGGCGTTTAATCCGCATCACAATCATCCAGTTGTTGGCGGGTCGAACGCGGCCTTCCCATCGAGATCCGGCTCTCCTGGTTGGCAGACGCAGACTGTGGGAATGGAGTGAAGGATGCTGGTTCAACGCCGTCAGACACCGAGGGGGATTTTATACCACAGAGCTGGTCAACTCACTCCAACAGCCCTCCTGACTCAACCTCGACACCATTTTGTGTCTGGGCCCGAACGCCTCTCAGGAAAGGAAGAGAATAACTGCTGATGGAAGGAGAGGTGGATAAATATCCCTTTGACAAGTAAATAAAGCTGAGAGACTGAAAAAACACGCGCTGGGTGTGACGGGAGACAGCAGAGGGAAAATAGAAGTACCGAGCGATTATTCTTTGTGAAAAGAAGCAGAGAAACCGCCGAACCGCACGGTAGGCTACTGATTATACTCTCCTGACCACACAACAAATATAGACTATAGAAAATCAGTTGCATACTCCTGTCCGTCATCGTTACACAGCCCGGCAGTGTCCTCATCCCTCTGCAGTCTCTATTGTGCTGAGTCAGAGCGATATTTGGGAACTGAGTCACCGAGACGTCGTTTTATAGATGCAAATGGACAATTAAGGGTGGACAAAGTGGATTTGGACACCCGTCCATCCCGACAAGCCTTCAGCAATGAGTAATGCCTCCGCTAATGACTGCAGACACAGGAGTCGGGCCCGACGGCGGTGAAAGTGAGGGTGAGCGTGTGGGGGAGGGGACGGAGAGGCTGGAGTGACAATGAGGCAGGAAATTAGAAAACTGGTGTGAAGGGGAAAAGAGGTGGATTGGAGAAGGGTGGAGGGGCAGGTTTTCACAGGCTCAACAGCAAACATCTGCATATAGGCGCCAGCCGGCATGTCAGCTGGTACAGTGAAGAATGTTTGTTCAGGATATTCAGCAGCTGGATACAAAATGTTGGGTTTTGCTTAATGAACCATCATCAGACCAGCAGCCACCAGGGAAAAGGATTTAAAGTCCTGAATCAGTCTTTACAAGAGGAAGAACAAACAAACATCTGTTTTCAAAAAGTGAACATGGTCTCTGGTTTCAACTTGAAAATGCTTATCAGACAAGTCACAGCTACTTCACTTATGAAGAATGCAAAAACTTCATCCACACTCAGGTCAAACTGACTGAACACATCTACTGCACAGAGTTATGAGGATTTTAACAGCTGAACCAATGAAAAAGACGCGTGGGATGATTTATCTTACAATAAACCCAGAAATGCAGTAATTTAGAGTATTTTCTAATGATAGCTGGTTTAAAATAATTATCAGTAGATGGGAGGCCAAGACTTTCATTAGTTGCCCATGCCTGCACTAGACGACTCAGATTTTACACCAATATGAACATTAGATGAAAAACCCCCATTCCTTTAAACCACGGAGCCTTTAAGTGGCAGCCCAGCCTGCCAGTTTCAGGCTCATTACCATCTGAATGATGCCACACGTGTACACACTGCACTCCTTTCATGTCACTTCTCTATAAAAGTCACTGAACCAACTCCAGCGATGACACACCAGGTTTTTCTAACAGATCCTGCTGTGATGGTGCTTATAGTGGTGGTGGTGGGGGGGGGGGCTCTGAGGGGGATGTTCTCATATCTGTTCTGGTGTGCATCACATGTGAGGAGGCCTTTTGTGTGGAAGTCAGAGTGGGACTTTATTGTCTCTGGAGCTGATTTTCTCTCATGAGGCCGTTTCTTGCCAAACAGGCCATTGTTTGTTTGACATGTGTAAATACACACAGGCCTTTTGTGTGTGTGTGTGTCTATATGTAGGCCATGTACTGGTCCCATCATTTGGTAGTGTGCATGTGAAAGCGCGTGTGTAGGCTGCAGGCGGGGGGGGGGATGCAGCGTTACATTCCTGCACTTTAACCCTTCCTCTAGCACTCACACACTCTCTCTCACACACACACACACACACTGGACCACCACACCCACCTTGCCGAGTGGACACGTTCCTCTCGTTGGCCGCGGTGAGCACGACCTGCGGGTGACTCTGCTCCAGCACGAACAGCTCGTCCTTGCCCACGCGCGCGCTCTTGCCGGACTTCATGGTGCCGGACGGCCCCGAGGGCGCGAGGTACCTGCCGCTGCAGTCCCTGAAGGCCACCTTGCCGGAGCGGAACTCCAGCGTGTAGCCCGTGCTCCTGTCCGTGGCGGCGACCAGCGCGCCGTCGTTCCGCAGGAAGCGGTTGTCGGAGGTCTGCAGGTGGTAGCGCTGCTCGCGGAACACCAGCGTGATCATGGAGTCCACCCCCCACGGCACGTCCCGGTCGATGGCGATCTCCTCCGCCTTGTCGCTCAGGTGCGCGTAGCGCTTGCGCGTCAGGCTGAAGATGTTCACCTGCGGGTGCATGGCGATGTGCACGCTCCACTTCTCCGCCACGGACACGGTCTGCGCGAAGCAGATGATCCGGTCCTCGGTGCCGCCCAGGTAGCGGCCGTGCTGCTCGGACTGCAGGGACCAGCGGCCGTCGTCGTGCGCCGTGATGACGAACCGGCACTCCGGGCCCGGGGTCTCGCTGTCCCCGGTGACGTTGCCGTCCTTGTCGGCGGCGATGTAGCGGCCCAGGTGCGACTTGAGGTGGAAGACGTTGCCGCTGGCCTCGTCGCCGCTCTGCTCCAGGGTCCAGATCTGCTTCTTCTTCATGCTCGTGGCGGAGGCGTTGATCTTGAAGCCGAAGGTCTCCGCCGTCAGGTACTTGTTCCCGCAGTTGATGAGGCCGAACTGGATCTGCAGCATGTCGCTGGTTCCGTTCGCCGCGCCGTTGGTCGTCATGGTCGGTTCCTTAGCGCGCGCGCTCGAGCTTCTGGACCGGTTCTGTGTGTGAGTGTGTGTGAGAGAGAGAGAGAGAGAGGGATGGATGGACGGATGGAGGGGAAGGGGGGCGCTTCTGCAAAGTGAGCTCGCGGCTGAAAGGGTGGGATGCTCTGCTTCGCTCGCGTGCTTCTCTTTGTTTGGGGAGTGTGTGTGAGTGGGGGAGTCTGTGAGCGCGCGCGCCTGCCGGTCCTCAGTGCTCTGCCTGTCTCAGCAGCGCGAGCCCGCCGCCACAGCTGCAGCCTTTATAACCATCAGTGACGTCGCACCAAAGCCACGCCCCCTTTATCATCCTCAGAATCTGAAATAACAACAAACTCCTCTCCTCTGCGGGGCTTCTGTCTCCTTTAATCATTTTCCTTCTTGTATCTACAGAAGCCATAAAGTCATGTTTCCTCTCAGCTGATGAAAATATTCTGACTCCATCCGTCCTGACATTGTTATGTTCTTTGTTGATATTTGGAGAACTGTTGATGAATATATAATAAATCACATTTTGCAGTGTCTGTGGCCTCATCAGATCAGATGAGGTGGAGTTGAGGTTGTTATACTTGCCTTAAATCTTCTGTTCAGAGTCTGCATGTTCTCTCTGTGTATTGTTCCCAAAACATGTTTGATGTTCATAGTTTACACACACTGCATGGGTGTGTGTTTGTGTGTTTTGGATTGTCTGTTTCTCTCTGTTTACCCAGTGATCATGTGGTGGCCTGTCCAGAGTGAATGAAGTTGCCTTCCAGATCCAGGGATGGACGGACGGATCCTAGGTTTTGGTTACACTGGGAAGTTCTAATCACGCATACTTCTGTACAGTGAAGAAAGCAATTCAGCAGTCTTTCTCCCCACAGGGCTAAATCCCCTCATGTCATTATCTTCCAACATCAAAACAAATTAACTAAAAGGGTACAAAACGGGAAAAAAAAAGTTGTACATCTGGGCTTGTTGTGGGATTAGCAGGCTGTGGGATGAAGCTGCAACAAATAATCCACAAAGTTGTTGTTTGGCATTTCCACCGCTGCAGCGGTTGGAGCTCTCATCTATCTGATGGATGCAGCTGCAGAGCTGCAGATCAGTCAGGGTGCTCATGCTAAAAGCACGGACAGTGAGGACATGAACACAAGAACTGCACCATGAAGCGAAGGGATAGAGTGACTGATAGAGTGACTGAGTGTTCTGCTACGGAAGCTTGAGCACTACGATTGATTTGGATGTTGAAGACTCCACACTCCAACTTCTGCAAAATCATATCACTTTCTGTCTCGAAGACTGGCTCGGCAGATGGACCCAGCATTCAAATCATGAGGACCGCGTGCGTGTGTCTGTGCACAAAGCTCTATTCATGGCTCTGCCTGCACATCAGAGGGCAGGAAAGGCCCAGATCCGCAAACAAAGAGGCCAAACAGATCACACTGGCTTCGTCTCAATACATGAACGGACACTCACTCATGCACTACACACACACATACACAGAATTAAATGTCGGTATCACATCAGCAACAGCTGTGGACACTCTTTTTGCATTTTTTTTTTTTTTGAGCAAACCCATATTTGTTCCCGTTAGAAAGCAGAACCTTAGCAGTGCACATGTGTCTGTCAGATGTCTCCACGTCTTTGATAGATTTTTGGCTAAATTTGAAATCCCTCGTGATTTTCCAATGAATGTAGTTCTGCTCCATGCATGCAGCATGCTTTGAAAACACACAGTAATCTGACCCTAAACTGTAATCTAATCACACATAATCTCCCCAGTTCTGTCTCTCTGTGCTGCAGTGTGGCTAAATCCAATCTTCAGACAGAGCATCTTCAAACAAATCAAATCTCACTGTAATTTCAGCTCCAGAATCCCGCTCTAATAAAATCATCTGACTCGTCCTGGCGCATCGGCCATGCTGTGGCCTTATTTATGTGTGTTGTATTTATTTTTAACAGCCCATGTTCGAAAACTAATTCTCATGAGGATTTCTGAGACCTTTTCCAGGGGAAACAGTAATTTAAAATTTAATCTGACCACCTCTGTGCTGCTGACCGGATTTTCCAAAGTGAAAAAAGAAAAAGAATTGAAGATGCTCTCCTGTAAAACCAGCTCCCAGTTTCACTTCAGGAGGATAAGCAAGTTTCAGGATCTGCTGGAGAATTATACTTAATATACTGAATGTCTTTCAAGTCTATATTCTCCATGCCTTTATAAACTATCTTTAGATGTCCTAGATGTGTCTCTTTCCACCACTCTATACTTTCTCTTCTTCTGTCTCCGGGTATCCATGGAGCAAAATCTTCATAATCTGTAGGTCTGCACTGACGGCTGCACTTTGTTGTTCTCTAATCTGTTCTCTGCCAGAATGTTCTTCCTCTGTTAGAGGAAGGTTTAGGGTTAGACCAGTTGTGCATGTGTGTGTTGTGCATGCATTTTATTATATTTCCCTCTCTGAAGACTGAGATTCTCCATTCAGATCTTCGTGCACACACACATTTTTAGTATGCATCTCTTTCGCAGACTGTGGGTTGTAAAGTGTGATCAGACTGATGAGATCTGTAGTGATTCGTGATCACGCCACACCTCACGCTGTCACACAAGCGCACAGCGACGCAGGCCTCTGCAGAGACCTCACACCAGGAGATGTGCACAGCTGGTCAAAAGGAGGAGGGGACGGAGACAGAGAGGGCAGCTATCTTTGTTCACAGCCCCAGCTTTGAGGGGCGGTTGCTATAGAGACCAACCTCAAATCTGCTGGTTGATGAAGGGCGGGCGCTCTGTTGAGGCGAGCGCCACACACACACACACACACACACACACACACACAAAACACAACACACACAACGCACACACTGACACACTGACACACTTGCTGCATTCAGTACCTGCAGACGGCGGCACAGCACTGCAGCAACGCATCAGAAGACACAAAGCTGGCCAATCAGCGCCGTTCTTATACACACACCTCTGAACTTGAGCCAACCAGAATGTCTTTTTCACTGCTGCATTAAAAACATGAACCAATGAGGAAACGTCTGTTTATGCACGTCTCAACCGAAGGCCTGCTTGAGTTTTTTTTTTTCCTATTGAAATGAAAAGACGTTGATTGTTTTCTTTAAAAAAAATATTACATTTAACTAAATTCTTTAGTTTATAGCTGCAGCTGTGCAGCTTTTAGTCATGAGTCACAAACTTGACTATAATTTAGCAAAGGCATTATGTGGGGAGCCTTGGAAGGAAGGAAACCAACAGAATGAGAGCAAATGGTGTGAATATGCATTGAAACAAGATGGGAGGGAGCTTCGGGGGAATCAGTTTTTCTCCTCTGACCTATATTCGCTCTGTCTGTTCTGACCCCAAACCACAGAGAGCATCGCACAGTACATGTATGCAGGCAAGTGTGTCCAAAATGTTCACATATTAGGTCAGATTTAAGCAGACCACTGGGTTCATGACAGCTCTGGAGAGCGGCGCCGCGATGAAAAACGCGTTTAGTGAAGATTTGCGCCACGTCTCTTGCATTAACCTACATTTTACTGTGACCATCGACTCACTGGGTAGATGTGGGCCGATCTGCAGCAGGTGAAGCCACGCTGCGTTTCTGTGGAGGTGGGCCCGTTTGGCCGTCATGTGTCCTATACTTTGCTTCTGCAGTCACACATTAAACCATGTGAAGGATGGCGTGATAGCTGAATGCAACAAACATGGTGACCCTGTAATTCAAATTATTTCTGCATGTCCCGTCACTTTTACATCACTAATGTGCTTTATTAGGGTTTACATGGCAAAGCAGGGACTCAAACACAACTCTGAAGGCTTTTGTTCGTGAAGGCATGCAGCCTATTAAATATTTGGACATGCGAGGTTTGGTACACGGGGAGACAAAGGCATCTAGTGGGGAACGAAGCAAGATGAAACCAATAAATGGGCTGAAATCAAAACCAGAACAGGAGCAGAGCAGACTGGAACGAGGTAGAAACGAGGCTGGAACCAAACACACTGACACGCAAAGCTGAGAAATTCGGACACAGCATGACCAGAGCAGCAAAACAGGTTAACAAGGCTGAATTGTGTCGAATTCATTATTTGCACATTTGCATAAAATGTCAGAAATGTGCACAAGAGCTGAGTGATGCCAGCACTCTGTAAATATGTAAAAACTCAAAAGACCTCAGTGAAGACAACGTACAAGTACCTGCTTTGGTGCATTTTGACAAATTCTTATCATATGAATCGAGAGATGAAATTCTGCTGTTAAAGCCGAATGCAGCCGCCTTTGCTTTCAAGAGCCACATGCTGAGTTAAGTGGACTGAAGGCTGCGGGCATTCATGTTGGCTCGAAGAAAAAGAAATTATTCTGCATTCAGATCTGAAGATTGAAGTACAAAGCAGCTGGAAATAATCGAAAAGTGATGGATGTACAACCAGTCTCGCCTCGAATGGCCCAAAACACCAATCCCTCTTGTATAGTATTTTCAAATCTGAAACTTTTCTTGGACTACGAGTCCACATAAATCAATGTTCGCTGTCCTTCAGAGGCACTCCAAATTGCTCTAACCTTTAAAAGCATAATCACAGGGTTTCTCGGATGCTAACAGCCAAAAACCTTTAAAATTCAGGATGAAAGCTAAAGTTAGGGTACAACTCCCTTCAGTTCTCCTGTTAGTTTAAAAAAAACCATTTCCAGCCATATTCCCACGCCGCATTTTATCATTTGTGGCCATATGGGGTTTTTTTTTGTTTTTTTTAATGTTATAAGTGTGGCTTATTTTGTTAGTCCATCACATCAGCTCAGATGGAGAGAGGATGACTCCCACCAGTCTCATGAGCTGACTTCTCCTGCGTGTTGCAGCCATGTGTTGAGAAACGTCTCACAAATCATTTTATAGCAGCAGTTGAGCCATATGGACATTGTTACATCAGGGTTATTTTTTTCTAAACACTCAACTGAACAATGATGTCTGTTTTGAAGGACTAAACTGTGTATGCGTGTGTCTCTTGCAATCACTGAGGAATGTGTGTGTGTGCGTGTGTGTGTATTTGCCAGTGTGTGTGCACACAGCTGCAGCCCTACCAAGGGCCTCCTCTCCACCAACAAAGAGCTGGAAGCCGGAGCCACTGGGGAACACCATGCACTCCCCTCCATTCTCCACACAGCGCTGGGGTCAAAGGTTAGCCTGCGTGTGTGTGTGTGTGTGTGTGTGTGTGTGTGTGTGCTCGCCCCCTGCCCCTGCACCCATTTTCCGTCCTAGCAACAGCAAAAGCAGTCGAGCCAAGATCAGCAAAGCAACTTGATTGCTTCTCCCTCTGTTTAGCACATGATGAAGTGTGTGTGCGTGTGTGTGTGTGTGTGTGTGCGTGTGTGTGTCAGACAGAAAGATGTAGGTCAGTCAAGAAAAACGGCCAATGAGGCATGACCGAGCCACTGCAGGGTGTGTGTCTGCACGCTGGTGTTGGTGTGTTTTACAGCCCTGAGTGTGTATGATAGCACAACACCCCGCTTCATGTCTGCCCGTCACATCCTCTCATCAGCGGTCCTCCCATCCCCCCCGAAGCCGGCACGCTGTCTTTCTTTCTTTTTTTTTTTCTTTTTTTTTTTGCATAAGATGAAAGGAGACACTGATTTTCGTCTCAAGGTCAGGAGAGAAGCCGTCACGCTGGAGCTTTCTGCGTCTTCGTTTTGGGGGCTGATTGGCGCCTTCGGCTCTAACAGCAGGGAAACTTGATCGGACCGCGACTAAAAATACCTCTTCCTGCGCCCCGGTGAGAGGCGGTGATCTCACGTCCTGTCCTCATGAATGAACTTTAATATCCCCTCCTTCCTGATTAATTTCCTTCCTCTGCTGTCTACCTGGGACACGTTCTTTGATCTGTGAGGCGGCAAACAGCTGCAGAGTGTAAACATCCCCTTCTTAAAAAAGCATTTCTCATTTTTGCATGTCATATTTTAATTTTAAGGTTATAAATCCTTTAAGATTTTTTTTTTACATATATATGAGATATTCCAGAAGATTACCTGCTTTGAATGGTGTAACCCTGCAGTCCATGTAATTTCCACATATATGGGGTAGGAGGGGCTGCCTGAGGCCACTTGGTTTAGTCAGTATGCTGTTAAAAGACATATTCCTCTAACTTACAACACCTGCATTTCACTATATGTTGATAGGTAGGGAATGGTAATGTGACAATCAGAACAATGTCAGAGTCGAAATTTAGCAGTATTTTTATTGTATTAGATTCCTATCCATTTCGTACTGTGGAATATTACTGGACTTGGACTGAGAAGCCAAAAGTGGGAAGCAGGCCCCCCACGGACAGATCAGAGCTATTTGTCCCCATGAAGGGCGGCTCTTGTCATAAAGGACTAACTATTGTATTAAGGACTTTCTGTTGGACTTGGCAGCAACTTTTTCCCCACAAATCATGAGGATGTTGATTTCTTTTTGATCCTGAGTCCTCAGTCAGTTTTATTTATAAGGTGGGGCTGTTCCAGCAGCTGTGCTGGTTTTGTGATGAATACACTGTTTTGTTGTTTTCTGAATTTTGTAGTCTGTTTTTTTGTGTCTAACACTGATATTACCTGTGCATCTTACACAGACTGCACTTATATGTAGCACCACTCATCTAAATCCAAACCTTTCTCAGCATCCTTTGCAGGAATCCATTGGTTTTACAGTTGGCGAGAGAAAGAAGGTCATGTTAATGTAACCCTATATTATTGTGGATGTTTTTTTTTTTCAAATTAAAACATGCATTCAATGTCAGAAAATAGTTTTTTTTTAAATACTTGCATATTGTTTTGATCAGCTTAATTCAGACACACACAGTCACAGTGACCTGAATGTAGTGAATTCCTCCCATGAACAGTTGATTCTGCTCTTATTCCAGGAGTATCTGTCATGGCTCCTTACCTAAAAGGTCTGTCTGCTGCAGCACTGATCTGAGTGATCGCTCATGGAATTTAAAGGAGCTCTGTTGCGCCACCCACTGGCAGAATCTCTGTACTACACCAGCCAGATCACTCACTCACATTTCATGGTCCCTTGGCCACTGCCTCACACTGATCGCAGCACATGTGTTTAACGTGCAAACAAACACACACAGGGTGCATTTGGCAGGAGAGGCAGGTGTTGCTGAGTTGTGCCGCTGCTCTCTCGGACCCTTTTCTTTCTCCCAGCCGCTCTAACACTCCTGCTCTCTCTCTGTCTGACCTGCTCCCTTCATTTCGCCTCAGCTTTTCATCTTTTTTCCCCTTTTCTCTTTGTGGGCAATGAGCAGTTTTAGATGCTAATGACAAACCCCTCTCGCCACAAAGGCCTGGAGGCCCCCACAGCGAGCCTCTTTGGACACTCACACACACACCAAAGGCACAAAGACACTGACCCACCAAACACACACACCAAACACCAGCTGTTCTCTGTTGGCCTCTTATTACACAAACCCCTTGAAAGATTTAGCTGCTCTGGGTCTTTTTGGTTTGTTTCTACAGAGATACAAAATGTGTAACAGTCATGGGAAACCCTCACCACCAATAACCAAGTAGAATCCATTTTTAATTATTTAAATCGTATTAGCATATTTAAGTGGGACGCAATGAAACGAGCAAATTTTACAGTAAATACATTTTGTCTCTCGGCCGGTTCTGCTCTCCTGGTGTGAATAATTGATGACTGGGAACTGATAATGGAAGACAGCATGTGTGTGATGGACACACACCATCTGCTGACACACACAAGCACCATGCTAACACACACAGTGTCTACACACACAGGGATCATTAACATCTGGCACAGATGGTCATTTTAAAAACACACACACACTGGGCATGGGCATTTTCCCTTTGAGGGAAAACAATGGCGTACACTGCTCTCAGCCTAGTTTCAGTAGAGTTTTTGTTGTTATGAAATACTTCCAACATTTCTTTTTTTAAGACTACAATCATAACGAATCATTAATGCAAGTATCAAATAAGTCTCGTGTTTAGGTGTGTGTTCATTCCTGAATGGCCACATTTGGGCGACTTCCCCCTTTATGATGCACGGATCTCTGGCGTTGTTTCATGAAGCCATGAAACAGAGCTTTCATGTGATATCACCGAAGCCATCTGTTTCTGATGCAGCTCCAAACGAACCAGACCAGGATGACGGAGCTGACAAAGTGTGACGAAAATGTTGATTATACAGGATGTCTCCCACCTGGCAGCAGACAGCGCTCGGGCCAGGCCCTGAAGGACAGAACTGCAAGAGACCATCAAGACTGCTGGGAATCAGCTTCAATAGCTTGTCTTTTGCAACAAAAAGCAAACAAATCTGAAGGATTCCTTCTCAGTAGAAAAGTAATGGATGTATGAAGTAACAATGACAAGAAGAACCAGCAAACAGACAGATGAGATAAACTACCGGAATACATCACTGTTATGATAAATACAGGTCATAGTTTTACAGCATGGACAGAGAACAGGACACAGAGATGGCGACTGCACAACTCTTCTCATGTATTATGACATTCAGTGTTATTAAACAATTCTAATCATAAAGGTGATCACTAACTAGCTGCTGCCAAAAGAGGTGACGCCACAGCAAACAGGCTTCAGTTACATAATCCAGCAGTCATATCGTGGTAGGAAAACATCTTTGTAATGCTAGTTATTACCTTTTCGCACACACACACACACACACACCAATGGTAACAGCTGCAGCTCTAAGCCCTGGTGTTTCCAAGTTCAGTATCTTGCTTAGCGACATGGATGGATGGAGTTGATTGCTGACTTTATGTCAGATATAAAAGTCTCTCTGGCGTCCGGGCTATGATGTACCCTGTATTAGCATAAAACAGCTCAAGTCCTCATTGCTCCAAGCTTCTTATTTACTATACTTAAATGACAGCGGTCAATTAATGAAACGTTCTGCAAAGTTGTGCAGAACATTTTATAACCAGTTTAGAGTGTTTACTAAAAACCGCTGCAGCAGCGCATTTTATTTCATGGGGTTCAAGTCTTGTAATTGAATCCAATTAATTTTGGCCTGTTTTATTTCTACTGCAACATCTAGATGCTTTGTGAACGCTGACTCATCAGGATTTCCTGTGTGATTACCAAACACACGTTTAGATTTCCCCATTTTAAGAGTCAGGCAACTGTGTGAAGTGCCAAGGATTGTATGGTAATATTTCCTGTGATCTGCACCCGAGGAGCTCAACAGCACATTTTAAATTAATAAGCCATGCTGTTCTATTTCACAATGCAAGAGTTTTCCTTAATTTGTTTGGACAATAGAATACAGTGAAAAAAAAAAAAGAAAACTGCACAGCATACAGTTTGGTGTGCCAGGGGAATTCCCCCTACACAAGTCTGATTTCAATCATTTATGCCGCCAGCAGCACATCATCCCCGTGCAGCAACCCCCCTCCAGGCCCTGTTT